>NC_034604.1:70192605-70257494 GCF_900095145.1 Mus pahari | reverse complement strand
CCTTACAGCTGGATCTCATGGAGGCATTTTCCCAACTGAAGCTCCTTTCTCTGTGATAACTCCAGCTGTGTCAAGTTGACACAAAGCTAGCCAGTACAGTGTGTAAATGTGGAATTGTACTTTGCACCAATAAGAGCACGCCTTCCTGTTTCCACCCAGAACTAGTCTCCGCCAACCACAAGCTTTTTGCTGGGTCACTGGGCAAGGACTCTTCCCTGCTCTACCTATTGAAGGCAGGGCAGAACTCTGCAGCTGCAGTTGAGGACAGGGCTTGCCAGAACAGCTTCATGCTTGGTCATCTGGAAATCCCTGAGGCCTGGAACAGCCAGGGTGCCACTTGCCAGTGCTGGCATACTGGAGTAGTTGTACCTGCTGTGGCTGCCAGCCAGGGTTGCAAGTGTTATTTGTAGCAGGAGCTGTGTTGTTTTCTTTTTTTTTTCCCCACAGTGTCCATACCATATTCAAAGCCACCAGGCTGCCATAGAACAACCCGGTCAGCCGTCTGCTTAGCTGGCAGCTCCCTGCTCAAGATAACAGAGCATAAAGGATGTGTCTATCAACCATCAACCAAGGGCGGATAAATGACTGACTTCCCAGTTTTGCTCATTCTCAAGGAAAAAGAAATGAAAGTGCACTCACAATAAAGAGCTAGGAAATGCATATTCTTTTCAGGATAGCAGTGCTGAGCACACAGCTATAAACCTTCAGGGAGAGCTGGGCTCCTTGGTCTGCTTACTCCAGGGCCTTCCATCTCCCTCCTTGGGAGTCGGCTTGCCGCCCGCCCACAAGCATGCTGACCCAGCTTCTAGCCAGTTCTGGTGTGAGTCCTCCTGGGGTCGTCCTTATGGTAGCTGCTATACATGAGGCCTCCACTCATACTCTGGTGAGTGGCTGCTGTTGCTTTTCATCCCCTGCCCCCGTCTCCACAGCAGAGAGAACTTAACCCAGAAGGGGAGCAAGAGCAGATGACAGCCCTCAATGCCAAGGCAAAAGGATGCCGACCTGGTTGTGAGGCTGCTCAGAAGAGAGCAGCAATCCGCTGTGATCCAGTCCTACACTGCACATGGTTGTTTCCGTAGACGTGCCTATGCTTTGTTCTTTAAGAAATCAGTGAGGCATCCGTCAGCTTACAGGTGTGGTTTACTTGGAAGGACGGTGTCTGTTGAGCACTTTTCAGCAGCAGGCACCACGAATGCAGAAGGTCTCATTGGCTTTAGTTACAGATGAACAACAAGAATCCCAGAGTTCAGGCATATGCCCAAGGTGCAGAGGCTTAAAAGTGGGCAAGACTTCTGCCCTTGACTGGCTTTAAAAGCTCTCATTTCTAAAAGTCCTTACCAAACTACCTGTAGGTGAAGAAGACATTTCTACCTGAGGTTTTGCCAACTAGCTGGTTAGTTTTTTGTCAACTAGACAGAAGGTAGGGTCATTTGGGAAGACGGAGGCTCAGTTAAGGAAATACCTCCATTAGATTACCCTGTTACAGAGTCTGTGGGGCATTTTCTTGAGCAGTGGATTGATGGAGGAGGGTCCTGCTCACTGTGAGCATTGCCATTTCTAGAAAGGTAGTCTTGGGTTATATAAGAGAGCAGCCTGTGCAAGTCAGACAGCATGTGTCGTTAGTCATGACTTCCATCGCTGTGATGAAATACAATAACCGAAGGTGAGTTGGGGAGGAAAGGGTTTATTCATCTTACACTTCCACACTGTAGTCCATCATTGAAGGAAGTCTGGACAGGAACTCAAACAGGAAAAGAATCTCGAGGCAGGATCTGATGCGGAGGCCATGGATGGGTGTTGCTTACTTGCTTGCTCTTCATGGCTTGCTCAGCCTGCTTTCTTATAAATCCCAGGACCTCCAGCTCAGGGATGACACCACCTACTATGGGCTGGACCCTCCCCCATCAATCATTAATTAAGAAAATGCCCCACAGCTGGCTCTTATGTTGGATTTTTCTCAATTGAAATTCCCTCCTTTCAAATGACTCTAGCTTGTATTAAGTTAACATAAAACTAGCCAGGACAGTTGATTCCCTTGCCAATTTGATGCACAAACATATCACTTTTAAGCCTTAACCTTTCCTTTCTTGTTCCTCCCCACGATCACAGATTAAAATTAACAACACAATCTAAAACATTTTACAAACTTAAAAAGTCCCACAGTCTCTACAAATTCAAACACTTTAAAATTCAGTCTATTTAAAAAACCAAAGTCTCTTTTAAAACCTAACATCTATTTAAAAATTCAGTCCCTCAACTGTGGGCTCCTGTAAAATAAAAAATAAGTTAAACACTTTCTTGCTTCAAGAGGGAAGAACCAGGACACAGGAAGAACCAGGATGCAGGACACAGTCACAATCTGTTTTAAAAAAAAAAAAAGAAAGAAAAAGCAAAACCAAACTCCAAATGTATAAATAACTAAATGTTCCATTATTCACTCATGATTTTCTGGGCTCTTCCAAGGGGTCTGGGTCACTGCTCCAGCTCTGCCCTCTGCAGCACACACAGCTTGTGCCCCACGCCTCTGGTAGGCTCCACTCCACCACTACTGCTATTCCTGGTGGTCATTGCATGATACCAACATCTTCAAAATGCTGGGGTCTTTGCTGCAACTGGGCGCTACTTTTACTTAAAGTCTCTCTTGAGCTCTCTTCATAATACCAAGCCTCAACCTCTCTCCATGACTTCTTCAATCCTGAAATTTCAACTGCTGGTGAGGCTGCACCTTATCCAATGGCCTCTCTCAGCACCAAACCTCAGTGGCTTTTCATGACCCCTTCATACCTTCAAAAGTCAGTACCACCTGGGTGACTCCTACGCATTACCAACTTTGGCTGCCAGGGCAAGGTACAAATTAGGCAACTCTGTGAGCTGAGTATGAGGAAACACTTCCCAGAGGATTTCACCTCGATGCTAACTACCACTAATGTCTTCGCTCCAGCTGACCATCATCCATCGTCCCAGTAAGATAACGGTTTTACTTTAGTAGCTCTGGCCCCTTATTGATCATAGCTGATTCTTCAGCTCCAGCTGACCAGACAACACAAAGAGCCTTCACACAAAAGACTGGGTAGAATCTTAGCTTCTCTCCAAAACTTCATAAGACAGGCCACCATCGTCTCAATGGCCTCAACATTCTTACTTCCAAGCTACTACAGAACAGCTCACCAAGCTTTTTAACACTAAATGGCTTTTCCCATCCAAAAATTCCAAAGTCCTTTCACAACCCTCCCCAAAACAATATGGTCACAGCAATATTCAATGCTCCTTGTATCAGTTTCTGTCTTAGATAGGGTTTCTTTTTGCGGTGATAAAACACCTTGACTAAAAGCAAGTTGTAGAGGAAATAATTTAATTGGCTTATACTTCCACATTGTAGTCCATCATTGAAGGAAGTCAAACAGGGCAGGAACCTGGAGGCAGGGGCTGATGCAGAGGCCATGTAAGGTGCTGCTTACTGGCTTACTCCTCATGGCCCAGGGAATGGCACCGCCTACAGTGGCCTGTGCCCTCACCCATTGATCACTAACTAAGAAAATGCCCTACATCTAGATCCTATGTTAGCATTTCCTCAGTTGGAGTTCTCTTCTCTCAGATGATTCTAGTTTGTGTCATATTTTATGTCAAGTGGACATCAAACTTGCCAGGACAGCAGGCTACCAAGCAGCGTTCCTCCAGGGCTTCTGTTCCGGCCTCTAGATTACGACTTGAGTTCCTACCCTGACTTCTCTCTATGATGGACTGTGATGTGGAAATGTAGGGCAAATTAAACACCCCTCCCCCATTTCTTTAGGTCATGGTGTTTATTATAGCATTAGAAAGCAATCGAGGATGGTAGTTTACGAGTAAATTTAGACAGCCTGGTGAGAAAAACTTGTCCAAGGACTGCTCACAAAGGTCATCTGGCCACACCATCACCTTCCCACCCACAAAAGACAGCCTCACCCAAGAGCTATGCAAAGATTAATATAATAGTCATTAAGTGCAAGGCCTGAGCATCAGATGAGGTGTTTGCTGTAACTTAAATAGGCAAAAGCAGGCTGCCAAAGAGGATGTAACATGTCCTAGTTTATAAGGTTTTTGACCATAAAGCTAGTTATTGGTGTATGTGCAGTATAAGGTTTATTCTTCTTTTAAGCTAGTATTTTTTTACTGATTCATCTAAAAATGGATTATACTGTTTCCAAAACCAAGTATCATATAACTTAAACTTCATTCCTGGGCCAAGCATAAGGAACTGTCCATTGTTACCCAGTGTGAGCATAATGAGAGAGAGATATACTTGGGATGGAACAGGACAAGACAGGGAGAGGAGGTTCCTTCACTCTTCCCTGTGAGTATCAAACATTTCTGGAGTCTCCACTGTGATGACTAGTGGGGAGCACAATCTTGTGTTTGGAATCCTTACCGTAAAGGTGAGGTGGCAAAGCTAACCCACGGGAAAATCTCAACAAGCAAAAAAAACAACAGCCATGGGGGCTAAGATAGGACAGAAACATCAGCAGAAAACAGCAGCCATGAGGGCTAAGTTAGGACGGAAACATCAGCACACATCTAATGGCTGGCAAGCATGACGGGCAAAATCAAGCACCAGAAAGAGGCTGAATCTATTGTGTTGGGTTTTATTTATTCTTTAAAAAGGGGACAAAATTAAAAATGAATATGGCAGAATATCATCATTGTTGACTCTCTGTCCTGTCTTTGCGAATGCTTCTTACATAGTACACCATGTTCTTGGGCCTGCAGGATGGCACAGCAGGTCAATGGCCTTGTCACCAAGCCTGATGACCTGAGTGCTGTCCCTGGGATCCGTGTTATAGATAGGACTGACTTCAAAGGTGGCTCTCTGACCTCTATACCATGGCACACACGTGCACACGCACACACTACCTTCCACCATAGGCAAGCCTGCATAGTGTAAAATGCTGCGGGCTGACCTTTATTTTTAAAGTCCTGCTAGTGATCATGAGGCTATCACAAGCAGCTCGTTTCTAAATTAAAAATTTACATCACATATGCTATGTGTATGTATGTGTGTGTGCACACGTGTGCTTACACATGAAGTCAGAAGTCAACATTTGGAGTCTTCCGCTATCGTCTTCTACCTTTTTTGTTTGTTTGTTTGTTTGTTTGTTGGTGTTTTGTTTTGTTTTGTTTTTTGAGACAGGGTTTCTCTGTATAGCCTTGGCTGTCCTGGAACTCACTTTGTAGACCAGGCTGGCCTCAAACTCAGAAATCCACCCGCCTCTGCCTCCTGAATGCTGGGATTAAAGGCATGTGCTACCATTATTTTTTTGAGACAGGTCTCACTGAATCTGAAGCTCACTGGCTGGCCAGCAGGGCCCAGGAATACCTTGTCCCTGCTGTCCTAGTACCAGGATTATAGGTGTTTGCCACCAAACTCTACTTTTTTACCTGAGGGATCTAAGGATCACACCCAAGTCTTTCTGCTTGTGCTGACTAAGCTATACCACCAGCCTCCCCCCCCCCACACACACACACAGCAAACAGCACAGGAAGAATTATCTCAGCTAATACATCGAAGGCCTAGGCAATGAATATTCAGTGGCTTCAAGCACTGATGAGCTTATGGTGCTCCCTGACCGTCCACTGTTTCTCAGATACACGCCCCACATGACAGTTCAGGTCCCGATGTCCTAGCTATGAAAGGCAGATCTATGGAGGCTCAGCTCAGCTTCCTACTGTTGTGGTGGTGGCCGATGATATGTGCCAGCCTCAGCTAGGACCCTAGTGCATGACCTTCAGATATCAAATTAGACCCTCTACTCCCAAGATGATCTCATGGTCATTTAAGGACTGGGAACCTGCCTTGGTTGCCCAAGGTGGCTGGCTACCAAGGAAACTGTATGTGTGTTGGGGAGGGAGGGGTCACTTCTCAGAGAATTTAAAACAGGAGGAATAGCCCACTGAAGTTTAATTACTTCCACTAGCAATGCCCTCCAGAAACTGGAAAGCATTATCTTATTTAAGATTTACTAGTGGGTCTGAAAAAAAACCCGTGCGTTGTCTCCTTTTCTGTTTCCTATGCGACATGAAGTGAACTGTGCCCTTTGCCACACTCCCACTGCTGTGACATTCTGCTGAGTGAATCCCTTAGAAAGGACACCAGCATTGAGGGGCCAAGGAGACACAAAGCCCCATCCCTAACCCAGAACCTGTCTGCGGTTGATAACCACTTGCAAATGGAAAAAGCCTCTAACATGTCTCACTGGGTAGGCAACCCGCTCTCAGGGCAGGTGGGAGACGGGTAGCACAAAATGGACTCAATGACGTCTTTGGAGGGTCCTTTCTAGTTTTGTCAGGGCATTTAAAATAAATTTTTAATTAACTAATTAATTGATTTAATACCTTTGTGTGTGTGTGTGTATATATATATATATATATATATATATATATATATATATATATATGTGTGTGTGTGTGTGTGTGTGTGTGTTATGGCTTGCAGTCCTGTGGTTAAATGGGATTCCTGTGTGTGCAAATGTGTCTCTGCATCTATGTGTCTCTTCTTCTCCTTTGGCTTTTTCTTTTGTTCATTCTATCCAACTCTGCTTGGTTCAGTTTTGTCTTATCCCACTTTACTTTGTTGTATTAGTATCCTTTAGGAGACTGTGTTCTAGCAAAAGACAGAAAGGGAGTGGATCCAGATGGAAGGGGAGGTGGGGAGGGCCTTGGAGGGGAAAACATGCACAGCAGAATATAGTGCATGAAAAAAAAAATCTAGTTTCAATAAAGGGAAAATCGAAAGAACGAGAGGGGGGGGAAGGGAACGGAAGGGAGGCAGAAAGCCCCAGAGACAGCACTGTTTGGGTCAGCTACATCTTGGCTCCAGAAATTTCCAGAAAGCAAAAGGCAGATCAACTGAGTGCAGTGTGGTTCAGAAAGTCCCCAAAGGTCTTGTTCCACACGAGACCCCCAAGCTCTTCATATGGCATTATGGGTAGACAGGGGGCACCTCTTTTTTTCCAGCTGGCTGTGGTGCCTTGAACCTGGAATCTAGGCACTTGGGAGACTAAAGCAGAAAGATTTTGAGGTTGAAATCTTTTCTCAAAAAATAATTGATTGATTGATTGATTCCCACCAGTGATTGATAAGACTTAACAATACTTTAAATTAAATAATTTTAAATGATCCATTTCTCTCTTACAAAGCCCAGCTTGTGAAATAAAAGCTATAACCATCTTCAGTTAATAGTTATCAAATGTCACACATGGTACATCTCAGCTGACTGGAGCGTTTGTGTCTTTTATGCATTCATTCTATTTTTGTTACAGTATGTGACATATATTATATCATTCTATACTTATCATGCAGCCATAAGGCTGGATGCCAAGGCTCAGTAGCAGACCCAAGTGCTAAATTCCAGGTAATGTTTCTCAAGGAGTCACGACTCCTTGGGGGAGTTGAATGATCTTCTCACAGGGGTGGCCTAAGACCATCAGAAAACACAGAGATTTGCACTACAATCCCTAACAGTAGCAAGGTGACAGTTATGAAGTAGCAAAGAAACAATTTTATGGCTGCAGGGGGGGGGAGGGTCACCACAACACGAGGAACTGTATTAAAAGGTTGCAACATTGGGAAGGTTGAGAACCACTGCTCTAGCACTGCTAACAGAAGAGTGTGCCAGAGGGTGAAAGGCATGATGGGTAACAGTAACTGGTAGAAGGAGAGACCTAGGACCTGGAGTGTGGCCTTTCAAGACAAGCGTAGAACTCTCTTGGTGAGCAGGGACTTCTGGGAGAGAACGCCCAACAGGGATGGGCAGCAAAGACCTGAAGCATATAGACACCGGGAAACCAGGTGCAAGGTGGCAGTCGGTGAAGCCTCAGCTCATAAAACTGATGCCACCTGTCTCTACTCCCTTGAAGCTTCCTCCTCCAGGGAGGTGGCCCAATTTCAGAAAAACCCCAGTGTTTCTGGGGAATTAAAAGTATAATCGAAACGCTCCTCTCTATTCCCGCTCACGACTGACTGACTCGTGATTTTTCTCTCAAAGCGCCACAATAACATCACTAGAAAACCGTGGGGCAGGGTGGGGAGTGAGGGGAGGTGCTGTTTTTCTGGTGGTTGATCCACTGCCCATGATCATCCGGCTGCCTCCCCTCCCCCCCAAACTCTCCCACTCTCAAATAGGAAAGGAGGAGATTGGCAAACTGGTAGCGGAGAGGGGAGCGTGTGAGGGCTCTGAATGGACAAGGAGTGGTTTCTTGAGTCCCTCCTGGGGAGCAGCTGAGCCAGGGAGAGTCTAAAGCCCTGTAGCTTCGCAGGACCCTTGGAAGGGGGCAAGACCCACAGTGCAGGGGGACAGAGAAAAGAAAGGAATGCCTGGGTGTTCGCCAGCCAAGGATCGGTTCAGAGGAAGAACACGGAGAATGCTCCAGGCTGGGCTCCGGGAGCAGTACAAAAGCCACCTCAGCACAGCAGTGGATGGAGGCTGCCTCCAGGCCTGCCACGGTTGTGGCCGAGACTCTGAGCTTCTACTGAGCACCTCATTCCCTCCTGGCCCAGCCCACTTCCAGGTGGCACGGGCTCAGAGGACTCTTGGACTACCCAATGCTGCCACATCCTCCCCAAAAGGGCACACCCCCACCTCATGGGAGCCCCTGGGCAAGTGAAAAGAAGGAAGCACCTCTTGCTGGGACCTTACAGGCTGTGGGCTTTACAACGGTCCCTCAATGTCCCACAGAGACCCACCCTTTGAAGGCTTGGTCACCAGCCTGCGGTGCTATGGAGATGTAGTAGAATCGTTAGGGGACGGGTCTTAGTCACTGTTCTGTTGTGGGCTGGCTTACAGGTTCAGAGAATCAGTCCATTATCATCAGGGCAGGAGGAAGCATGGTGGCAGGCAGTCACAGGGCTGAGAGCTTTATCCTAATCAGATGTACCAGGACCTGGGCTGAGCCTTTGAAACATCCAAGCTCAACCCCAGTGACACACCTCCTCCAACAAGGCCACGCCTCCTAATCTTTCCTAAACAGATTACCCACTGGGAATTTATCATGCAAATATATGAACAGGGGGAGAGGGGCACTGTCATTCAAACCATCATGGGTGGGGTCTAGAGGAAGTTAGCAATTAGGGGTGCTATTATCCCTGAAGGATATGCTGGGCTCCAACCATTTCTCTCTCTACTGCTCCTTGGTTATCTTGAGGTGAGCAGTCTCACCCCTGACCAGGTTCCCACCATGACTTATAACCTCACCCCAGATCAGACCAACAACACAAGCAACCGTGCACTGAACCTCCAGATCTGCTAGTCCAGACAAAGCTTCCCTTCTGCAAACTGGCACTCTCTGGACCTCTGTCCCCATGGCCACTGGACAGCACGCTCACCATCTGTGCACAAGGGTGAAATAGAGAAGACCATCTATTGAATGGTGGGGGATAAATAGTGTATCCTCCCTTTGGAGCTAGAGCCTGGCTCGTGACTCTTCACCAATATTTATGGTAATATTACCTACTAATAGTATTATAAGAACAATAATAAGCCCTTCTCCTACTGGAGAGAAGGGTCCACAGGATCATCTTAAGGTTAAGAACAAAGTGGGGCAATATTTTTTAGGTGAGAGGTAAATGAACTTAAAAGGGGGGAAGTTAACTTTCCTTCAAAAGAACGTGGTTCAAAAAGGACTGGAGAGAGACAAGCAGGAAAGAAGAGATGGGATACAAGGGTGCATAGGGGATCACTGTGTCCCTGAGGGACACCGAGGAAGGACAGGAACTCCAATGCCTCTCCTCGTGCAGGGCACATAGCAGAGGAGGCTCTCCACTAAGGCTTGCAAGACACAGGCCGGATGCAGAGAGCAGAGTCTCAAAGCACTTTGCTCCCTGGCTCCCTTTTAGCCCCTCTCTCAGCCTGCAGCAGGCGCTCTGAAGCAGCTAGCTTTGAAGAGCCAAGCTGTAAAGCTATCAAGCCAACAGCATAGCTCCTGACCCGGGGCAGACCATGGTCTGATTGATGTCCTTTCTCCTTTCTAGGATAACCCCACCCTCCAAGTGTCTCGCTCTAGGTAGATAAACCCACCTGCCACGGTGCCAACCTCTCGGGCTACACCTGCTTCTTGTGGCGGGGGGGGGGGGGAGGTCTAGAACATCGAGCTTTGCCCCCAGGGCGGGTTGGGGGGCCTCTCTGTGATGAGAGCCTCAGAATTCGTGTGAAGACAGCACAGAGGCAGGCTGTACTTTACCTTGACCCAATTTTCGAGGAGCCTCAAGTCTCAGGTGTGCCCCAGCCACAGTGTGCAGCCTAGATTCGTACCCTGGAGGCACCAGGAAAAGGAGGCTGGGCCTTACAGAGGGATGGATCCTCTACACTTTCTCCCATTGATCCAGGGTACAACCAAGAAAGTCACAGCGTGGTGCCGCACACAGCATGGGTGCTAGGAATTCAGGGGACAAAGGGGCACTGTGGGCCTGGGAATGGAAGGAGTGGGAGGACTTAGATGGCCAGGCATCCAGTTAGGAGCAGGCACAGCAAGGCCAGAAGCTAGAATGGGGCAGAGGTCGCACTTGTGAAAGGCTTCAGGGTAGACTTGCAGCACACACTGACCATTAGGAGGCAGACCACCATACGGTTCTGTGGGGTGGGAAACAAAGCCAATCAAGGAGCTCAGTTTCCAACAAGACAGTGACCTGCAGCCTGGCACTGCTGTGCGGAGCCTTCATGGCTCTCGGGAATGAAGGCTCCTTCCCCATCCGTGGCGGAGCACCATACCTGACAGAACCAGCTTTCAGCCAGGAAAGCCTCATTCCCTGAGGTATGAACCCTGATCGTGGATCACAAACAGCCCTGATCCAGTAACTGATCACACACAGCCACACAGACCTAACTTCTCACCCCAAACCTGGGCAAATCTGAAGGGGCACCCCCATTGGGAGCCACCTGTGTTCAGTGGAGGCTGCCTCTGTTTCTCCCTCTTTCAGTCTTGATCCCTGAAGCTGCCCTTGGAGACTTCCTGCACTCTCATGTCTGGTCTAGAGCCTGCTTTTCGGGGAACCCAGCCCCATCAACCCCTTCCCACACAAACAGACACAATGAAGACCACGTCCCTAAGTGTCTTCTTAAATGCATGGCGTTGGCAAAGAAAGAAGTGTTGGATGAGTCTAAAGCCAGATCTGCGGGGCGGGGGTTGGGGAAGGGCAGACATCAGCCAATCCTGGGGATCTGTGCTACCCACTCAAGAGCCCAAAATGGCCTATTTAAGGTGAAGGGTCACTCTAGAAACTTCTGCCTAAATCCAAAAACTCTACTCAAAAGGGCAAGGACAGGGTTGGGAAATGCAGGATATGTAAAACACTCAGAACAAGATGGTGGGAATTAACCCTTAGATGTCAGTAATCACAACAAATACAAATGTGTTAGGCTTTCTAAGGAAAAGCCAAAGATTATGACAGTGGATACACAAACTGTGACTGTACTCTGTAGCAACGGGAATAAAACAAAAGGCATGCAAATGTTGAAGTGTGTGTGTGTGTGTGTGTGTGTGTGTGTATCTGTGAGTGTATGTGTGTGCATGTATGTGTATGTGTGTGAATGTGTGTGTGAATCTGTGTGTATGCATGTGTGAATGTGTGTGTGTCTGTGTGTGTCTGTGTGTGTCTGTGTGTGAATGTTTGTGTATGTGTGTATGTCTGTCTGTGTCTGTGTATGTATGTGTACATGTATATGTATGTGTATATGTATGTACATCTGTGTCTGTGTGTATATGTGTACATGTATATGTATGTGTGTGAATGTGTATGTCTGTCTGTGTGTGTGTGTGTGTGTGTGTGTGTGTGTGTATTAGGACTCAGCACTATAAACAGCCCCTTCTCTCACCAAACACTTTAAGCCAATACAATTGTTTTTAATTCATTGAGTTGTATAGACTTTAAGTGTAGTTCATTTTTGTATGTGGTATTTTTACTTATTTTCAAGGCTTTCATAATTTTTTTTATTAAAAGCTTTTTCAAGAAGGTAAAAGAACCCTGGCATAGTGACTCATGCCTTTATGCACTTAGGAGGCAGAGGCAAGCAGATTTCTGTGAGTTCAAAGCCATCCTGGTCTACATAGTGAGCTCCAAGACAGCCAGGGATATGTAGGAAGACCCTGTGAAGAAAGAAAGAGAGAAAGGAAGAAAGGAAGAAAAGAAGGAAGGGAGGAAAGAAGGAAGAAAGAAAGAGGGAAAGAAGGAAGGAAGGAGGAAAGAAAGGAAAGACAAAAAGAAAACAGAAATTTTAAATATTTCTAAATTTATAGGTGAAAAATACCAATGGTAGGTACTATGTCTTTTTATTTTATTTTATTTTATTTTATTTTAATTTTTGGTGTTTTTCAAGACAAGATTTCTCTGTGTAGCCCTGGCTGTCCTGGAACTCATTCTGTAGACCAGGCTGGCCTCAAACTCAGAAATTCGCCTGCCTCTGCCTCCCAAGTGGTGGGATTAAAGGCGTGCACCACCACGCCCAGCTTGTTTGGGTTTGTTGTTGTTGTTGTTGTTTTGGTTTGGGTTTGTTTTTTTGTTTTTTGTTTTTTGTTTTTTTTTTTTGGTACTATGTCTTTAAACACAAGCGTATTAACACCTAAGGTATGTGGACTACTACTTGGTACCTGGTAAATGGAACAGCTCTGATGGTGTTGCCATCATCCCTCAGCTGAAGAGGAATGGCTGAAGCAGTACCCTCCCACCTTACTGGCTGACATAGACAGTACGAAACATCTACTATTACAGAGGCAAGCATCCAGTATAGGGCATTAGAAAAATGCTCGGCAGATTGACAACCAGAGCGTAAGCGCAAGTGAACCAGTGAGTGTTCAGGAGAAGACCAATCAGGAAAACCCCATCATGACAAAGATCACCAAATCCACATAGACAGCAGATGGGAAGGTGGCTCTGAGCCAAGAGTACACACTGCTCTCCAGAGGGCCCGGCTCCCAGCACACCAGGCCTGTGGCTCTAACTCCCGGGAATCCCAAGAACTCTGCTGGCCCCCTTGGACTCACACGCACACACACCCATACACATAATGACAATCAAAACTGAGGAGCTGGTGAGATGGTTCGGCTGTTAAGAACACTTACTGTAATTCTCAGCATCCACACAGTGGCTCACGATCATCTGTAACTCCAATTTCTGGGATCTGACCTCTCTTCTGGCCTCCATAGGCATCAGGCATGCACGTGGTGCACATTCACACAAGCATCCAAAACACTCATATATGTGAAATTTTTAAATAAATATTTAAAACATGTATAAATAAATGCATAAACAAATGCTAAATTTTAAGGGATTTAAAGGAAGACAAAAATGCAGATATAACAAAGATATAATCAAGACTCGTAAACTTCATGTCATTAAACTCAAATTTTTTTTTTAAATTCTAGAAAAATCCTAACCAACGTTTAAAGGGATAGAAGACCTAAATAGTCTCAACTCACTAAAGGAAATAATTGACAAAGTATTTCCAAAAGAATAAAAAACAAAACAAAACAACAACAACAACAAAAAACCCTTAGGCGTGAATAGCTGTAAAGGCTAGCACCACTGACCTTTGACAGGGTAGTCTCAAAGACTTGCAGAAACAGCCAATTTGGATTTTTGTAATTGATTTATTTTGTGTATGGGTGTTTTGTATACATGTGTACCTGGACACCACGTGTGCACCTAGCGTCTGCAGAGGCCAGAAGAGGGCTGCAGATTCCCTGGGGGTGGAGTTACGGATGTAAACCACCATGAAGATGCTGGGAATTGAACCCAAGCCCTCTAGATGAGCAGCTGATGTCCACAACGCCGAGCCATCTCTTCAGCCCACAAAGAACAGTTTTTAAAGGATGACTCTGAATTCATCCCACAAGATGTTTTTTAAGGCAAAGACAGTATGGGAAAGATACCACATGCCAAGATCATCCTAACTAAAAATAATAGCAAAATCTCGCGTGGCATGACTCGGGAAAAGCTAGGCTTGTGCCTAAGACTGCACTGAGCGTCTTTTAGTAGAAACTTTTGGGGAGCACTTTTATGAGACTGGGTGTTTTTGTACGGCTTGGGCTTGCTTCACACCCAAAATCCTTTGTCTTAGCTTCCTGAGTGCTGGGATCACAGGTGTCCACTACTGAGGTGTCCAGTTGTGTGACTATGATTTACCACATTAAAGGGTAAGAAATGCATATTTTTGAGAACACAGCTGTGTAAACATAGTCTATGAGTGCACGAAACTTTCTTAACGGCCTGAAGATGTCGACCAAAAGTACTAAAAGCTAAGCCATCAATCAGTCCCAGCGATGAGATGCTCTTGACAGAGTCGTTTTATAATCAGGGTGTACAATGGTATGCACAAACATTAGCTCAACACGGGTTAAGACCTCAGCGTGAGAGCAGAGGCCATGAAAACACTTCGAAGGAGGCGGATGTGTCAGCCTTTGTGGTCATGTTGTAGGTGACAATCTATAAACCTATAGTGAAAGAGCAGCCACCACCAGCAGCAACAAATGGATGGCGCGGGCCCCACCCAAACTTTAAGCTTTGGTACTTCAAACACCACCAGTAAGCTGGGAGAAGATGAGTGCTTGCTCGTTAGCCTGGCACAGTCCAGGGCCTGAAAGATCCACGGGGCCACAGTGGTTTTATTTTAAAAATAGAGGAGGGACAAGGGAGGTGACTCAGCTGTCATCTACTGCCCGTGTCAAAATCCAGGTTCTGTTCCCAGCGCCCACACGGTGGTTTGTAAGCCTCTGTATCTCCAGATCCTGGGGAGCTGACCCCTCTTCTGACCTTCATGGGTATCGCATGCATGTGGCACACGTGAGGTAAACTCACACACATAACGTGAAGATAGGGAAGTGGATCTTGGGGCTGGAGTGACAGCTCAGCTGTTAAGAGCACTGGCTGCTCTGCCAGAGGACTTTCGTTGATTACCAGCTGTTCACAACCATTTATAATTCCAGTTTGAGGGGGATCTGACTCCTTCTGTTCTCTGAGGGCACCAGGCACAGATCTGGTGCACAGACATACATGTGGGCAAAACATTCCTGTACATGACAATAGATGAACTAATAAAAATTTGAAATTTAATAAATTAATAAAATGGAAAATATAATTCATAGAATGAGAAAAGTGCTTTGTCAATAATAAATGATAAGTAACTTACATTTGGAATATATAAATTAAAATTAAATTTTTTAAAAAAAGGCAAATACTGGGCTGGTGAGATGGCTCAGTGGTTAAGAGCACTAACTGCTCTTCCGAAGGTCCTGAGTTCAAATCCCAGCAACCACATGGTGGCTCACAACCATCCATAATGAGATCTGACTCCCTCTTCCGGAGTGTCTGAAGACAACTACAGTGCACTTACATATAATAAATAAATAAATCTTTTTTTTTTTTTTAAAGGCAAATACTCCCAATTTTAAAACAGATGAAAAACCTGAAGAGACATTTTCCCAAAGAAGAGATACACACAGCCAAGGAGCATATAAAAATGTGTTCCACTCCACTGGTCAACTAGAAAAAGCCAGGAGCTTCCCACATTGCTGGGAGTGGAGTGCTACTGCCACTTTGGAAAACATCTGCAACTCTTCCTGGGCTATTGTGGGCACCGTATGATCAGAAATTCCACTCACAGATCCAAGGTCTAGAGAAACGAAAATACCGCCACAGAAACTAGTCATCAGGCCAGAAACAGAAACGGAGACACTGTCAAGATCCGAGACTTGAAGAATGGATAAACAATCCCCCTTGCCCCTCATCTCTCCCAGCCTTGAATTTCAGAGGCTGTGCCTTTCTACTCCTGAATGAAGGCATTCATCCCCCCCAAGGAGCCCTTTGTGATTGACCCTCTGTCACTTGCCAATCTGGTTCCTCCTGTTCTTTTCAGCTCTATCATACGGATCAGAGAGGGGACAGGGATGAGGTTGAACCCAGAACCCTGCACACACCAGGCAAATACTCTACCACTCAGTTACACCCCTAGTTCTAAAGACCAGAATTTTTCTAACTAAAGGCATAGTCCCGATGGTCAGTTATAAAGCCAATTTAATGGATTGTTCCCAGATTTCAAAAAGCATTTTCCCGGGCTGGTGAGATGGCTCAGCGGGTAAGAGCATCCGACTGCTCTTCCAAAGGTCCAGAGTTCAAATCCCAACAACCACATGGTGGCTCACAACCATCCTTAACGAGATCTGACTCCCTCTTCTGGAGTGTCTGAAGACAGCTACAGTGTACTTACATATAATAAATAAATAAATCTTTTTTTTAAAAAAAAAAAAAAGCATTTTCCCATGGTAAAGCACACAGCCTGGGGCCAGCAAGATAGTTCAGCATTTAAAAGTCCCTGCTGCCCACCAAGCCTGACTACTGGAGTTTGTTCTCCAAGATCCGCACAGTAGAAGGAAAGACTCAACTCCCAGCAAGTTCCCCTCTAACCCACACACTCATGCCCTGGCACCTGCACACATACAAGAAATTTCTACACATGCAAGAAATCAATAACTGTAAAAAATAAAAAATTGCATAGTTGGAATGTGGCCATTTTACGCAGTTGGAGAAGCAGTAAATTCATCATCCATTTTGTTCTTGCATCTTTTTAACTTTTTACCCGCTAAGTGATGACTAATACCCCACCCCTCCCAAAGCCTCCAGCTATCACCTGCCTACTTTCTGTTTCTGTGTTTGACAACTCCAAATGCCTCATCAAAGTAGAGTCATACAGTGCCTGGCCTTTTGTCTGTCTCGTTCCATTTAGCATGATAGCTGCAAGGTTCATCTGTGTTGCAGCTCTGTGTTAGAGGCTTATTCTTTTTAAGACCAAATGATAGGTAGCTAGGTAGCTAGGTAGCTAGGTAGATAGATAGATAGATAGATAGATAGATAGATAGATAGATAGAGGGAGGTAGAGAGAGAGAGAGAGAGAGAGAGAGAGAGAGAGAGAGAGATAGATATAGAGATGTAGATAGAGAGATAGATAGATAGATAGATAGATAGATAGATAGATAGATAGATAGATAGATATAGAGAAGGAGAGGGAGAGAGAGAGAGAGAGAGAGAGAGAGAGAGAGAGAGAGAAACTATAACCCCAGCTGACCTAGAACTCACTCTGTAAACAGGCTAGCTTGAACTCAAAGGGATCCCCCTGCCTCTGCCTCCCGAGTGCTGGGATTAAAGGAATATATCATCACTTCCTGTTTCCATTGGTTTTTGTTGTTGTTGTTCTTGTTGTTTTTATGAAATAGAAAAGTGGGTGTTGATTTTTGTTCCTGTACTGGAGGCTGACTCCAGGGCCTCTTGCATGTGAGGCAATATACCAGTGTGATTAGTTACATCTCCAGCCTGAGAAAGTTCTTCTAACGATTTTGTTTATTATCTTTATTTTATGCATATAAGCATTTGACCCCATGTGTGGAAAGTGTACCACGTTTGTGCATTGCCCACAGCGGCCAGAAGAGGGCGGTGGAGCCTCCAGAACTGGAACTACAGATGGTTGTGAGCCACCACATGGGTGCTGGGAACCAAATCCAGATGTCTATAAGAGGCAGTTGAGGCCATCTCTCCGGCTCCCCTACGAAGCTGTGTTTTAATGCAACTGGGTAGAAAATATCAGAGCATGTTTCTCATAGCAGAGCCAAATGTTACTCCATGGACTGTTTGCTGTCACCAAGAAGCCTGTGTTTCCACACCACACATGACAATGAGAAAGTTCAGAACGCACTGCTTTGAGGCCAGTGAGTCCAAACCCGTCACTGCCAGCCTGGTTCTTCCCCATGTGTCATTTCAGAGTGTCTTTCCAGTGAGTTTGCTGGCTTACTGAAGACAGTCTGCCTTCCACAGTCAGGCAAATGAAGGCTCAAACTCATGCTTCTCCACTTCCCAGCGCACGCTTTCTCACACACAATCCAACCTTGTCCTCGCTCCATGCCCGTCTCACCTGGCTGGCAGTGCAGCTCTAGCCCTGTTCTCTGTGGTCCACTCCATCCACCCCGCTCTTCATTCCTCACTCACACTGGGCTTCTGAGCCTCCCTCCCACGCCCACCTGTGCCCAGAGATCATTGCTCTTCCTTTAAGACCTCTTCAGATGTCCTCTGTAAGCCAAGCAAACTCTTTCCTAAAGCAGCTTCCTCCTAACCTTCAGGGCCGCTAGTCCATGCCTCTGTGTGTGCTCTCTGTCTTCCTCGAAGCCCACACGTGACCCACAGAACGTCCCAGTGGTACTCGGCGTGGAGTAAGTACTCAATGTACAGCAAATACTTAGAGTATAGAACATACTCAGTGTACAGTAAGTACTTAGTGGATACTAAGTACTTGGGATATAACAAGTGCTCAGTGTATAACAAGTACTCAGTGTGTATAATAAGTGCTCAGTGTATAATAAGTGCTCAGTGTATAACAAGTACTCAGTGTGTAAAATAAATGTTCAGTGTGTATAAGTGCTCAATGTATAACAAGTACTCAATGTATATAATAAGTGCTCAGTGTATAATAAGTGCTCTGTGTATAGTAAGTACTCAGTGTATAATAAGTACTCAGTGTATAACAAGTACTCAGTGTATAACAAGTACTCAGTGTATAACAAGTACTCAGTGTATAACAAGTACTCAGTGTATAGGAAATACTTAGTGTACAGTAAGGCTGAAGTGGACATGGGAAGCCAAACATCACAACTTTGCTCCTTCTTAGTCCTTTCCTCCCAAGCCACAGTGTATGGCTTCTGCTGCCGAGAGATGGCACTCATTAGGCCACCACACTGCTCCCTTTGTTTCCTAACGAGGTATATCCCTACGATTTTAGTGGTTTATGATGGCCCTTGTCAAAAGAGTCTATTGCACATTCCAGGGAAAGACAAAGGGGTCAAGATAGATAGATAGATAGATAGATAGATAGATAGATAGATAGATAGATAGATAGATATGATAGATAGATACGATAGATAGATAGATAGATAGATAGATAGATAGATAGATAGATAGATCGATAGATAGATACGATAGATAGATACGATAGATAGATACGATAGATAGATAGATAGATAGATAGATAGATAGATAGATAGATAGATAGATAGATAGATAGATAGATAGATACGATAGACAGGCAGGCAGGCAGGCAGGCAGGCAGGCAGGCAGGCAGGCAGGCAGATACATGGATCGATGAATGCACATCAGCCCACATCGCCGGCTTCCTGCTGCAGCAACTTCACCTAGCGTCACTAGACAAGCTTACCATCCTTGTGCCTCTACCATGGGCTTCAGAATCCCCTGAGCCACGCTCCCACTTCTGAGAGGCTGTAAGCAAACCCCAGTGCCGCTCCCTCCCTGAGCCTTCCTGTACAATACCCGGATAGCCTTCCTTTCCGAGAGCTTTTATCAAGTTACTACCCTACTCAAGAACCACATGTGGCTCCTCATGACCTATGAACTAAGCTCAATCTGCCCTCAACCTTTGGAGCACTTCAGTGAAGCCACTAAGCACTGCTGTCTGATACATCCCTGCCCCCATTACATCATAGGATCCATCTTTTCATTATGCCCCTTCCAATGACTACACCATGCATGCATTCGCACACACACACACACACACACACACACACACACACACACCTGCTCCAACCTTCAATCATCTGTTCATTATCCATATTTATTAATGACTTCTTTTTGTCACTCCTGTGTGACACATGCAGCCTCAGGCAAACCATAATCCCTCCCTCACAGCTGTTGACCTAGTGCAGTTTCCAACCTCAGCACCACTGACACTTGGGGCTGAAATACCTTTGTTGTGCAGGCAATCTGGACCTACAGCAATTTGGGAGCATCCCAACCCACTCCCTCCTGGACATCAGCAGCATCTCCTTTCCCCATGTGGCAACCAAAGATGTTGCTACTCTAAGGTCTAAGGGCAAAACTGACCTGACAGAGATCCACTGACCTATGGCATCAAGTGGAGCTTGCTGCTTGTCCCTCAGGGGCCCTGCCAGAGAGGCAGTTTTTCAGATGACAACCTTGAAGCTGTTCGATCCTGGAAAGGAGTTTAAGCCAAGGGCCCAGGAGTCTGCATCCCAGGCCCTTCCCAGGGAACACCAGTGCAGATCTTTGCTGTTTCCAGATAGACAAGAAACAAACACTCCCCTGGAGCCAACTCGGAGCACATAAGCAAATGAGTCGGCCACAAGACACAGGACCAGGGGAGGCTGGTGACAGACCAGCTATGGAGGCAAGCATGGCAGTGTAGGTGGGGTCAGGTGCCAGCGAGAAGGGAGAGGACGAAGCCACGCTTGTATCCTGTCTCAGGGTTGCTCCTTCCTTCCTTCCTTCCTTCCTTCCTTCCTTCCTTCCTTCCTTCTGTTACAAGTGTGCCCCATCCAGATCTTACCTGCCTTCGAGGACCACGAGAGCCCTGCCTCCTCCAGGTAGTCTCCCCAGCCACTCCCACCCACCACTCTTCTCATCTGTGTATGTCTCCTCTCACTTTTGGCCATTTGTTTCCCCCAGAGAGATTTTAATCCCACTGAGCACCAGAACTCCATCATCGGCTTCTTTATAGCACCCTCCTGGACTCCCCTCCTGGATGGAGCATACACCAGTCTGGACTGTTTGGTTACCATTAAACAGGAGTCCTGGAGTGAAGCCTGCAGGGTTTTAGCTACAGTTTAGGGGTCAGGGCCTCTGAGACTTCGAGAATGGAAAGCAACCCACCCACTAGCTGGACAACTAGCCCACTCATCCAAACCCACGCAGGGTTTGCCAGAACAATCAGGTAGGAGTGTGGCTGGCACCTACTGTGGCCCTGACGCCCACCAGAAGCTCTAAGAAGCCCAGGCAGCTCTGGGCAATTACCAGCAGGGGGCAGAAACCTAGAGCTGCCCTACCAAGAAGAAGGTTCGAAGATCCAGCAAGGCTGCAAGGCACAGCATTCAGGAACGACCCAGCAGGTTGGGAGACTAGAGAGTGTTTAAAGCCAGCAGTGCCACACAGAACACATGAGCTGATGCCAACCCCGGAAGAAAATTGTCTGGGGAAGTCGGGAGCAGTGCGTGCCGAGAAATGAATGTATGTAGCAAGGGGCACACAGTCCTCAGTTCTGGGGAGTCAGGAGAGAGGAACAGCCAGACTGCTTAGCTTTCCTGTTGGGAGAAATCACCAGCAGCAACTCTCACACCACCATCCCCTCTGCACACACTTTGGGCAGCCGGGAATGGGAGCGTATGCGACCGATGCAGACCCCCAAGGCTGAGAAGAGGAAGGGCAGCATTCTGTTACTGGGACAGTTCTGAAAAGAAATTTTCATTCCTATCCATTTGAGTGGAAGGCAGTCAGCTTGGATGGGCCCTGGTGGTGAAGGAGGGGCCTCCAGCAGAGAGGATAGGAGAGGGGCTCTTCCTACCAGGGACTCTAGCGTGGGGGCATCCTGATTAGGGGTGGGAGTTCTGCAGAGCCTCGGGAGCCTGGCATATCCCCGTATGTTGCTCACACAGAGACAGGGGCCATGCATGAATTTTGAGCGGCATGTACTGCCCTTTCTCTTCAAGGAGTTTGGCTGTGGGTGGTGAAGGGGTGATAGAGCCCAACGCCTGCTGCCTTTCATGCTAAGGATGCAAAAGAAGCATCTGCTCCGGAGGCGATCAGGTTGTCTCACAGACCTGTAGAAGTCACTGTACCTATGTGTGGCCAGACCACCACCACCCCACCTAGTTGGGGGTTCCTGGAGAAATAGCCTATACCTCCAAGGTCCCCTACAAAAATTTAGACTTTGCCAAACTAAGAAGGAAAAACTATCCTTTTTCCCCCCTTCTGTCTGCTGCAAATGGCCACGGAAATGTAGGTTTGGGGGACAACAGCACAGCTTTGGGCATACACATGTATTTATGGTTAGCTTTGCTGCTTGGCATTCCAAACTGCTGCCCACGTTCACACACACACACACACACACACACACACACACACACACACACTCACACGTCTCCATAACTGCACCAGGACAGGCAACGCAGCTGGTGCTGTCCTCTGGCTGGCAGCAGAGATGCCATAGGGCACACCACAGAGGTGTCCCTGCTAAGGGCAGACCTCAGGAAGGCTACCGCCGGACTCTGTGTATCCCACCCCTCAGACTTTCTTACCTCTTGATATAGCTCTTGCTGTACAGGATCTGCTGAAGCAAGGTCACCAAGGCAAAGGCGCAGATGAAGATGAAGAGCAAAGTTCGATTCCCCAACAAATCCCTGTTGGCGGAGGGGTCTGCGTAGCGCATCCTGGCGGCCCGGCGCCGCGGACGCACTGTGCGGGGCGGGGCAGCAATCACGCGCGTTATGCGGGGGCCCCGGGGGCCCTTAAGCGAACTGCGTGGTCAGGAGGGCAGAGGACTTGGCGGGGCAAAGTTTCCCGCGGGCGCAGTCTCGGCGGCGGCAGCAAAAGGACAGGGCTGGCCGCGTGGAGATCCGCTGAGCCCCAGGCCTGTCCTCTCGTGCTGCGGCTTCTGGGCGCCAGTGTCCCGCAGCCGCCGATCTGCCCGTGGAGGGGCGACGGCAGGTGCGGGACCGGACCGCCCTCCCGCCGAGGTGACGACCAATGGGGATCCGGGCCGGCGAGGCTGGGCCGAGACTCAGCCCGATGCGCCGCCCACTCTGGGCTGGCTCCGGATTCGGGGCGCCCGGCGCGTGGGGCCGACCGGGGGACAGCGTGTCTGGTCCCCGCGCCCGCAGCCAGGGAGTGCGAAGGTTGGCCTCCGATGCTGCGGAGGCGAGGTGGGCGACGCAATCTCAGGTCGCCGGGCCGTGGGGAGGGGGAGGGGCGTAGCGTAAAGAGCCAGGTTGGAATCGGGGTTCGGAGGAGCGCAGACCGCAGAGGCAACCTCGTCGAGACGAGCATTTGCATGCGGTGCGCAGGTCACTGAGTCACCGCGGCAGCCGCGTCCTCGTGCGCTGCTGGAGAATCCTCCGTGAAAGCGGGGCAAGGTCAGCCGGGCAGCCCTTCAAGGACGGCGCGCGCAGCCCCTGCATGCTAATGGACTGAGGGACTGTCCCCGGGGCCTTGACTCCCAACTCCGGCAGAGTAGAAATTCAGGGTCTGCCCTCCCGTTCCCACCCCACCGCCTCTACCCTCTCACTATCCCAACATCTGCAGCTCGCTGCCTTTTGTCAATAACCCTGTTGTCACCCAGACACTGGGACTTTGTCTCATCCTTTGGAACTATTCATAGACCATAGGTCAACAGCAGGCCGCCTTCGGGTACTACGGTGCCCAAAGCTGTAAGAAGTCACTGGGCCCAGCAGTGAGCTTCAGTGTAAGCTGGGGAAACCGTCCCCAGAGATGCAACGAGAAGCCTTCCTGAAGAATGCTACCCTTCCCGGGTTCCTGGCTCGCCCCGAGACTGCGCAGGCTTGGGGGTCTGTCATGTGCAGCGATCCACTACTAAGGCGCCATTCCCAGAACATCCTAGAGCACTCCAGAGGTTCCAGAGTCCGAACTTGACAAAACTTGAATCGCAGCAAGAAACGCAGCAAGGGTTAAAAAGTTAACATTTTCGGCCCCATGGCTGACCCTCTGTATGCATAACCAGGGCGAGGTGCATTCAAGAATATCAGGTTGTGGAGGAGGTGACAGGGAGGCGGGCAGTGAGTGCGATGTAAAGTGAATAAGTAAAAAGTAAATTTAAAAAAAAAAATAGGTGATAGATAAACATCTCTTCAGGCACATTCCTGGGGTCAGTTCCGCAGGTTGGAAACACTCAGAGAACCTGGTTACGCTTTAGTTCTAGGAAACTAAATTGGCTTTCAGATCTGTCACTATTCAAACATATGGAAGAGCTTTATAAACCAGAGAGGCTAACCCAGGCTAACCCCCCCCCCCCAGTACTGTCATCTTGTTTCCTTTCTCGCCTGTTCATTCTCCCTCACCAGTAGGTACCATTCTGAGAACTGTCTTTGAATGCAAGCTTCCCTGGAGAAATGAACAAACCCATATTACAGTTATGAACCCAAATTATTCCATGAGACTTTTAATTAAAGTGTAGTACATTTACCAAACAAGTATGGACCATCGATATATAAGTCGCTGCATTTTCATAAGCTGAGCACAGTGATGTGACCAGAAAATGGCTCAGAAGTCCTCATCACCCCCTTGGATCTCCTCGTGCTCGTTTATGGCCTCTGAACACCCAATGGTTCTGAGGGTCAAACTCTACAGGCATCAGGTTTGCAAAGCCAGGGGTAAAACACTAGGCCACCTCTCAGAGCCTCCTCTGACTTCCAGTACCAAACTAACACATTTGCTGTCTGTGCATTTCCTGTAAATGTAAATGTGTCTGGTTTCCCCTGCTCATCGTCAACCGTGAAGTCCACCCATCTCACTGTTCATGGAAGGGGCCCATGCTCTCACACACACACCTTCCCCCAGTTACTCAGCTTGAGTGTTAGCACAGGTGCTGCTGCACAGGGTTTATGCATAGGGGTGTCTGTATGTGATCAGCCTGAAATGAGCTCTCTCTGTCTCTGTCTCTGTCTCTGTCTCTGTCTCTGTCTCTGTCTCTGTCTGTCTCTGTCTCTCTGTCTCTCTCTCTGTCTCTCTCTCTGTCTCTCTCTCTCTCTCTCTCTCTCTCTCTCTCTCTCTCTCTCTCTCTCTCTCTCTCTCTCTCTCTCTCTCTCTCATCAGTGGTTGTTCTCTATGGCCCTGATCACCGGTCCTTGAAGAGAACTGGGCTCTGCCTTGGAGGTGATTTGAATCATGAAAGGGATTGATTCAAGACAGCACTTGCTTGCTGATGGCTTTGAAGATAGAGGGAAGCTCTTGGCAAAGAGCTCAGATGTCCTCTCAGCAGAGATCGGCTCCTGGCCAAGAGCCAAGAACCGATTCACAAAAAAGAGTGAATTTTCACAACAACCCCAAGAAGCTTCAAAGAGGGTCCTGAGCTCCAACTGCCCTGACCTTGATTTCAGTCTTTGAGACTCATAAAAGAGAGAGAGAGAGAGAGAGAGAGAGAGAGAGAGAGAGAGAGAGAGAGAGAGACCCCATGGGGCTGGAGAGGTGGCTCAGTGGTTAAGAACACTGGCTGCTCTTCCAGAGGACATGGGTTCAATTCCCAGCACCTACATGGCAGCTCACAACTGTAACCCCAATTCCAGGAGATCCAACACTCCCACTCAGATATGCCTGTAGTCAAAACGTCTATGCTCATAAAGTAAATCATTTTAAAAACCATAAAATTTAAAGAGAGAGAGAGAGAGACACCCCAGCAACACAGCTTGAAGCTATATGTGTGCTCCTTATGATACTAAATGTGTAGTCCTTTCCCAATGGAACAAAATGTATACAGTGTAAAGTTAGAGATTGTGCAATCTTTCTGATGTACAGGACTGCAGCATAGCTTTTTGCTTTTTGGTTTTAAGACCTTAATAGGACCCAGTGTGCCTGTTAAGCAAGCATTATACTACCATACTACTACATGACCACACCATCACTACTACATGGCCAGTGCTATCGGTTCTCCTGTTGACACACATCTGGCAGCTGCTGCCATGATCTGTCCCAAGCCTTCTCTTTGATGGATACGTGCATGCGTGTCAACTGGGCATCTGCGTTTGGAAGAGAAGTTGTTCACTCGGAGAGTGTGTGGATGTTCAGCTTCAGCGACTACTGCCAAATGGTTTTCCAAAAGAGATGCATTTCTAAGTAGATATTTATTTTGTCTCGCCATCACCAACCGAGATGACACGAGCATCACCTTCTGACCTAACAGGGAAAAGAAGAGCCCTGGGATTACTGTGAGACAACAGCAGCCCCAGACGTCTTTACTCTCTGTTACTAGCACGGATCTGCAGGAAATGAGATTGGTGCAGGTGATGGGCACAGTTGAGGCTTTGTGACAACACATAAGGGGCAGGTCTCCATCACTTGACGCTCTGCGAAAGGCCAGAAATAACCTGGTACATGTCTGCTGTCAGTGCTCCTCTAACCCAATGGCATTTGAAATCTGATTTCTTCAGACCAAATCAAAGAGTTATATTTAACCCACTAGACTTGCAAGTCTAGTGGAATCAGAGATCTAAGGTCATGAAGTGAACAAGTTTGAAATCGTCGATGCTATGAGCAGTGCGGAGTTGAGTGATACCCTAGGCCAATAAAGCTCTGGTCGTAGATCTGCAGCTAACTAACAGTCGGAAGGACTTAGCAAACAAAAGAGTAAACGTGGCTAAGTGATCACAATGTCAGATTCGGCGAGCACCATTTTATATTGTAATTGCCGGGGATGGGGACAGCTGCATCATTGTTTAAAACACACACTCATGCACAATTAAGCCGGGAACAAATGTCAACATTGGCACAATCTGCTAAATTACTGATAACTGATGGGAATTACTCATGCTGTGAGCATTGTCTCCAGTATAAAATAGAACAGCTTGAAAGGAGGAAAGAACTTAAGTTCTGTGGGCTTCTAGAAGCTGGCTTTTATTTCATACAGCCCAACCACGGTCTGCCAGATTATGTAAGTGACATTCCACGCATGTGTTCAAGGCATGTGTGATAAGTGTGTGCCACTCTTGTGCCTCTTTACATTTTTGTTAACGAGTTAGACCTTTGAAGGCTGCTCTTGGCTTCGGGAGAGTGTTTGTGACGAAAGCATCTGTTACCATGTGAGCACAAATGCTCCAGTTACAGCCTCACAATCTACAGAGCTGGGCTAACAACCTGAGTTCTGGTCCTGGGTTTTACATCATCCATCCTGATATTTAATCACTTAGCATTGTGTACTGGAGCTATAATTTCTACCCCTTGTTCATTGCCCCTATGAAGTGCATAAACATCACTTCTAATCCTGAACCTTCCTGCTGTGCCACCTCCAATCCCAGAAGTTCCTCCTTCCCACCTCCCAGCAGTCAACCAACATGTAAGAGTGCAAAAAGGTTCTGGCCCATCTCAAGTTTGCCACATTCTTGTAGCTAGCCAGGCACAGGCTCGCTGTGGGATAAGGTCATTTGGGTCCTGCTTAGATGACGTGGGAGCTAGAGCTAAATGGAATGCCAAACCTCCTTTACTCATCTTAAAGACTGGGTCCTGGGAAGGAAAGATGGCATCAGTCTGTGTCTTCACAGGAGACTAGCGTCCAGTAAGGAAGTCGGGTGCACAAGCCTTCAGGATAAACCAGTGGGAGTGGCTGGGAGGAGTGGTGGGACTGCACAGAAGATGTCTGTCTGGAGGAAGTGACCGGGGCTTGCACAGGATCGGAAAGGATGCTCAGTCAGGTGCAGACAATGCTCTAGGTGAGAGCATGAGGTAGTAGAGGCTCCAACAGGGGCTGTAGGATTGCTGGCTCCATGCACCTTAGAGACGAGGTTGGTGGGTGAGCCAGAGGCAGAACTTTGGGAGCTGGGACTCCACCCATGGAATACTGCAAAGCTGCATCTTAGCTATCCACTCTTCAAGCTGATGGACCCTTGTCTGAGACATGGAAGGCTCTTAGTCTTATAGTCCCTACAGGCATTGGGCCTCACTCCTGGCATTCGGTCCCTAACCCTATCAGCAGGCAGTACTCAGCAACCTAAGACTCCATCCTTTGCCTTCTTCCATGGAAGCAGAAGAGGAGTGAAATATGATCGCTGTTTTGTAAAAGCTGTCACCTTATTAAGTGTCTCATCATTCAGTTCATTTGAGATCCATGGCAGGAGGTTAAGTGTGACTAGGAATGGTCCTCCGAAGAATTACGCATTCCTAGATCTTGTCTTGTGTATGCCGTGCACTGTCCCTGCCTTTCTGGGACTCTGTCCTCCAGGTTGCTGGTACAAGTTGATGCTCTTCTCTGCTTTTCCAATCTCCCCTCTTGGGAGAGACTCTGAGAAGTCTCATCTAATGCCTTGATGGAGAGACTGAAGCTGGAGTATCGTCTGAGAACGTAGTCAACATTGCATCCCATTCGAATTGTGTTCCCAGCACTGTAGAGGAATATACACACAACTGACACCCTAGTCACAGCCTCGGATATTTTCAGCTCCTGCAGCTGGTTTTCCCATGGAACATATACTTGGTTTTCTAACAGAATTAAAGGGAATGGGAATAGAATTTGTTGTTCAGAAAATTTCTTGCCTCTTATGAGCCAATACTCAAGACTGGTTGTGCTGTGCCTGAGAACCTGAGCAGAGGCCCCAGTGACATGTGTGGTCATCAGTTTGACCGTCCAGCTACAATATGAGTTTACCCTGAGTCATCCTCACGAGCCAAGAGAACAATGAAAAATAACAAGGAACCAGCATGATTCCCGAAAGACCAGATCTAAGTGTCACACATGCCATGAAACACAGTTTCCATAGTCCGTGTTTCACTAAGCTGCTCTAATGTGGAAGCATGGCCAACCCACAGATTGAGCTGGCCTCTGGGCTGTGTTGCAGACTCCACTCCACAGTGAGATATGCAGAACCTGTGCACAGTCCTAGCCTGGACAATACAAAAGGCCTTCCCTTGGTTTAAACATTGTCTCCACAAAGGCTCGATGAATCATAACATATGAACCTATTGTCCACTACCAACCCGTCAGCTTTATTTACCCTTGTGTTGAACCTGGAGCTCACAGTGTGACGCTTATATGCATACATGACCCTCTGACTGTGACCTACAGTCTCATAATACTTGTCACTGGTCACCATGGGTCACAGAGCAAGTGTTCATTTGGTTGTTTGATATGACTCCACCTTCCTCCTTGGAGACAATAGACTCTTGGGTCCTGAAGACCAGTGTCAAGCTGCAGAGCAGGAGCCACAGGGAAATTAATTAGCACGTTAGGTGTGGTGGGTACTTGTGATTCTGGGAAGTCAATTGAGGAGGTGGTGAAAGACTGAGAGACTCTCACATGTGTGGCTATAATCATCAAGCTCACAGTGAGGTAATAAGCCTTCTTGCCTAGGGTAGAGACAAATTCTTTGTTGACTGAGTGCCTTGATGTTCGACTCCAAAGGCTGTGACAAGGCTAGAGGAAGTGGCTGGTGGTGTCACACACCCTGGGGAACACTGAGAACCGTGGTGCAGGAATAAAAGCAGCTTGTCAGGATCAAATGTGACCTTAGATGGTCTTTTCACTAGTGCACACTCAGCAAAAGGGAGACATTGGCCAGGTGTCCACTGGTCTTCCCTGTTCCCTCCAGCTTCACACTCAAGCTCTCCAATCTCTGCCCGACTCTTCAGTGGTCTCAGTCCAGTCCGAGCCATGACTGCTTTTCTTCCACCAAAACCTTGCTGCCACGAGTCTTACCATTCCACCCTCTCGGCCAGGTCAGGAGCCTGCTGTGGCACATGGGCCGTGGGCAGGATGCAGGCTCAAGTGCCAAGCCTGGTGCTGCCACTGACTGGCTGTCTGTATCAATCAGTCAACACTAGACTTGAGAAACTTTGGGATTTTACCTGAATATCTTCAGATTCTTGGCAGATGTCATCTGTATAGATGCAAATGAGAGCCGCATGGTTGAGAGCAAATTTAAAATACCTTAGGACTCAATAATCGGATGATGCTCAAAATTACAATAGACTTGATGATTCTTTTCTTTGTAACCTTTGTAAAAAGTAGAACACATGCTCCAAAGAGTACATCAATCTTGATGTGCAGCATGAAGATGACGATGTAAGAAAAACAATGGAAGAGAGAAGCCGCCAGCCCCTGCAGCCCCTCATCTTCCTGCAGGCTCAGCTGCCATATTGAACTCTTTCGTCTCTGCTACTCTTCTGGGCCCCATGTCTTCTCTGGTACACCCTGGGCCACCTCAGGAAACACACAGTGGAAAGAGCATGTACTTTGGAGCCTACCTCCAAAAAGTCTCTCACCTCTACCACTCACTAGTTTTGAAGATCTGATAAGATGTATTATCTCCCTATTGGTCTCTAAGCACAGTCCTGGGGAACCATGATGCACTCCACTCCCCACAGGACAGGGAGGAGCCACTGAAGTTTCCCATACATGCTCTAAGTCCCTTTATGGGAAGCCACTGAGTTTGGTTCACAGGTTGCCTCTGTGATTCCCTGAGGGAGGGATGGAGAGTCTGGTCTCAACCTCTAGTCATGACAGGTTGGAAGCTGTTTGGGGGCTCTGGTGCTGTTGAGTGTGACCCAGAGGTGATGGAGACCAAGTAAGGGATTCAGAATTACCTACAGTCCCAAAGACATCTGAATGCAAGTTTGGGCCAGAATGCTGGTCCTTAAAAGAGATTATCTTCATTAATATTTATCTCAGCCTTGCTAGGATGTTTCCTAAACAGACATATAAATGCCAGCCTTATGACACTTGCTAATAAAAGCCAAATCCTTTGGCTTGATTGGGTTGCAGTGATGCCTAATAATAGCTGCAGAGGCAGATGGGTGTTTAGCCGAATATGTGGGACACTCAGGGACAAGAGAATGTAGAGCGGCCAGAGCCACGGGCTGCATGAGCAGTTAGGGTAGGGGAGTCTGGCCTGGGGCTGGAAGCAGCATTCGAAGGCAGTGGAGGGTCGGAAACCACTTGGGCCCCATCCTGGCCGCATCAGCAAAACCAGGGAAGAACATGCTGTCCCATAATAAACATATCGGGCAGCGACTATGGAACCGGAACATCCTGGTGTATTTTGAGGGTTCAGAGGAAAGTTCTTTACCCCTTCCAGAGATATTCAGATGTTTGATTAGATGGAGGTCAGGTCTCTGCTTGTTTTAGAAAAACAAACCAACAATTTCTTAACTCTGGGCAGAGAGACCTGAGGAATACATCCAGAGCTGAAGGTTCCTTGCTCTCTTTAAGGAAGGCTGGCTAAGGAGAGGGACAGCCTGAGTCTGCTTGTCCACAGGCAGCCTCCTCAACTGCCACGGAATCTTCGTCACATCACAATTACAAGTCTTGTCCATGAGCTGAGAAATGTGCACCGCAGAGTTGAGGTTGCCCTCCCTATGCATAGGGAATGGCTGGGCACTGCCTGGTTTCGCGTGTCAGCTTGACACGGGCTGGAGTTATCACTGAGAAAGGAGCTTCAGTTGGGGAAATGCTTCCATGAGATCCTGCTGTAAGGCATTTTCTCAAGTAGTGATCAAGGGGGAAGGGCCCCTTGTGAGTGCTGCCATCTCTGGGCTGGTAGTCCTGGATTCTATAAGAAAGCAAGCTGAGCAAGCCAGGGGAAGCAAGCCGGTAAGAAACATCACTCCATGGCCTCTGCATCAGCTCCTGCTTCCTGACCTGCTTGAGTTCCAGTCCTGGCTTCCTTTGGTGATGAACAGCAGTGTAAAAGTGTAAGCTGAATAAACCCTTTCCTCCCCAACTTGCTGAGTGTTCCCTGGGATAATCCATTTAATCACGATAATTTCATGAACACAGAGCTGTGACTATATCTGACACATGAAGACTCCACGGTCACCTCTGGCCTGGGACTCAGTAACAGCTACACAACGGAGGAAAGATAGCACAAAGGCAAGCTCCTTCTGCCAGTTCCCCGTCCTGTTCTGTCAGTTCAATGTCTTCCTCTCCCATCTTACCCCAGAGCTCAGACACATGTCCATCCTGCTTTAGCTCACTTTACTGGCCCATATGAAAGAAAGAGCAGAGCCTGCACTAAGCATTGATCTGGTGTGGCTGGTCTGCACCCACAATGACTTCACCATGAGCGCTGCTCCTAGCTAGAGACAGACACGTTCACCGCTCTCTGACATTCCTGACCCGAGCCCTCATAACTCTTTTGCATGCAACATGGCTGTCCATCCAGGCATCCTGTTGCTTTCCTGCACTGTTGTTCAGGGAATGCCAGGAGTCTTGTCTCTTTCCCTCCCTCCCTCCAGCCTTGGACTTCCCTTTCATCCATCAAAACTCCATCCCTGCTTGGGTGAGCAAAGGCAGGTCGTTTCCACACCAACACAGTGCCACCGTGCAGCCAGCAAAAAGGACCCAAGAGCTAAGAAATGACAGCTTCATAGTTCTTATGAAAGCCCAATTCTAAACTCTAATTCTAAGCCTTCTCTGGGGGGAACTCAAGGCCCCAGGCAAGAAGGCAGTCCTGTTCTCCATCAGCCCCCCACCTTTCCTCAGATGAAGCTCAGCATCACATTCATTCCATCAGCTTGGCCCCCTTCAGTGACAGGTCAGTCTCCATGTTTAGTCCCCAGGCTTGTAGGAATACCATCCTGGAACACAGTCCACCTCCAAGAAAGGAAAACTACTTTGTGGAGAATGTCAGTACTTCTTGAGCTGAGGGGACGTGTCTACATTCTTACTGGATGCCCCTGGCATTCCTTGCTGTTGCCTAGATCTGTAGACTCCTGACTGAGGTATGAAGGTGATTAGTAAGTACAGGAGAGGGGAGGGGAGAGGAGGGAAGGAGAGGGGAGGAGAGGAGAGGAGAGGAGAGGAGAGGAGAGGAGAGGAGAGGAGAGGAGAGGAGAGGAGAGGAGAGAGGAGAGGAGAGGAGAGAGGAGAGGAGAGAGGAGAGGAGAGAGGAGCGTGGGCATTTGAAGTCCACCCAAGCCTTCTGCACAGTCTCTGGCACTGCCTACCAGAAGGCTACCCACCTTGGCCCCAGGTCTAGCATTCTCTGTCCCCCCCCTTATTCCCACTGGATCTAATGAGGCTGTGGATCAGGAAACCACTTGGAGCCTTGTGTGAAAAGTCAGACTTGAAGGTTGCTATAAAAAGAAGTAACAAATGTGACTTTTCACTTCTTTTACTCCATCAAATTTAGCACACACATCTACTAACAGCTATGCTCACGTTTGCAGTCACTTCCTCCAATGTGCTTGATTAAAATAAGGCTTCTCAGGGTCAGCCTTGCATCCACGTGTAAAGGGTACCTGCTCCAGGACTAGGGTTAAGCACAGTGTCCAGTTTGGCTCACCATGTCCTGCCCACTCTCAAGCAGTGCAAGGCAGTGCTGAGTGAGACCTGGGGATCCCACCTGGATGGTACTGGACACTCCAGAGGACAAGCTGAGCTATGAGCACAAGAGAAAATGCATGGAGAGAGCCCCTAACCAGAGACAGCGCCTACATTCTGCTGGACAAGTTGTCAGTATGCTATGTGGCACGGGCAAGTCGCTTCCCCTCTCTGAGTCTCAGATCCCTTATCTGTAAAGTAGGGAATTGGAGGGCCTTTCCAGTGCTGGCTTCATGACTAAGGCTCTTCCACATTCAAGACAATGTTAATTCAGTTTCTTTTGCCTCCTACAGCAACTTAACCTTAGCTTGCCCTTGACTTAGCTACCTATTGGCTTGATGCCTGGCCTTACCTAAGAATGTTGGAGTTCTTCCAGCCCCCAGGGCCAATAGCTGCCCTTAAGTTTGTTCTTTACCCTGACCTCAAGCTCTCCTGAATGCCAATCTCATGTCTTTAAATCCTTCATTGTGGGACTGGAGAGATGAATCAGCATGGGCACTACTCTTGAAGAAAACTGGAGTTCTGATCTCAGTACTCACTCTAGCAGCTCGAACCACATTAACTCCAGCTGCAAGGGATTCAAGGGTTCCTCTGGATTTCTGTCATTGCAGCTATGTAAGCATACACACACGCACACATAGATACATACAGACATCACACACAGACTCAGAGATCACACACACACACACACACAGAGACACATGTAGACACACACAGACACACACCTATTCACACTGTTTCTCAGAGAACCCTAACACACTGAGTAACTCAACTTCCTCAATTTATGTGATCCAGTGGCTGACAAATCTGTAAGGAAGAGTTAAAAGCATGCGCATGCTCACCAGGCTTCTTGCCTTTCCCTTAAGAGACGTCTTTTTGAGCACTTTTTCCGCCTCATGGTACCACTAATTTCCCTTTCATTGATTTGTCGTTGTAGATAGTGACTGGTGATAAAAAGACAGATGCAGATTGTGTGTGTGTGTGTGTGTGTGTGTGTGTGTGTGTATGTGTATGTATGTGTGTGTGATTGGTGATCCAGGTACTTTTATCAAATATATGTGACTTGTAAAATTTCCTCCCAGAATATGGTACGTAGTTTAATTTTTAATGCTGTTTTTAATTATAAGAAAAATTTCATTTTGATGCAGTCAAGTCTATCTTTTTTTCTTATTATTCCTTGGAATGTCTGTGTCCTAAGAAATCTCCTAAAATATTACAAACACATCTCTGGTATTTTTTTGGAGAAGCTTTACATACTTACCATTCGTAGATATATGATGTGTGGTGTAAGGCAGAGGTTGGATCTCACGACTCTCCTATAAGAATATCTACCTTCTTCCAATACCATCTACTGATATCCCTACCACCACCACCAAGTTGGCACTTTTGTTGAAAACCAAGGTTACTACATATATGGATTAATTCTGAATTTGAAGTTTTGTTCCATTGATCTACTGAACTACAGATATGCAATAAGTTTCTAAATATAGCTTTCTAGTATGTTTTGAAATCTGGAAGTATACATCCTCAAACCTTAGTCTTCGAGATTATTTTGGCATCACTTAATGAATTTGTAGAGTGATAGAATTCCAGGAATTTTATTTAACAATGTCAAATCTTACCCATAATGTCTTTAAAATGATGAGATTAGGATGTGTATATCTCTATGTATCTGTCCATCCATCCATCCATCCATTTATTCATTTACTCTTTAATTTCTCTCAAATAATGGCTTCTTATTCATTCATTTGAATCTCGGGTTGACTTCAAGCTCGAGATGTAGGTTAAGACAGCCTTGAATTCTAAGGCTCCAGCTTCAGTATCTCGAGGGCTGAAATTGCAGGTGTTCACAATCACAGCTGATTTATGCAGATCAGGGATCAAGCCCAGGACTTCATGTACACTAAACAAGTACTCTACCAACTGAGATACACCCCTGGCCTAATTTCTTGAACACTTGTATATAAAATATTAAGAGAGTGCAAGGAGTTCCCACATTTTTTGCAGTTTCCCCATCACAACTCAGATTCATATGCTGTACCGTCAAAATGAATGAACCAACATTAACATGTTGCTGTCATTGACAATCCCGAATTTACTCAACACTGACCTCAAGTTCTGAGATCTCATCTAAGACTCATTAGAGGCTCATGTCTCAAGAGCCTCTTGACTTGCCCTGTTGGGACGATGTCAGAAGCCTGGAGGAGCTCTGGGCGGGCAGGCATCGTGGCAGAATGCCTCTCAGTGATGGCAGAATGCCTCTCAGTGAAGACTTCTCAGATGCTCTTCTCATGTTCTACAGGGCATTTAGTGGGATAAGATACCGCCTTCCTCATCATAAGAGCATGTAAGAGCAACACTACTAATTACTATTAATTTTGACCTTGATCACCTGGTAAAGCTTTCCTCTATAGAGAGACTTTCTACCCTTTCCATGCTATACCCTTGAGAAGGAAGTCACTATACACACAACCTTCTTAGAGAATGTATGTGTTCCACATCTTTCGGGTTTTATAACTAAACTATCTGGAAGTTTGCATGGAAGAATTGTCTCATCTTCGATTTACTGACTCATTGATTGTTTATATAGCTCAGTATGGACTCCCAGTGCTTATAAAACTTAACTATAGCCTAATACTAATTTGCAGATCTTCCTGTATTTACTCTAGCTTATGCCTGTAGGTGCTAAGGGGAGGAAGGGCCTCTTACATCACTCTGGCACACCTTCAACAACACACTCTTCCTCTTGTTTTGGCACTCCCTTTCATTTTGTTTTAAGACAGAGTCATCTGGAACTCCTGATCCTCCTGCCTCTGCGTCCTCAGTGCTAAGATGACAGGTGTGTGCCACCATGCCAAGCTTAGCATTACTTGCCTTTCCAGTGCTGAGATGCTTCTAGCTCATGTATTTCCTGCTACCATTCTGGAATCCGCCATATTTCCAAAGAGTTCTGGCTCCTATTATTGGAGAATGCTTTAGAAACCCAAATCTCACCACGCTGTGTACTTACCAGTAGGAGAAGCTGCTACTCAAATGGAAATTCCATTTTCCTCAATAATCCTTGCCAGTATACAGAAAATGTAGACACATATTTGTTCATGTGATGCACTTATTAGTTCTGAAGTTTTCTTATTTAGGGTTTTATACATAAACAGTCATATCATCTGTATAAGAAAACTTAAGCATTTCTCCTTTAGAGCCCCCTTTCTCTTGTCCCTTTCCATTTGCTGGATCTTACAGAACTCTAGCCTAATGAGTAACGGTATTAAACATACATTTTTGGAATTAACAAATGTATATTTATTATACAACATGTATATAGAGAAATTTGTTGAGATGTCACAGGCTTTAAAATAGAAATATATCATATTTGCTTAGTATTTTTTGAAGGGTGAGGTTATGCCCAATTTCTTCATAAATGTTCTTATAAAATACTACCTCTTTGTTCCTAGAAGTTGACATTGCCAACTTGTATTGGTTAATATTTTATATAATGCAAAGAATAAAGGTCAGCAAAGATTAAAAAAAGAGTAAGACAGCGCACGCCTTTAATCCCAGCACTCGGGAGGCAGAGGCAGGCGGATTTCTGAGTTCGAGGCCAGCCTGGTCTACAAAGTGAGTTCCAGGACAGCCAGAGCTATACAGAGAAACCCTGTCTCGAAAAACCAAAAAAAAAAAAAAAAAAAGAGTAAGACAAAATATATCTGAATGTCAAAAAACAAAACTATGGCTGGGCAGTGGTGGCACACGCCTTTAATCCCAGCACTTGGGAGGCAGAGGCAGGCGGATTTCTGAGTTCGAGGCCAGCCTGGTCTACAAAGTGAGTTCCAGGACAGCCAGAGCTATACAGAGAAACCCTGTCTCGAAAAACCAAAAAAAAAAAAAAAAAAGAGTAAGACAAAATATATCTGAATGTCAAAAAACAAAACTATGGCTGGGCAGTGGTGGCACACGCCTTTAATCCCAGCACTTGGGAGGCAGAGGCAGGCAGATTTCTGAGTTCGAGGCCAGCCTGGTCTATAAAAGTGAGTTCCAGGACAGCCAGGGCTATACAGAGAAACCCTGTCTCAAATAACCAGCCCCCTCCAAAAAAACCACACACACACACACACACAACCAAAAACCCAAACAAATGAAAAAACAAACAAACAAAACTATGTGTATAAAAGAGGGAAGGAAGAACAGACAGCTTCTGCCACTGGGTCACTGTGGTCTAAAACTTAAGCTGGATGTAGAAAAAGGGTTGTGGGGAATAGTATCGAAATATGTTAAACAAGATTCTTAAAGAATACTACACACATGGGCTGGTGAGATGGCTCAGTGGGTAAGAGCACCCGACTGCTCTTCTGAAGGTCCAGAGTTCAAATCCCAGCAACCACATGGTGGCTCACAACCATCTGTAACGAGATCTGATGCCCTTTTCTGGAGTGTCTGAAGACAGCTACAGTGTACTTACATATAATAAACAAATCTTTAAAAAAAAAAAAAAAGAAAGGGTACATGGGCAACAAGAGTATATTGTCCCAGGAGGGTTGGCAAATGTGCTCTCATAGAACAGCTTGCACTGGCCAAGTTTTCACACTCAAAAGACGGGCCTCTTTGAGTAAAATTGGCTGAGGCGATATTTTTTTTTAACTTTTTCCCACCAATCTCTCCTTTTCTGTGGAGTACCTAGTTTGAAGCTTGGTCGAGTTTTGGGTTTTTTTGTTTGTTTGTTTTTTGGGTGAGACACTTCATCTTGTCCTCAATTGCTATTGCTTGCTGAGCTGTTGTTAGTGTAAAAGTCTTCTAGGACATTGAGTTACAGCTTCATGGGCTTGTTCCCTTTCCTTTGAAGCTGACCCTGTCCCAGTCTTTCCTTTCCTTGCTCCACACTGAGACTCACCTTCTTTGTATATACTAGTTGCTCCTCCAGAGTCCAAGAAAGGCTTGAGTTTAACTATGCACTTTTCCCCTACCTGCCTTACCAGTTCTTGTTGAATCAGACTTCTTGCTCTTTTTTTTTAAACATCCGACATTTGTTTGTTTTTTTCCTCTAGTGATGTTTTTCTGAAAAGAATGTTTCAGGTAATCATCAGCTTGTACTTTTTCCAGCTCTAAACATGGAATCTTTCCTTAAAGAGTTTTGTATGGTTAAAATAAGCACTTGGCTACTTTGGGTCATTGAGTATGGGGACAGGTGGCTTCTAAGTTCACAGGGTGTCAACTCCAAGATGATTCATCTGGAGGCTTCAGATAGCTTCCTAGTAGACTGCACATTCCTCAGAATCAATAATTTGGTTGAGAGAAGTGATCCTGCATGCACGTGTGTTTTGTTTTGTTTGAGACAGGGTCTCATCACCATGTAGTCCTAGCTGGCCTATACAGAGAAGACTGGTCTCAAGCTCACAGAAACCTATCTTCTGCCTTTCAAGTGCTGAGACTAAAGGTATACACCACTATATCCAGCCTCTTTTATATCTACTCATACATTGTATTTTATATATTTTTGGAAGAAAGTAGAACTTTTATATTTTCTTCCAATTTCTACCTCATCCTTTTTACTTTAATGTCTATCAAGATAGGATTTTATTGAAAAGCTCAGTATACCTGCTTAGATATTTAAGACATTGATCTAAGAAATCTTTCTGCTTAATAAAAAAAAAAAAAAAAAAAACATAGGCGCTTCCTTTGCTTTTCTTCTAAGCATTTCATGATTTTACACATTACATTTAGGTCTATGATCCATCTTGTTAAGTTTCTTCCAGTCATTATATTTTGACAGCTGACATATCTAAGATCCCCTGTTAACTGTTTGCTTGGGTACACTACCTTTTGGTTTAGTAGACCTTTTAGAGCAGTTTTACATTTGTAATAAAATTAAGGGCCCAGTCCACATGCATGCACAGCTTCTACCACTGGTAACACTGGAACAAGTGCTGTGTAGGTTACAGTCAGTGACTTAACATCACCCAAAGTTCATAGTTTACATTAGGGTTCTCTATGTTACTCTTTAATGACCTTTGACAAATGTGGGTCATATGACCTATCACAGGATCAAACATAATTTTGTTGTCCTCAAAACCCTGTATCCTCTGCTTCATCCCTTCTGCCCCACTACCCCTGGGCACCAACCCCCTTTCCACTGTAAACTTTTGCCTGCTCTAGTTTGCGATATAGATGAAACCACATAGTGTATGGACTTTAATGACCAGAGTAATTCTATTACAATTTTTGTGTGTGCACGGGAGTGTGGGGGATAATAAGCAGCATGCCACAGTGCACATGCAGGACATGAGTCAGAGGACAATTGAGGGAGTTGGTCCTCTTTCTGTGTGGATCCAAGGGATCTGATCAGGCTTGTCATGAGGTGTTCAGACTGGTGATAGGTGTCTTTTCCTGTTAAGCCATCTTGCCAGTCAACCTTTTTCGTGTGTTGTATATGTGTACATGTTTGTATACATGTGTGTACTGGCTAGTTTTGTGTCAACTTGACACAGGCTGGAGTTATCACAGAGAAAGGAGCTTCAGTTGGGGAAATGCCTCCGTGAGATCCAGCTGTAAGGCATTTTTCTCAAGTAGTGATCAAGGGGGGAGGTCCACTTGTGGATGGTGACATCTCTGGGCTGGTAGTCTTGTTACTATAAGAAAGCAAGCTGAGCAAGCCAGGGGAAGCAAGCCACTAAAGAACATCCTTCCATGGTCTCTGCATCAGCTCCTGCTTCCTGACCTGCTTGAGTTCCAGTCCTGACTTCCTTTGGTGATGAACAGCAGTGTGAAAGTGTAAGCTGAATAAACCCTTTCTTCCCCAACTTGCTTCTTGGTCATGATTTGTCCAGGAATAGAAACCCTGACTAAGACAATGTGTGAGGCTGTTCATGTGCCCAGAGGCCAAAGATGGTGTGGCTCTCAACGTTCCTAATGCTACAACCCTTTAATATATATCATGTTGTGGTGACACCCAAACAACACATGCATTACTACTTCATAACTGTAATGTTGCTACTGTTACAAATCATAATGTAAAAATCTGATATGCACAATATTTGCTATGCAATGCCCAAAGGGGTCAAGAGGTTGAGGACTGCTGATCTACACTATTCTGTTGAAGAAGGGGCTCTCTTTCGGAGCTCAAAATTTTAGCTAGGCTGGCAGACAGTAATTCCCCCAAATCCTTAAGTCTCTGGGTTCTACAGCACTGGTGTGATAAGTGTATAGAAGACCAAGCCCAGCTTATTATCTGGGTGATGGGATCCAAACATAGGTCCAAATGGTTGTGTAGCAAGTATACTTAAACACTTTTGCTATTTTTCTATAGACTGATGAAATAGATTTTTATATTTTTTAAATGAACACTTCCTCCACACATACCATTTACTTACCCATTCATCTACTAAAGGACACCTTGTTTGCTTTCAAGTGTTGACAGTTTCTAACAAAGTTTCTGTAAATTTCCTCATTGAATTTTTGCAACATGTACTTTTTAAATTTGCGTAAACACTAAGGAAAATAATGGCTATGGTCATATGGTAAGAGTATTCTCAATTCTCAAAGAAACTACCAAACCAAAGCGACTACACCATGTTGCTTTCCCAAAAGTGAAGAAAATTCCTGTTAGGCCACATCCCTTGAACATTTGGTGCTTTGAGAGGGGGAAGGAAAGAGCAGGAAAGGGAGAATTTACGACGTTTGGGCAGTAATATAATGTGCAATGCATATGTAGGTTGTATAATTACAGTCAATGAGAAGACTTGAGATTTTATCAAATTATCATACACTAAAATAAGGCCAAAATTCTAATATTTAGGCTTTGCTAGCAGCCACGGGTTTCTGTGGCAATGCTCCACAGGCAAGTTCTGGGCCCTTTACAAAAGGTGATTCTCAGGTCTCCAACTGGACCCCTTCTCCTATCTACTTACAAGGTCTTACTTGAAATAACAAATGCCATCAAAGCCAAAGACACAACACAAGGAATTGCAAGCAAGAGCAAGGTGGAAAGGAATTTTCAGCTACTGATGAGTAATAGAAGTCACAGTAAACTTGTAATTTTGAAAATCTAACACTTGAAAAGAACAGAGGGCAAAAGCTTGACCAGATGCTAAACCACGTTGTAGAAATAACAGCAGTGGAAAGTCACAACCCAACCCAATCTCCCTTTTGGGGGACTTCCACTGACAGATCCTCAACTATACAGAAAAGGATATTAGGATGAACCAAAATCACTCTATGAAGACTAACAGCTAATACATGGCTTAAATTCAAGCACCTTAGAGAACACAGCCACTGGGTGTTTCCAGTGGACACACACGATTCTGGCCAAGCTACCTTCCCCCGAAACTCAATTTCTAAGTTTAAAGATTCAGCAAAATTTAAATTTTAAGTAAAGTTCTTTGTTGTTGTTTTGTTTTTTGAGACAGGGTTTCTCTGTGTAGCCCTGCCTGTCCTGGAACTCACTCTGTAGACCACGCTGGTCCCGAACTCAGAAATCCCCCTGCCTCTGCCTCCCGAGTGCTGGGATTAAAGGTGTGTGCCACAACGCCCGGCTAAGTGAAGTTTTAAAATTAAGGGGAAAGTACCATTGGTTAACTTCATTTTCCTATTTTATAGAGAATTTCCTTGTGTGAGTAAATTGTAGGTTTTTTTTTTCCTGAGGTGCACTGCCTAGAATTATGGGTATGAGCCGAGAAGTGGCATGGCCACGATTGCCAAAGCCTTAAGCTACTTTAGCATCCCCACTGAAGGTGCCTACACACTCTATCTGTAGGCAACTATAATTTCATCAGCTGTGTTAAAACTACAGATTCTCTGTGAGACTCCAGGATAAGGGTTTCTTTCCCTTTGCATGCATGTTGCTTTAATTTTTTTCTAACTTACTTGAAAACTGTATTAGTATGGTAATAGAATGTGGACTATATTATTCCTAATGAAAACAAGAGAACACACACAAACAGATCAATATGTACACAAATTTATTTTAAATGGACAAAGATTGTTTATGAAACAGTTGAACTGCTTGAACCTCTCTGGATCTGAAGGCTTTCCAACTTGAGATTTTAAAATTTGTTCAAACTGTTACACTTACCTGAATGTTTTAATAGTTCTGAGTTTTATTTGTTTGGTTTTGGGTAAAGTAAATTAATTACCAAGATTAACTCATGAAAGGGTAGGGAGTCTAAATAGGCAAAAAAAAAAAAAAAAAAAATGAAGGCACTACTTTAAGTTGTATACTACAAGTATTAATATATCTTCAGTATCATTCGATAGTTTATAATTTCCTATATGATTTCATTTGCTGTTAGAAAGTACTAAAAGAATTTTTAATTTTACACAACTATTTTGTTTGCATATATGTGTATCATGTGTATGCTTGGTGTCCAAAGGCCAGAAGATGGTGCCCTAAAACTAGTGTTACAGATACTTGTGAGCCTGTATGTGGTACCGGGAATCAAACTTGAGCCCTGTTAGGGTAGCAAATGCTTGTGACTGCTAAGTTATCCCTCTGGTCCTCATGTTATTTCATTTTCAACTCATGGAATTAGTTTTAAATAGCTAGGGACTTTGCAGTTCTTTTTCTTAGCTTGATCCCACCGTAAGAGATTATCATAGGTTTTGTTTTTACTACTGGTACAGTTATGATCAATCCTGGCAAATACTTCAAGAATAATTGAGTGTCAGGCTGGGGAGACAACTGTTACTGACATGCCTACCTGCCACACAAGCATGAGGACCCAAGTTTGGATCTCTATTCCCCCACGTAAAGAGTGTGGTGTGGTGACATGGATCTATAATGCCAGAGTGGGGGAAGAAGAGATGGGAAGACCCTTGGGGCTTGCTTGTCCATCTAGTTGAATACGGAAGCTTTAGGTGCAATAACCAACTCGGTCTCAAGTATGGGGTGGAAAGATAGTGAGGACCTGACATAGATGTTCGGCTACCACACACAGCCACCCACACATAACAAACACAAAAGAAGGGGTATTTCTCTGAAAAAGTGTAGTATTCAGCGAAGCATGGCGGCACAAACCTGGAACCTCAACCCTTGGTATAGGCAGATAGAAGTAGGACGATCAGGAGCTCAAAGTGAGCATCAGGTACTTAGTGAACACAAGGTTGGTTTGAGCTACATGAGATTTCTGTGTAAAGAGGGAGAGAGTTGGCAATGACCCAGTGGTTAAGAGTACTTACTTCTCTTATAGAGGACCTACAATCAGTTCCTAACAACCACATGATAGCTACAACCAGCTATAACTCCAGTTCCAGGGGATCTGGTGCTTTTTATGGATTCTTCGATCACCATACATATAAGTAGTGCACACACATACAAGAAAAAAAGCCATACAGAACACACAAACACACATACAGGAACAGTATTTAAACTTTGGACAACTGTTCAAATTTCTTGTTAGCTTTAGAAGTGGTTAAAATATTTTCCCCAAATTAAACTCCACAACATATCAGTAGGAAAAAAAAGACATTTTATCCTTATCTTTATTCATTAGCTCACTTACTGACTCTTAAGAGCATTAACAGCTGTTTTCAACTACTTACTGAATTCTGTACCTTGCATAAGAAAATTTTGTGTAAACACCTTACTGTCTTTTGTTCCTTTGAGAAGTTAGAGCAACTTAAGGAAGTTAAGGGCTTATTCTGGTTCTTATTTCCAGGGGCTATGTTGTCATTATCAGGGTAGGCATGCAGGCTAAATCAATTGCTGGTCACAGTGCATCCACAATCGGGGGGATGAGTGGATGCCATGCTCAGCCAGCTTGCTCCTTTTCACTTGGTCTGGGATCTCAGTCCACGGAATGGACTAGCTAAGTAATTCCTAATAAATGCCCCTGGCACTGTGATTTGTTTGCATGGTAATTCTAAATCCTATCTTTCACTCCTACGATCAAAAGAGCATATGGGTGAGGAAAAACAATTGGTAAAGTGGAACCTAGTTAAAATAAAAATTAGTAAACTATAGTAAGTTTATTACATGAAAAACAAATTGATATTGCATCACACTAATAAGCAGTTGAAAACCAGGTTACTTTTAAATTTGAGGTTCAAATGAATAAAAGCGACACATACTTTGGTACACTGGATCTGTTCATTTATCTGCTTTTGCTGCCTCACTACTTTATCAGGTCAGAGGCATTCACAGTCCTCATGAAAGCAGAAAACAATATTTGGGCTAAATTGAGGGCCAGGTAAACAAATGAGCGCCATTTATTACAACCCAGACATTATGATCCTTTATTTGTTGGCCACTTCTCCAAGTTAAGAGAATAGTTTTTAATAGTTGCTGAATAGTTTCCATTCTCAAAAATGACAAGGCTCCCTGTGCTGGATAGTTTTCTATCAGCTTTACTGTCATGGGAAAAGAGAGAATCTCAATTAAGAAAATATCTCAATAATATCAGGCTGTAGGCAAGCCTATAGGGTATTTTCTTAATTTGTGATTGCCCATTGTAGATGGTGCCACCCCTGGACAGGTAGTCCTGGGTACCGTTAAGAAAGTAGGCTGAGCAAGCCATGAGGAGCAAGCCAGTAAGCAGCACCCCTCCAGGACCTCTGAATCAGCTCATAACTTCCAGGTTTTTGCCCTGCTTGAGTTTCTGTCCTGATTTCCTTTGATGAACTGTGATGTTGAAGTGTAAATCTAATACATCCTTTCCTCCCCACAAGTTTCTTTGGTCATGATGTTTCATCACAGCAATAGTAACCCTAAACAAAAAACAGATTCTATAAATCTCACTTTACAAAAGGAACCTGAGTCACAGGGAAACTAACTTTGCAAAACTCCCAAGTGATAGAGGCATCCTTCAAACAGACAGGCTGGCACAAAGTACACAACACACCAATACCATATATTTTGAATTATTGAACACATACTTTCAGCTTAGTTTATGAGTGGGTCTCTGACATTTGTGCCTGCACTTCAAGTCCTTTTTCTTCAATTGGGTTACCTTGTCTAGCCTCGATGTGATGGTTTTTGTTTTATATGATATTTTATTGTTATATTTGGTTGTTATTGCATAAGTTTGTTCTATTGAGAGACAGTAGAGGGGAAACTATAATCAAGATATATGAGAAAAGAATCTATTTTCAATAAACTAAAAAATCCAAAAATGTTAACTCATGATGAGTCAGTTACAAATTATAAAACTCAGGAAATACAAATAATTTCATTATTGCACTACTTAGGGTTTTGATTGTTATGGTACACACCATGATCAAAAAAAAAAAAAAAAAAGACCTTGGGGAGGAAAGGGTTTATTTCAGCTTACAATACCAGGTAACAGTCTCCCCGAGAGTAGTCAGGGTAGGAAATCAAGGCAGGATGGACCCTGGACACAGAACTGAAGCAGAATCCATAATGGAGTGCTGCTTACTAACTGCTATCCATGATCTGCACAGTCCTCTTTCTTATGAAAACCAGAACTACCTGCTAGGAGTGACACCACTCACAATGGGCCAGGGTAGTCACGTAAATTATCAGGCACAGATTTGCGCACAAACCAATCATATTGAGGCATTTTCCTTATTAACACCCTACCTTGTGTTAACATAAGATCTAGCCAGCAAAATTACCTTGGATTTGGTAATGGAATCTTAACCATGACACCAAAAACATAAGCAGCATAGGAAAGAAATAAACTAGACCCTATCAAAATTTAAAACACATATTTTGAGGGTATCGAGGATCTGAAAAGATACTCCTCAGACAGGAAAATATATGCAAATTAGTCTATTAAGGGCTGGTAGCAACAAACAACAAACCTCTTACAATTTAGTAAGATAAACAACAAAAACGTGGGCAAAGGATTTGAATACATTTTCCCCAAAGAATACGTACAACTGACTCGCTCATAAGACCAGAGTTCAATTCCCAGCATCCATGTAAACAGCCAGGTATGGCAGCATGTTCTTATACTTTCAGCACTGGAGAGGTGGCAGTAATGCAGGCAGTTCATGGGGACTTTCCTGGCCAGCTGTTGTTGACTAATCCTAATCCAGGAGCCCAGGGTCCCAGTGGGAGACCTTATATCAGAATGGAGGGAGAGATGAAGAAAAAAGGGAAGAGAAGACAAGAGGAAGGAGAAGCAAACAAGTGCACTTCTCCTATCCGCTAGTCTCCACATATATATGCACACATCAACCCAGTAAAACATGCCCACAACACTGAGTATGTGAATGAGCATAGCAACATTATTCATAACAGCAAGCTCAAATGTCTCTGATGGGAAAATAGGGAAACAAATGTGTATACATGTAAGGAAGGAACAAAGCACTCACACTTTCTACAGCTTGGGCGATCCTTGCGACCTAGGCTAAATTAAAGCTGCCATCAAACACCAGATAGTCTGATTCAATGTATGCAAAAAGTTGAAACAGGCATCTGAAACAGGTTAACAAGCTGGCTGGGCTGCCTAGAGCTTGGTGAGGGTATGTATAGTATGATGGGAAATTAGGAGGGGTGCTATTGAGTGTGGTGTCCTTTCAGCCTGTTGTATGGCAACATGTCTATATCTTATCTAATAATACCTAGGGTCATTAGGTTAACTTATTCATGCCTCTATTTAAAGTCCTGAGTCAAATAGTGGGTCAGTTTACCAGCTTCAAGACTAAAAATAAAATATATTTATACATGCTACCTTCCTTCCAACTAACTACACCTCTGCCACCCACTCTAAATGTTTGTCTTTTGGGGTTTTTTTCCTTTATTCTTTCTTTTTATTTCTGCATTTTCTTCTCGTAAATTGCTGCTATGTGAATATTCAACAAGTATTAAATTTGCATATTCAGCGCAAGCCAAGTGCAAATGGTTATCATTGTTTCTTCATTAACAAATATGGAATATCCATCATGCATGACATACTATTACTGGGGTATACAAGCAAAACCACCAGATTGTCATGGAGCTTACAGTTTGGTAGAAGCTAACCAATAGCACAACCGCCATTTGCAGGATATAAATAGGGTAAAGATTCAAGGCCCCTGAACAGATAGTTAAAAACCAACTCAGTACTTAGATATATGATATAGGTCAAGTCATTTTGACTGTTTCCCTAACTGTAATGTAAAGGATATGATCTAAGTTTACAACAAATCATTACTGCTCAATGTAGTTTGAAAAACTCACTCTCACTGGCTCACCTATTTGAATGTTTAGTCTTCTGCTGCTAATGCTGGTGGGGAAGTTTATAGAAACCTTGAGGTGGAACTGTTGGGCAAAGAGCATTCACTGCCAACTCTGAGGTTTTGTAGTCCAGTACTATTTCCTGTGCTCAGATGAAATGTGCCTATGACTTTCTGGCCATGATAACTGTATTTCTTCTGTAACTTTAAAGCAAAATAAATCCTTTTTCTTAGTTTGCTTTATGCTGGAGATATTTTAACAAAACAACAGAAAGGAACTAATATACTCTTCATAGGAAGCTCTTCAGGGTTATTTCACAAGGCCATTCAGCTATCCCTCCTGGAGGCAGACGTTACAACAGCAGGTCAGCAACTTCCTCTTGAGCAAGCAGAATAGAAGACACTGTGGGGTTGAAGGGCTTAAGGTGGTACTGCTTGGTACCAGAAGCAGTGAGGTGATTACAGGAAAAAGATGCAGCAAGGCTAGTTAAGGAGAGAATGGGCAACTGTGACTAAGTAGAATGTACACACTACAGAGGAAAGGCAAAATGGTTGACAAGGCAGTTCACACTGAACGGTCTCCTATAAATGACTTACACTGTGCCTGTCAATAGCAGCAAACACAATCCTCCCAATGACCGGAGTAGGATACCTGACCTGTGCTTCAATTACTGTGGTCATCATCTGAGAGCAGTTCCTGTTTACAGTTCCACTCTAGTTTCCTAAAGCCTACAAATCAGCGACACCTTACTTGAGAGGAAAGATTTTTTTTCTTCAGTTGGTTTACTTCAGACTCCCTAGGTCAGTATCCACCCTGTGTGTCAGAAAGCATACTGGGATTTGTCTCATTTGCTGAGGAATAAGATACTAGTTTAAGTTCTCAACACAACTACTAAGAATTCTTGATTTTTCAAAACTGGATTATAAATTCTTGAACTTCATGCCAAGTACACTTTAAGATGACCAAAATAAATAGTAACTCATACTAAAAGAGCACTTTAATAGTTCAGTTTTGGAAAAAAAGGAAGCTATAAAAGCCATAAACCAAAAGAAGCAGTCTAAGAAATAAAGTGAATGCCTATTAAAATGTTGTCTATTAACCATCTGAACATATTAACCTATTTGGTTTTAGTTTCACTATGTAGTTTGAGGAGATTCACTTGCCTTTGCCTGTAGAGTGCAGAGGATTTGATTTGGAGGTCACAAGTAAAAGATGTCTGAGATCCAACCTAATATCCTGAGTTTGATACTTGGTACTCACATGGTGGCAAGAAAACTGACTCCTATTGGTTGTTCTGACCTCTACACACCTATGGTGGTGCAGTAATCGAATAAATAGTTGGTTCTACTGTTTTAGCATTACCATCTTCCAGTTTATGTTGGCCTGTCTTGGTCCCTGCAAATCCTGTTGGCATTAGTTCAGAAAGAATGGGACCTACAAGAGCAGATGGCAGCTTAAGCGCTGGCCTTAGCACAAATGGTTTAGAACAAAACAAAAAATCAAAGTTTACTGACAAGATAATATCTTCATAGGGCTGAGTAAAATCATGTAAATAGCAAGATGGGTATCCGTCCACATACAAAAGCTTCAAGAACATGTCAGACAAGGGCAGTCAATTCTCCATGTCCATTTATCCTGTATCCATGGGTCCAAGGCAGAGTTCAACTACCAACAGGAGGGCTAAGATTGTACTCTGAGAACAGACTTCTATTCCCTAATCAGTACAGTGTACCACCTATTTACAAAATTATTTGTACTAAGCATTGTATTTAAGATGACTTAGCCTGAGAGTATAAATGTCTGTTTTATGAAAATACTATGCCATTTTTAAAGACTCAGACATTTGTGAATTTTTGTATTGGAGGGGAATTCTAAAATCACTCTCCTAAATACACTGAGGCAACTCTGTATTTAATATTAAAAAGTTGGGGGGTTGGAAATATAGCTCAGAGGTTAAGAGCAAATATTACTCTACAAGAGGATCTACATTCAGTTGGCTCAAAACTGCTTGGTAACCTCAACTCAAGCGAATCCAAGGCCCTCTTCTGGTCTTCACAAAAATATGCACATAACAACCTTTTCATGATATCTGCTGGTGTGTATGATGTGCGCCCTGGAACTGTTAGAGGTGGTTGTTACTTTTCTTTGATTTTCTCCTTTGTCTCAATTCTCAGCAATAAACATACATTACAAACAAAAAACAAACAACAAAAACATTACTGAAGGCAGGCAAGGACGAATGGGCAAAAATTCTGATCTACCTGTATCTGCTGCTTTTGTAAATTATGATATAGCTGCTAACAACAGGAAGATACAAAACAGTCACTTACCAAGAGCATTAATCTCTGAAACAGCAAAGAAATTCTTCAAATCTTTTCTACAAGTTTCATCATAATATATGAAGTATACGAAGAAAGATACTGAGTCAGGCCCAACAGTCAACAGCCCTCCAGATGGCAACTCCAACTCCCACACTACCTGGACCCAGAGCTACTAAAATCAATGTCAGACTCAAATTAAATGGGCACTGATTTTTATTTTTACGACGAAAAAAATGTGGAAAATAAATTATGATTTTCCATAGAACTGGAGATAAACTTCCAAGAAAAAAAATTTCTAAAAAAAGAACTTTTTTCTTTTAAATAATCAAGCAAAGTTAACTGAAAACAACAAAAATACTTTATGAAAACCAACCTTACTTAAAACACAAATGCAACTAATGAATATCTTTATTTGCAAAAGTCAAAGGTTGTCCAGGACTGATTGAAGACATATTAAGTCAAAATAGACTAATTTCATTCAACATGACTTTAAATTTAACACCTTCCTTTCAAATTCATTAATACTATACTCTAATGGAAGCTTGTATGATATAAAAGGTTATGACCAACTGGATTGCAATCACTATCCCTTACCTATGCATCATGTTTTCATTAGTGTTCTAGAACAAACTAAACTTATCTGACCTATTTCATTTGCCTTTACAATTGTCCTAGAACAGATAGCAAGTATTTATACTTTGGGGGTAGAAAATAGAATCTGAAATTGACTCAGCAGGGGCTCAGGAAGCTAGCCAGTGAGAGCTGTGCAGCAGCTATACTGCCTGGAATTAGTAAAGCAAGAAAGCCCTTCCATAGGTCTATGTGTTTTGTTTTGTTTTTTTAAAGGGGGGGGGATGGAAATGCAGGTTGGCCAAGTGACTACAAACATTAGCCACCACTCCTTGGGTGTAGATATCTCAGATAACAGCAGCAAAGGTGGCTGCCATTTAAATAACACCAAGAAGACCTCTTCATTCTAGTCTATCTAGTTAAACAGAAATCAGCATTGCAAAGACTCTGCTTATCAGGATCTTCATAAAATGTGACATTAAGGAAAGAATAGCTTTGCAACAACATGTAAATACAGAGCCAAGTGCAGAAAGAAAAGTACAGACCTTCAAAGATAGCTGCAAAGCAACCCCAATTTTAATATGCTAGTCAACTAAAGTGACTTCTTTTGTAATTTCATGAACTGTTGACATGCAAAGTGACAAATGTAGTACAACTACAAAAGCAGAGGCATGTTATGAGAGTTAAGGAAGTAATGTCTACTCCCAGGACCTCAGTGGTCCCTAGCGAGGAGTCCTTGAGACTCTACTGGGTAAACAGAATGATGGCAACTGCATCACTTCTTTATTAATACACCACACTACATAAGCCAGGCTATTTTCTTCTGGTTACATAGGTAACAGAAACTGGATCTGTATGTAAAGCAGCAATAACATAACATCCTAGAGGAAGAACTTTCTCTGGGCTGGCTAAGGTCAAGCAAGCTAGGGGCCACGATGCAGGAACCACTATGATCACAGGGGCTTGCTTTGCTTTCCATATCTTGATGGCTCGAAAGCCCTATCAAAAGGAAATCATCAGACATGAGGAACTGCAGGGAAAGTAGGAACAATGTGAACAACCACATAGACATTTATACAAAAGGTGCACAAAGGCCATCAAAGCTTGAGAAAATAAAACACCAGCCAGAGAAAAGCCAGCTCACCAGAGCTCCACCAATGCTGCAGTGGGGAACATGTCCCTGTTTGGGTGCAAGTGGAGTCATTATGTTAGTATTTGAGAAATTAAGAGTAGCCACTTTTCAAAAAGGCTGTAAGTCAACATAGCAAAGGTAGAGATCACTAGGCATCAGGAAAATAATAAATTCTAGAAAACTAAAAACGAAGGAACCTAAATAAAGCAAGTGGTAAGCACACGGAGCATGGCCACACAGAGGTGGGTTTACAGCGGGACTGTGGGCACGTTTCCTCACTTCACTTCAAATATCTGGTGTGTGTGTGTGTCCACAAAAGACTTCTTTTTAAAAAAAAAAATTAGGAAAATGAGATCTAGTACCACCCTCTATCATTTACCACTGACTTTTCTTTAAACTTGAAAGTCACTGCTGAAATTATATTGGTAAGAATTATGATCAGAGATCTTAAATATAATTTATGTATTAGTGCCATTAAAAATGGGAAAAATTCCAACCAAGACAGTATACCATATTATCGTAAAATATACGAAATGAATTAAATTCTTAGGAAGTATTAAGTATGCTCTGATGTTTCCCAACGTTAAATATTTTTGAACACTGTGAAGACAATCCTACCAGCATTCTAGCCACAACTTAACTCAAGCATATTTCACTCAAAGGCTGTGACTTTCTGGTTAAAACAAAAGAAGTCTCAAATCTGCAGAAAATTCTACAAGAATGTATAGTAACCCAAAATAAAATAACATTTTATATCAGAACATCTGTGTAGTATTCTTAAACATAATCATTATAAAGAGCAGCCAAGTCCCAGCAAACAACATCAAAGCATAAATGAGAAGAGAAAAATGCACAGTACAAAGATCATTTGCTTTGATGGGATCATGAAGAACAGAAAACCTAAAGAAGAAAAGTAGAACCCAAATTCTGGCCAGTTATTGACACTTCATTACTTCAACAAAATAGAACAAATCTCCACAGAAAGTACTCATTCAGGAAACATGACTACTTCTATTTTTCCTTCATACTGGATTAAACAGAAGTTGCTGTTACTCTATATCAGTGATTACATCTTTAATTAGAAAAGTTAACTATTTACATAACTTTATTGCTGTTTATTGTAACAAAAGATTAACTGGTGTATAGAATCCATCCAGTAACATAGAAACTGAAATCAACTGTCCCACAAGACACCGTTGTGGATGAGATAGATCAGTGTACAGCATAAGAAAAGTCCTTGTATGTCATCTGGTTCTTGCTGAAGTCCTCGATGTTCATCTCTTGGAGAGCAAAGAATCCATTTGACATTTCAATAAATATTAAGTTGCAAAAATTAGCTTCCATGGACAAGACATCCAAGAAAGAGTTTTGATGACTGATTCCCAGAATCAAGTATGTCCGCCTTTAGTCCAAAGAGATGACGTCAGGAATGTGACTCCCACTGCTGGTTATAACCCCTGTGTCACTCCTGCTGCTGGATGAACTAACGTGAGTACTGCTTTCATGGGGGCTGGTGGTGGTGACAGACGTACTGCTTGCTGTTAAGGGTGAGGTGAGACTATCCAAAAACATAGGAGGACAGTACTGCTTGAAACAAACAATGATGCTGATGAGGAAGAGGCTACATTGGTCTTCAATAATAAAGAGACTAGAAATTGTTAGATATGTACAACTGACAGCCAAAAGGTCAAATCCTGGTGGGATTCAAAAATAGCAAATTTTCTATTTAAGTGGAAAACAGAATGAACTAGGTATTTTAATTCTTTACTGAATGCCACATTCTTAATTGTCTTGAATGTGCAGAACTTGTTTATTGACCATTTACATAGGGAAAATGTCAAAAATAACAAGTCAGATCCCACCCATAAATTATGACTCAAATTAAACTCAAAACTACTTAATTGAAATAAAATTGAGTGATTTTTTCAAAATCTAGACTCAAACAGACCCTTTGTGAGTAATATTAAGAGTAACAAGCTGAAAGATGGCATTAGATTCCTCTGTAAACAAATATAGCAATACTTATAATAATGTCAACATTCATTCTGAATTAGAGGGTGTAAGGCAGCAAATTACCATGGGATTTTCAGAGAATATCATAAACACAATTTTAATTTTTGTAATGTTTCTTAACATCCCTCTCTCGTATTTCGAATTTTCTTCCATCTGGGTGATTCACATACAAATAAAAACCTGAGTGTAGTAATCTAAAAATGATGAGGCATTAATATAAGAGCTAAACAGAATTTTATATTTCACTTTAGATGTTTTACATGAGACACAACTGCATTGACTTTAGCACATGTAATATCTAGTGCTACTAAATATATTCAGTTAGACAACAGAAAAAAATCAGTAAGGACACCTAATGTTATCTATATCTCATTTAAATACTTCTTAGAGACAATGAATTATGAACAGTAAATCAAACCTGAGCTATTCACATTACATGACTTTCGGGGTGCATTAAAAGAAGAAAGAAAACAGCTAGAAGATTGAGCTGCCTTTTTATTGATTGGTTGGTTGATTGACTTTTGTTTTTTGTTTTTGTTTTTAAAAAAGAAAGGGTCTCACTGTGTAGCCCTGGCTGTCCTTGAAGTCACTCTGTAGACCAGGCTGACCTTGAACTCAGCAATCTGCCAGCCTCTGCCTCCCAAGTGCTGGGATTAAATGTGTGATCTACTATGTCCGAATGAGGTTAACTTTCAACAAAGAAAGTTACTGGGATTTTGGAACAGAATGCCACACATGAAGAAATTCAACAGACATTCATAAGAAGCTCTGACAGTGTAATTGTCAAGTGTTAGTTTTTTTTCTCTAAAATCATATCAACAATAGCAAAACTGAGGAAGGCCTAGATAATTCCATTGTAATCTGCTACCATCCATGCTTGGCTTTGCCTGTAAAAGAATGCTGAACTTTAAAAATGCTAAGTGCTCCTAATGGACCCTTAGACTTAGACTTGGGTTGCCGCCATTTAACTTTTACTCTAGATCCCTTGGGTACACATCTGCACAAGGCTAGTAGGGATTATGGGCCGCTATGAAGATGCAGAAGAGTTTGAAACCTATGGATTCTATAGTCAACAGAAGGAGGCACCATTCTTACCCTCCTACCAAGTTACCAAATAAAAATCAGCATCCCTCTAAGCACGTTAAATAAAACTCTGAAATAAAAACCATGGGTCCCAAGATTTCTTTTCTTTCAAAGCATTGTTCACATGAAAGAATATAGTTTTCTTAAGCTTGAACAACTTACATTCTAGAAAAATATGTAACTCCCCTATAAGGACTCACTTATATAACAAAGTCAAGTAAGGGTGAGAAGAAAACGCTTAGTCCGCACAGATCTTGGGCTCAAATTTCCTGTGCTGTTTGTGCAATCAGATGCCGATACTGAAATAGGAGGCTCACACTGACCCTGTGGCCAGTCAGTTGTGACGCTGATGCGACAGGTCAGTTCTTCCCCCTCTCCCTAGGGGCCACATCTGTGCCTCAAGTACTTTTGCTGCTCCGCCTTGCCCCTGTGGCTTTCTGTGTTTGGCCTCTGCTGTTAAAGACTGTCACGAAATCCATGCTCACCACGCAGGCTTTAAGGTTGGAACTTTGGGATAATCTTAGAATTTCTTTTCTTTGATTGAAAACGATTGAAAACAGCAATACTGCAACTTTCAATTGAAGGCTTTTCAAAGTCTGACTCTGTCTGTCTTTCAAACAACGTCCAGTCTCAGTCAGTAATCCAAACTGGATGAGCTTTAACTGATGGTTTTATGTAAGTGTTTGAGTGTGTAAGATCTAAGTTCTATGCACTTAGTACTGCTTGCACTCCTTCTAACCACTCAAATATTTGTAAAAAATACCAACTGATTATGTTTCATAAAAATAGAAAGTTTAATAAGAGCAATAAATAATAAATTGAACAACAGTAACTTTATTCCTTCAAATAAAATTGTGGTATTTATATTGTACTTCCTTTCTAGCCACATGAGAATTTACTGTCCTGATTTTATGCAACTGGTCATTTTTAGTTAGTATGACATAATCAACAACCAAATACAAATTAGTTGCTTAAATTCAGGATACATACCTGGGGATCAACTGGAATAAGGGAAAGAAAATCCAAACCTAAAACAAAAATGCTTTGTTAATAGTTGTCTCATATTTTGGAGACAAGAAATTATTTCCCAAGATCATTCTGCATTTATAAGCCAAGAGACATCTGTGGTAATGTTCATTTCACTGCCACAGTAAAGTTCTATGATCACAGCTGATTATATTGAATGCATCTAAAACCCAAATACAAATACATTTTTTTGACCAAAACAACTGGAAAAAAATGCTTCCCAACAACTCAAAGCAGCAGTCCAAATACTTTCAGTGTCAGACTACTTAAACCAACCCTTTCTCTTTTGTCACTTAGAGTAAAAACCAGTAAAAATCATAATAATCTTTAGACCTTTAAGAAAACAACATACTTAGGTTCTTAAGACACTTTATATTTATTTTAAAGAAATACACATTAATCTAAAAATACCAATTCTTTAACAGTTATTTACTTCCTCGGGAGCTAGTTGACTGTGCATTCCCATGTCAAGAGTTCTACAGAGCTCTGCACCAAGCAAGCACTTGGGAACTGCTATTCACCAACAAGTTACTTTAATAGTTAATAGGTCCTCAACTAATAAAATGCCCTAAACAAAGATACTCAAATTCTACAACTACATTTTGAAAATAGGTATGTGAAAACGATTTTCTTTGTAAGTACAAGCAACAATAAAGTAAGTGTATGAAAACCCTCATCTCTGAACAGTCTCACAAGTCTTCAAAGGCACCTTCTGAAGCCGTCCCTAGTCATCGAAAGCTTTTAAATTACTTAGACATTAAAAAAAGGACCTAAACACTGGAGTATAGGCCATTAAATTAGGGCAATGTTGCCCAGTATGTGGGATGCAGAGACAGGCAGATCTGTATGAGTTCCAAGCCAGCCAGGACCACACAGTGAGATCCTGTTTAAAAAAAAAAAAGAACCATTCAACCAACCGACCATCCAAAGGTCAATGTCTATTTGACCCCATAAATGTTTATGTTTTCAGCCTGGAACAACCTTATACCTAACATGCATGTATGCTTTCGCTCTCTTTCCAGTGCTTTGGTTGGCTGGTTGGTTTTTGGTTATTCTGTGTAGCCCTGGCCTGAGTGTACTGGAACTTACTCTAGACCAAGCTGGCCTCAACCAGAGATCCACATACCTCTGCCTCCTGAGCGCTGGGATTAAAGATGTGCATCATCACTGCCCTGTTCCCATTAACTTTTATATGCTGGCATTTAACATACCAACCACGTGGAGTGAGTCTAATACTTTATCACTATGAAAATAGAGATTAGTAAGAAAGATAATGGACACATTCAATAAAAACTATAAATAATTTAACTAAAAAATTTAAAGTATCACTGTTTCCTTATTTACAAATGAATTTTAAACACTTATCACGCAAGCTATAAGCCCTGAAATTTGAAAGGAATTGCTCAATTTCTAAAGCATTTTAAAAAACTTGTTGGCATAATCTGTTACTAGCTACATGATATAACAGTTTAGTCTGATGAACTAAGTAAATCATAATACACTATTGCAATGATTTACCCATTAAAACGATAACCAGAAAGTAATATATAAGGATAACACTTTAAATTATTCAATCAATCTGTCTGCTTTTAAATACCAATTCAAGCCTGTCTAGCCTTTATATACCTTTTGAGAGTTTTAGAGTCAATGGTTCCACCACTGATCAAGACATCAAGATTTATTGGAATATCATTTAATATACTGGGTTGATTTTATTCATTGTTGTTTCACCCTAAGTGGTGTAACATTTTCTGTTCATTTTTACAAAGAGCTTCTACTTTTTAAAGACATTTTTAGTATGCATGCATGTGCATGTCCACTCAATGCATATGTGTACAGGTGCCCACAGTGGTCAGAAGAGGGGGCACTGGATACCATAGAGTTGCAGTTAAAGGTGCTGGTGAGCTGTCAAGTGGGTAGGGTTCTATAAAATAAACTCGGGTCCTTTGCAGGAACCATAAATGCTCTTAACTTGTGAGTTATCTCGTAGATTCAGTTCCTGCTTTTTAATCGTTTTTGTTGTTGATTTGGTTTCATTTGTCAGGCAGGGTTTTACTCCAGAGCACAGGCTGACACACTGAACTCACAGACCTCCTTAGTGCAGGGCTCATATGCAGAAGTCACTATGTCTGGCTCGCCACATGTAGTGTTGGTTTCTCATTCTATTTTAATAATAAGCTAAATAAAAGCTAAAGGAAGCATTACCATTTCAGAAGATGTACCACAATTTCAAACAACTCATTTGAGAATGCTCATTCATCCCAATGTTCAATTGCTGCCACATCATGACTCTAAGTAAACATATAAATTTGATAAAATATTCCAACTGTTTCTATACTCTATTATTTCAGAATGTACACTGAGGGCTAAGGTCTTCCAATATTACTTATTCCAACCCAGTTTTACAGATGTACTGTGATTCTCTTTGCTGATGTCATGTGTACCAACAAAAGTAAAATCTATTTAGAAAAGCTTTTAATTGTTTTTTGTTTTGCTATCTCACCCACAGATAACTACATACACTACTAATTACACAATGCCCTAATATGATGTATAAACATTTTTCTAAAGATTGGTTGAAATTTTAGATTGTCTTTCCAGCATCTCACAAAATCCAGACAATTTAAATGTGACTATTCCTCAGTGAAAACATTTCCATGTATTTCAAAGTTATTCCTACTAATAAAAGAGTAGACTACCATCAACATTTGTCATTTAAGTACACTATTTTACATATGAAATAGTTTCATCAATAGTAATACTTTACTCCCTTGTTAGCAATATTATTTTATCATGTTTCAACTGTAACAGTGTATTGGTGGGGGTTATATTTTGCCCTCAAGTATTTCAATTAAAAATATTCTGACTTTTTTTCCACTAAAAAGTGCTGTTACAAATCTAATAGAGGGGCTGGTGAGATGGCTCAGTGGGTAAGAGCACGCGACTGTTCTTCCGAAGGTTCGGAGTTCAAATCCCAGCAACCACATGGTGGCTCACAACCATCCTTAACAAGATCTGATACCCTCTTCTGGAGTGTCTGAAGATAGCTACAGTGTACTTACATATAATAAATAAATAAATCTTTAAAAAAAAAAAAGAAATCTAATAGAATCAGGTGTTTTAATTAACATTAATGAAGTTGTAATTTTTAAATTTTGATGCTTTGTTAATAAACTGGACTGATTATTTGCATTTCATCCCCTCACTGGCAACCACACAATTTTCCTTACTTGAGCCATAAGCTTCACAAAGCATAAATGCTACATAGTTAAGTTTGTAAAGGGTTTAGCACTTTGAAATTTTAATCATACAACTTTTAAGCACCATTCACACCTGACAATATGGCACTAGCAGTAATATGGCAGACATATTTTTTTTCTTGAAAGAATCAAGCTCTTTTCCAATCCATAAATACAAATTATGTTTTATTTTGTATTCACTGTTGCACAGTATCAGAAGATGTTCCAAGCTGTACTTCGTTATTAATATCATTTCTTCTTTGTTCTCCTGCAGATTCAGAAGATTCAGATTTATGATGTTTAAAAGGAATGTTAGAATCTATGAAAACTGTCTTCTCTCCATTCTTGGTGTTCTACTTTAGTTTTACTATAAAACTATTAAATCATCAATACCAAAACAGCACATTATGACTACTTACATAAAAACTATATATTCAATCACTAATTACCAAAAAAGTGCATTACAGTAAAACAGAAGTAAAATCTAAACTGCTTAGGTATCTAATTGCTACATAACTCTTAATATCTAGTAATTTTTTCTGAGTAACTGTCTCTGCTCTATTTATCAATTGCTAAAAGTTTTTCAGTATTTAAAAACCAGAATATTGGTTTGTTTATATTGGCCATTTATGATCCTTAAATATAAGTATGATTTCTATAAGCTTAAGTTAATTTTATAAAATATAAAGTCCAGGCACATTTAAGACACAGAACACACACAAAAAATGAAACAATACAAAGCAAAAGAATCTTTCATTTATACTCAAAATCAGAATATACATTCTCCCACATTAAACAAGCATTCAAATTCTCATACTTTGAAAACTTAGTAGGACTAGTGATTCATATTTTTTCTGAATTACTGCTAAATAGTTACTTTAGTAAAAAGAAATGTTCACTATCTTTTTTTCCAAGACTTTCAATTGAGTCTTAAGTAAATCCTTTAGAACTATCTGTTTCTAACACACATGAAGATGATGGTCATTTACTCAACAACTTAGCAAAGCTTACAACAACATATGACTGCTGAGAAGTTTGTCCTGAGAAAATGAGCCCTCACTTCTATCCTTAGTAGAGTCCTTGCATACAATGAATGTGACCAATGTGTTCTGACTGGTGTTAGCTAGTTTCACAAAGATGGTGAAAATACAAAAATCACAAATTAGACATAAAACAAACATATGCTAGTCTTCAATGTCCGTGTGTGTGTGTGTGTGTGTGTGTGTGTGTGTGTGTGTTATTTTCAGTGGGTATTATTTTTAGTCCACTCTTTTCCATTATATTTTTTTATTCACATAAAACTAAATTCAAGAGGCACGACTACATAGGGATAGGTAATATAACTACCAATTACTTTTAAAAGCATATATTTTATTCAAAGCATAAGCACTGTGCTTACAATCTTAATAAGGGCAAGAATAGAAATAAACTGCAGCTCAAAATCAACTTCCAGAAAACAGAAGGGAAATGTATTAAATTAAAATGATTTGTAGGTAGAAGTCAGGAATATATGATGTACTGGTTCCCACTTCTCTCAGGCTCAGATTGAAGAGAAATAGGAAAAGAAAAGACTTCTGAGGAAATTGTCCCATAGCAATGAAGCTTAAAAAAAAAAAAAAAAAAAAGCCTAAGTGCAAATTTTCTACAATTCTATAAAAATTCCCCACCATACTCTTGTATCTCCTATTATCAGAAATCTGTAGCATCTCATTAATTAAAATTAAAATAGCAGAATATGAAATGCTAAGACAGTAATACTTCTACACGAAGCTTTGAAAATTCTTTTAGCACTTGCATTCAAAATTAAATATACTTGTTCTACTGATTAAGATTAAAAAGACTGCAACTAAAACACACAAAGTGCTCACATACCTGGCAAATCTGATGACATGCTTGACACTGGCGTGTGGTGGAATGGTACTGAGTAGTCTGTTAATGAAGGTGGAATAGCAGCAGGATCAACTGAAGTCACACTGGGCACCCTTACAGAAGATGGCTGATACATGAGAACCCTGTTTTAAATAGTACGGGAAATGATCTGGCTGTTAGTTCACATGAGAGAAGAGCTGAACCACTGGGTATTCTCAGGCATGTGTTCACTAAGTCTCATTGCAAGTATATGGCAACCATTCACTACACCACCTCAATATCTACTCTAATTTATTCTAACAGCCTTCAATCTAGCATGAACACATCTGGCTTCTCAATACTAGCTATTGGCACAGGAGCAAGATGGAGTTAAAATATACAGGAAAGCAGCAATTCTCAACCTCTGGGTCGTGACACTTTCACAAGGGTCACATATCCAGATAAACTGTATATCAGATACTTACATTATAATTCATAACAGTAGTAAAAGTACAGTTACAAAGTAGCAATAAAAATAATTTTTTAGGTGGGGGACACCACAATGTAAGGAATTGTATTAAAGGGTCACAGCATTAGCTAGTGGGAACCACTGCTGTGAAGGAATACTTTAATTCACAAATAGAAATATAGATTATTTATATTTTATGCTAATGTACACATACATATATGGATGATAATTTATATATAAAGAAATCTGAGACTAAACTGGAGAGCTGTTAAGGTTTAACTGCTAGGGGCAGGGGTACATGCTTTTAATCCCAGCATTTCCTAACAGTATGATTTACATAGTGAGTTCCACAGCAGCCAGGACCACATAGTGAGATCCTGTCTCAAAAAATAAATAAATAAATAAAAAAGAAAAAGAAAAAAACCCACAAGGTTTTTAAATAAGAACACTTATATGAAGCTACTAACACCAGCCCAATAAGTCTCTTCAATTACAAATCCAATTTGAAATATCAGAATGATCTGAACAAAATTAATCAATCCTAAAGCTCATCAGCCTGGTGATTCAACAATACAATCAGAAACTAGGACAAGATAACCAATCCACCGGATTTAAAATCTTTATGGTACTCAGAAATAAAAATGCTCGCTGCCTCGACATACTACTTACTCTTCTAAGAGGGCTTAGACCTCCGAAATGAGCCATTCAGGCTACTACAATTACAAATCAAGGACACAGCAAATATCTTACAGTTTATTTTATATAAAAAAAAACATATGAATACTATATAATTAAGACTGTAATCCCAAGAAACAACATACCTAAAAATTGAGCATATGCTTGAAAGGCTGGGTTTAAAGAGAGATTTCACATTTAGCAGGACTCATATTTAGCAGACTTTTCCTTAGCTTAGGAAAACTAGTACTTTGTAAGATAATAATTTCACATATTTAAGGAACTAAGCAACATTATGGGCTGTTTATATTGGGAATGAATATCTTAGTAACAAGTAATGAGATACAGAAAGAGAGCAAAATATTCGAGTTGGAATCCCAGACCTGCCAATCAACACCCAACTCAACACTGTGAGTGAGACCAACACTGAAGAAAACGAGTATGAGGATGAAGACTGCACCATTCTCTGGGCCTGGGATGTACCACTGCAGGGAGAGAGCCTGCCTGGCATGGATGAGGCCTTGGCTTCAAACCCCAACACCACATAAAACTAGACTTGGTGAAAAAGTCTAGGACTAGCAGCATCTGAGAGGCAGAGAGACATCAGAAAGATTCAAGGCCAATTCTTCACCAAACAAAAGAACCAAGGGGGGCTGAGGGGTGGGTAAGGAGGAAGGGACAAAAGAGAGGATCTTGGAGAAGAGAAAAAGAGAGAAGGAAAGGACAACTTCCTTGGAAACTCCAAGAACCACTGTGCCAAGGCAGAACCTGCACAGCAATGAGGGCATCTAGACAGCATCTCCACCGCTGAAACACGCGCTATCATACCTGCTTGGAGTTCTTCAGTCTCAATTTAACAAATGGACATTTCTATAATCTTGACTTAATGTCAAAGTCTTAAATAATCAGAATCCAGTTAGGCTCAAGGATCCTTATAAAACTAGTTTGTGCTGATAAATGAAGACACTAAAAATGCCTAGCTGCTACTCCGCATGATTTATAAAAACAAGAGATACTGGAAATGTAGAAAACAAACTTGTCTTTAGTATATATGCTTGACTGTACTGCCACTTAAGACAATGCCAAAAAAGTAAGTAATGAGGTCAGGATTCAGACGTCTTGGATAAAAACTGACCACAGTAGGACGTCTAGGGAATACAATATACTTATGAAAATACATAAGCCTAGTGTGCTGGTTAGCTTTGGTCCACTTCACACAAACTAGGGTGATCTGGGAGGAGAGAACCTCACCCAAGCATCCATCACACTGTCCAGTGGGCCATTTTCTTCACTAACAATTGATAGGGGATGGACAAGTCCACTGTGGGTAACACCATCCCTGGGCAAGTGATCCTGGGTTTTATAATAAGAAAGCAAGATGTTACTCATAAGTCATAAGTCAGTAAGCAGTGCTCCTCTGTGGATTCCGCTTCAGTTCCTACCTTGAGTTTTCTGCTGTGATTTTCTACAATGGACTGTATTAGAGAACTGCAAGCTGAAACAAACCCTATCTTTCCGAGCTACTTTTTAGTCATGGTGCTTTCTTACCACATACTGTGTTATTGCTGTGACAAAGCAGACCAGGCCGTGTGTCACTGGAAGAATTATAGAGACATCTGATCTCTGGGCTGGAAAAGCCATTGCCTACTCAGAGTTTCAGTGGCTGCTGCCGTATAGAAGCTCAGAAGATAGGAACGTTTACAATATAGATGATGCAGGCCTGGTTTGTGAAGTTTCAGGGAGAAGTCTTAAAGTACCTAAAAGACTCAATCAGGGCCATTCAATTTAGGGAATTAAAAATCCTACTTCAGCTGGGACTGAAAAATCAGTGGTGATTGGCAAGAGTTCTGCACCCAGGAAATGAAACCTTTGCTTTCCTAGAACAATAGATGCTGGTTAGCTAAAGCTGAGAAATTAACAGTGATTAAGAAGATACCAGCATCCCTGAGGATAATAAATCTGACAATATTTTCTCAGGATCAGCTTTTTGTCCAGGAGGGTTGAGACCATATCTCATGCTTGCAATTGAACTTCATAGTCTAACCAGGTAGTACTGCAGGCAAGAAGGTGCCACAGAGAGCAGCTGAGGTTGGGCACCATGTGACATGGTTGGAGTTACTGAAAGGGAGCCAGGCTGTTGATGGCACAGCCCAATTACAATGGAAAAGTTCAGCATTTTGCAGATGCTAGTACCATCCAACAACTGTCAAGAACAGCAGTCGGTGTGCAGTGGAGAGGTCTGAGGTATGAAACAAGCTGTGTGTGCTGTAGAGGACAGAGCTGAAGAAGTAAAGGCCTTTGGAGCTAAATCATGAATCTCAGATGTCCGACACTGAAAATGGTTTTATTTTAATTTGAATGAACTATGCCCTAGTTATTCCCTATTGTACATCCCTACAGTAACACCTTATTAATGTATACCTATTCCATTTCTCCCATGCCAAAAAGATTGAGTTAAATGTACAAAAATATGAAAACCTAATAGGCACCCCTATTAGCAAATCATTAAAAGCTCATTAAAGACGTATGATGTTAAAGAATTCAGTGCTGATTAATTCCTGATGCTTGACCTTTGCAACTATCATTATAAACCCAACTTGCTAGCTAGGGAGGCTTGTACAGGCCTGCAGTCCTAAGAGTATAAAGTCATCCTTGGCTAGCAATATATCAAGTTTGAAACAAAACTGTGTACTATATGAGACCCTGTATAAAACAAAACAAACAAAAAACCCAGGAGAGGTATGTATTTATAGACATAAATTAGAAATTCCACAGAGAAATGAAATAGAGTATGTCACCTTCAAGTAATGGTGTCCAATTCTGACACCAAAATTTAATAAAACTATTTAACTTTTAAAATGTACTACTCAATTCCTCATAGGATTCAAATATACATACATGTATATGCACATATTAAGCAAATGTACCAGTTCTAAATTTTCATGCGTTTATAATATAAAAGTAAATTGCCAGAATGCTGTTATATAGTAAGCATCAGTACTTTAGATCATGTTTTATACCAGAAATAATACAGAAATCATATGTGGTTCAGATCTATTTGTATGAAAATTAGTTAACAACTATCATTCACATACTTGGAAGTTCACTGTGTTCCCACTCTGATCACACGAGCAGAAAGAGATGGGATTCAGCAACTCTTACCTATGCCAACTAAGAGACAAACACACTGAATACTGAATCCTTTTACTGTTTGCTCCCTACTTCTGGAACATCATCAACTACAACAAAGCAGCCAGCCATGTAGGCTTTAAGAGCTTGGAAAGAGCATAAGATAAAGTTCGTTTAAAGTTCTCTGCATGCTTATATTCCAGATAGAGTTACAAAGCTGCATTACAAGGGCTGTGCTTCAGATTACTATCAAGATAATGACGGTAATTCTCTGTACGTGAATTCTACGTGCTTCACTTGCTTCTTGGTTCTCTGAAAAAAAAAAAACTTATAATTTTTACTAAAACTAAAATACACCTCTTAAAACTTAAATGGCGGGCTGGTGAAATGGCTCAGCGGGTAAGAGCACCCAACTGCTCTTCCAAAGGTGCA
>NC_034604.1:70190053-70191429 GCF_900095145.1 Mus pahari | reverse complement strand
ACTCTGTTATAGAAAAAAAAAAAAAAAAAAAAAAAAAAAAAAAAAAAAAAAAAAAAGCAACCATTCTGGTGTTCTTTAACATACTTATCTGATTTTGTACTATATATTTATGTGAATGGGTACTTTAGAACTGATATGTCCTATATCCAGCAATATCAAACATTTATCCAAATTTAATGTATGTATGTATGTGCTCTCTTGTGTGTCAATGGAGGCCAGAAGTGGTCACTAGGGCATGTTTCTCAATCACCTTTCTACCTTATTGTTTAAGATAGGCTCTATCACTGAACCTGGAGCTCACTGATTCTACTAGACTCTGGGATCTGCCTGTCTTTGCTTCCAGACTCACCACTGGGGTCACAGAAACACAGGTCAGACTTTATATGGGTGGTGAGGGCCTAAATTCAGATGCTGCACACTCTTGTAGGGAAATCACTTTACTCACTGAGCAATCTTCTTAGCCACCCACTTAATTCTTTTTATGTAAAAATGGGCACAATTATTTCATTAGGATGCAATATTTCCACTTTTAATAAATAGTAAAGTATATAATAAAACACTGTTTCTGAAAGTTTATGATTTATTATCATCAGTAAATGTTCAATTTGTATACTCAGTTCATATCCCTGGGATCACAAAAAAATTTCTCAAACAAAAACTGATCATGAATAGAAAAAGTTTGAAACTCTGTTATAAAACTAAAACATCTAATAATATTTAACATGATAAAGTAAAAATCTAGAATATTTGAACATCCACTATCTTGATTCTACACTTCCCCAAGCACTTCAAAATTGTATCTTCGTTTATCACTTTATTTTCAGAAATATTAAACAATTGTCTCAAAACAGCAATAATCAGCATATTAGAAAAAAACCTAAAAATACTTTTTTTACTTTCTGACACTAAAAATAAAAAAGTATTCTAATTAAATAGGTAACAGAAAATATAACCCCATACTCATATTGTGATATATAAATCACACCTAGAATCTAAGTACTTTATTTTAGTTTTTGTTGTTGCTGCTGCTGTTGTTTCGTTTGGCAGAAGCCTAAGGCTGGTCGTAGACTCGTGGTGATATACTTGTGTCAGCCTCAGAAGTACTGATATCACAGGTATTAGCTACCCTATCTGGTTTAGAAGAGTTAAGTGCCTTAATAGTTCAGAAAGCAGTTCAAAAGTGTTAAGTCTAAAAGATAGCTATTAAAACTTATTTCAAAGTACTTATAAAGAATTATAAAAGCCGGGCGTGGTGGTGCACGCCTTTAATCCCAGCATTCAGGAGGCAGAGGCAGGCGGATTTCTGAGTTCGAGGCCAGCCTGGTCTACAAAGTGAGTTCCAGGACAGCCAGAGCTATACAGAGAAACCCTGTCTT
>NC_034604.1:70156602-70189622 GCF_900095145.1 Mus pahari | reverse complement strand
AATGACTAGAAATAAAAAAAAAAATCTAAAAAAAAAAAAAAAAAAAGAAAGAAAGAAAAGAAATACTAACTACACTGAAGACAGAGAAGAGACTAGCACATACAGGTTCAAGAGTGTAATCATGGACTGTCACAACAATTCGTGGTGTCATGATCTCTCTTAGGAGAAGGATCTGTCCAATCTTTTGTCGTAAAGGGCCTAAGCTTCCCTGTATTAGTCACAGAAAGTACGTGGTATGTAAGATGCACCCATCTCCTTGCCCATATTTTGCTCTGTAATGTAGAAAGGAGAGAAGATAGATTTTCATTAAGGAACTGTCAGGTTCCTGACATGGTGGCCAAGCTCTTCTATACTCTCATGAAAACATAGCAGTGATCCTATGAAGCAGGCATTATTTTACCTCATTTTAACACAACACAAAGGGGGTCAAAAATCAAGGATTATAACCAAAATCACCTAACAAGTATACAGAAATGCCAGGAATGGATTTGCCCTCAGAAGCCTCCTGCTTCTACATGCCCTCCTACCAACTTCCTTACACTGGCCTCCTACATCTACATGCCCTTCTATCAACTTCCTGGCAGTGGCCTGAGATGCCAAGTCCCTTGTGAACAGGCTCAAGAATAGAACATAAGGTAAAAACACTTAAACTTCCACTTCCCAGACATGTTGAATATTTTCAGCAAAATTCAATCTCCTGTAAATAATGTGCTTTCTTGAAAGTATTTCAACTGTACCAAAGCAGATGAAAATTGCTTTCTATAGTTATTTCTCATACAGATATTTCAAAACCATTCCAAGAACAATTCATTTTAAGTGCAATGAACAGTAGTGAACTATAAAGTGACAAACCCTTTGGTTGGACTGCTTTGTGTTTCTGACATAAAGATGCATTTCCTTTTGGCAGGAGGGTCTTCCTCTTCATCAGAAGAGCTCTCTATTGTTAGATCAATAACATCTATCTTCTTCTTGCTTGCATCACTGGCTACAGTCACTGAACAAGGTTTACTAAAGACACTTGAACCTGGATGTACATAAACAGGGGGGAAAAAAGAAATATCAAAGATATAACAAAAACTAACTATAGAAGTTTTAAATATGTGCATATATAAATACACATGTTGTCTTTCTAGGTTAGCAATCCGTGTACATACAGAACATGAGGGTCAGTCAACTGGCTTTATCCCATGGGACAAGAGTATAGAATGTGACCAACTCTGCATTGTCATCATATACTTGTGGCAATATTAAGTCAGAGACATCTGTTCTCAAGAGTATGCAGTTTCATGCTGGTGAGATGGCTCAGCGGGTAAGAGCACCCGACTGCTCTTCCAAAGGTGCAGAGTTCAAATCCCAGGAACCACATGGTGGCTCAAACCATCCTTAATGAGATCTGACTCCCTCTTCTAGAGTGTCTGAAGACAGCTACAGTGTACATATAAATAAATAAAATCTTTAAAAAAAAAAAAAAAAAGAGTATGCAGTTTCAGTAGCTGCATATTTTTATATGCGGCACCACTGAGTCAGAATCAGACATTTCAACTGCAGTGATCATATAAAAGTCACAAACTGGTAAAATAAGTTACTATGACATGAATCATCCAGTCTTCACTCATTTAACAATCACATTTAACATACTATGTAACATTATTCTCTATAACCTACCAAAAAAAAAAAAAAAAAAAAAGAATGCTATTAGGGAAAAACCATCAGACATTAATCAATAAAACCATGCCTGTCCACACTTTACACTAATGTGGACAACCCAGGCAATGTGACCCCTGAGAGTTCTGTGACAATCACAAGAGAACAAATAACAGAATACTTGTTTAATTCAACAAAGCCAGAAGAAAATCAAATGAAATGAGTTCAGAGGTTGCATGTGCATATGGATTTCAACTTATCAAACTCCTTTAGCAGGTCCCTTCAGTGCAGATAGGTAAAGGAGCTAAAAGTAAGTACAGACTCTGGGTAACTAAAACTATAGAATCTCTCCACCAACAAATGGAAGAATTTGTTCAGTAACAGCTAATTCATGACCATTCTCCACACTGAGTAATAAATGATATATATAGTTGCTCCAACCACAATGGGTTCTATAAAGATATACAAAACAATTACTATTCCTTCTGTCTCTCAAGTGTGTTTACGTACATAATGCACATGCATAGATGTGGCATGCATGTGAAGAACAAGTTAATATCAAGCATCTTCCTCAACTCCTCACCACCTAAATGTCTCACTGAACCGATTTCGTTACTTAAGTCTAGTTTAGTGGTTCTCAACCTTCTTACTGCTGGGACACTTTAATACAATTCCTCATGTTATGATGACCCCCAAACGTAAAATTACTTTCGTTGCTACTTCATAACTGTAACTTTACAATGATTTGCAATATACATATCTGTGTTTTCCAATGGTCTTAGTCAACCGCTGTGAAAAGGTCATTCCACCCTCAAGGGGGTCAGCACCCACAGGTAGATAACAGAATGCCCTATGGATTCCTGACTCTGCCTCCAGAGCACCAGGATTACACTAAGGCCACCCATAGCCCCAGCCTTTACTTGTAACTCAGGGCTCAACTCCAGGCTTCATGCTATCTATACCCATCCTAAAAGCCTTCTAACTTATTTGTTTTGTACATGAAACACTATTTAAAAGCTTGAAGGAAAAAAAAAAGCTTGAAGGATGGTATATACATTAGCACATTCTTTAAGAAAACGAGGAAGGGTGAATGGCCTAAAGTTAGCAAACTAAATTCTGAATATAATCCTAGTGGTTAGAGTTTATACTTCATAATTTAAACTGCTTTGACTGCTCCTGACATTCAGTACCTACTTTCTACTTTTGTACAGGGCTGGCTGGTTACTTTCATAGCTTCTTTTTTAGGTCTCATAGGACACCAAGAACCATCTTCCTGGAATTTGATCTCATCCACATCAGAACAGTCATTGAGAATTTCCATAAAAAGCCTGTAAAGTACATAAATGTCATAAAAGTCAATGATGAAATAAGAAAATAGTATACAGTGAAGTCAAAGTAACAGTACAGACCTTAAAAAAGACCACTGGAACTTCAATTATTTAATTCCTCTCTATGGGAGGGAGGTAAAGAGATGAATGGGAGGGTAGGGGATGAGCACAAAGGACAGGAATAGACATCAGGGCCTACCACTGTACACACACATACTTTGGCACACATATATACACATAATTAAAAATAAAATCTTTAACAAAAAGGAAGACCTAACTTATTACATCAATTCATACAATTTTCCCAATTCTAATATAAACAATGTAAGAAATCACATTTAGAACTTAACTCAGAGTCAGAATAACCTGCACACAAACTACAGCTTCAAATTTAGCACCTATGTAATATGACTGCATTTACAATGTACACATAGCTACTTAATGCTTTGTAGGGTCTCACTATATATTATACACACACACACACAGACACACACACAGACACACACACACAGACACACACACACACACAGACACACACACACCATCTGACTAGCCTTAAACTAACTCTATCTTGCTAAGATCTACTTGACTCTGTCTCCTGAGTGATAGAATTAAAAATGTCCCCCACCCCACATCAGCAGTGGCCTGCTGGTTTTCCTCCACTTATTCTATTTCTCTGTCTAACTGTTTGCCCAGAGTTCCACTTACCCATCCAGTATTAGACTCTCATAGGCAGCCTTTTTATCACAAACAGGACAGATCCAGGTGGGCTTTTTCTCATTCATCTGAAGATAAAGGGCAGCATCAAAGCACTGCAGATGTGTACAAGTCACTGCACGGCATGGGATTGTCAGCCTCATTTTTCCTAACTTCAGAACAGAGAATACAACAGGAAATGAGTTGAAATTAGACAAGAGAGCCTACAGGAGAGAAGAGGTGCTCACTTAACAAGTCAAACAAGATGTTCAAAATAAAAAGCTCCAGCCTAAATAAAGCTGTTTATCTTTTTATTTATGGGTGGTTGCAAATTTTTTGAAAGATCATTTTACTTTAGTAATGTCTAAGTTCAAAGGCAGAGAAACATACATACACACACACACAATTAATGATGCTTTGAAAAAAAAAAGCTGCATAAAGATAACTAAATAAAGGCCAGGCAATTGTGATGCACCCTTTTAATTCCAGTACTTGGGAGGCAGAGGCAGGAGGATCTCTGGGAATTCAAGGCCAGCCTGGTCTACAGAGTGAGTTCTAGACCTGGAACTCCAAGGCTACACAGAGAAACCCTGTCTAGAAAAACTCCAATAAAATAACATTGCTCAACAACAGCAGGTCTACTAAAGCTTAGTGCATTGATATTTTAGCCCAATCTGGCAGGAACTGTTGGAAACAAAATTGGAATAATTATCAGAATAAAAGCGTTATTCCTGTTCTACTAGTGACCCTTTGATTTGGGCTATCCAACCTCAAACAGTTTCTTCATTTGCAAAAAAAAAAAAAAAAACGTAACTCCCTCAGGGTTTGTTGAAACAAACATTATGGAAACTCAAAAATTATTTTCTTTCCCAATCCCCCCACCTGATATTACTTTCTCTCAATTAAAAAAAAAAGCACATTTCACATTGGTAGCACTCATCAAATGTCATCCAAAGCTACACTAGAAATGCATTATTCATAGCTATTCTCATAAAGTTCTTATTTTTAAAAGACTTTCTTCCAAAAACTAATTTAAAGAAACTTTCACACAGGAAAAATATGGTAAATGATATTCAACTACAGTGTAAATAAAAACAACAGCAATACTACAAGAATGGAATTTAAGAGAAGAGTCTTTAGCAAGAGCAAAGAAAACCATTTTGTTCTCAAAAAGGAAGCAGTTTTCAAGATGATACAATTATAAAGTTTTAAGTATCTAACAACTTAGGTTTGACTATATTAACACAAATCTAACTCATGAAATTATGACAAATAATGTCTTATACTGGAAACTTAGATGAAATGTGCTGCTGTTTCTAAATGTTTCTGTTTATGTCCCTGAAATAGAAACAGGAATAGAAAGACAGGAATAGATTTCAATGACCATCCAAGTAGGTACCACAGTCAGATGTTTTTATGAATTTATGTTCAAAGAAGACATAATCTCTCTCTCTAGTCATAGTCTATCTCGCAGAGACAGTAAGTGAAGGTGAACAAGATACTCACGTGAACACACGTTTACTTCCCTAAACCTAATCTCATTGTTCTCTTCTCTAATAGTGATTCAAACTTGTAGAAGGTGAGAGGGAGAGGAGCTGATAAAGTGGATTCCTGACATAAACAGTCACTCCAGGCTTTAGTCATGCAGTGACTATATACTTGCTTTACATAAAATTAACTTAATTGAATTAAAATGTTTTGCTTTGCTTCTGTTGAGGGCTGGGGAGGACTCGGTTTTCTTTAAGGAACTCACTACCTAGGAGTTTGACTCTGCTCCAATGAGTCTATGTACAGTGCAAATTGGACTTGATAGTTTTGGTGGGGGACTCAAGGGTGGGAGGGTAGACCTGGGAGGAATAAGAAGTAGGTGGGATTGGAGGACACTGTATGAATGTTAGGAAAAAATCTTTTGTTTCTGCTTATATTACTTAATATATATTAATGGTTATATTTTATTACTTAGCTATAACTAACATAAATTGACTCTTTAAATAGGCCAATTCATTTATTTGAAAATATTTTTGAGTTGCTGTTGTATGAAGTCATTCTCCTAGATATGTGGAAAAAAATATTAAATAAAACAATAAATCCCTAAAAAGGGGGGCGGGAAATGTTTATCCACTATTCCTGACATTCCTCAACCCCTATCTTTAGGTACAGTCAGTCGGCCACTTCTTCACGGGTTGTGTCCTCTAACTAAATGATCTACTTTCTCTCAGTCAGCTCGGTGCCCACAACACATTATACAGGAGGGTCTCGGGTCTGCTGAATGACTTCTCACCCATGTCTACATAAGAATATAGGAAATAAACATTTTGTGTAATTTAAAAGTAAATTGCAAAGACAGCCCATACATCATAACTCACTAGGCCAAAACCATCAACTAGCATTTATTAGACTCCAGTAATGTTACTGCTATTTATAGTATTACATGTACTCTGAAAAAAGCTCTTTATTATTAAACAGCATTATTTCACAACATCAATGATGACAGTTTTCTGAGCCTAAGGGTTTCTACTCTTATGTAACAATTTTGTACATTCTTTCTTCAGAGCCGTTTAAAGAATACCAAAAAACAAGCCAGGTACAGTGGTGCTGGCCTTTTAACACCAGCACTTGGAAGGCAGACACAGGCAAATCTCTGTGAGCTCGAGGCCAAGCTGGTCCACAAAGCATGTTCTAGGACAGCCAGAGCTGTTACACAGGGAAACCATGTCTTGAAATTTAAAAAAAAAAAAAAAACATAAATAAATAAATAAATAAATAAAACAAAAAAACCTTAACACTTAACTTGTGAAAATATCGACATGGAAGAGACAAAAGTAGAATTTTCCCAGTACTCTTCCATTCACCCCATCCTTACACTTCTACCACACTTAGTCACTTATGAAAAGCCAAGCTGGCCTGAACGCTTTATCACTTTACTTACAGGGCACATCAAGGACACTCGAAGACTAGTTGTAGCAATTTCACTATCAGGGTCTGCAGTAAGTTTTTCTTTAACTTTAAAAAGAACAAAATGGTAATTAAAAGTTTAAAGTTAATAGTAATATTAGAGCAGAATTACAGAAAACATTTTAAAAGTTCCTCCTCTGATTAGGTTAAAAAAAAAAAACCACAAAACATTAAATATTAATGTGGTAAACCACATTCCTATTATTAAATTATCAATAAACTTTGCATCACATATTTCATTGAATTTTTAAGATTTCTTTTTAAAAATAAGGCCACTGAAAAAGAACAGTTAAAAACAAGAAATTAAGCCAGGCAGTGGTGGTGCATGCCTTCAATCCCAGCACTTGGGAGGCAGAAGCAGGTGGATTTCTGAGTTCAGGGTGAGCCTGGTCTACAGAGTGAGTTCCAGGACAGCCAAGGCTATACAGAGAAACCCTGTCTCGAAAAATAACAAACAAAAAAGAAAAACCAACAACAACAACAACAAAAAAAAAACCCCACAAACCAAGAAACTATTTTACATTTGAACACAACAGTTGGGAGAGGACTATGGAATAGAGCAAGGGACTGAGCTTTAACTCATCCCTTCATACTCTCATTACATTTTTATTGGGCTGACCTGATTGTTTCCAACACTATTGTAAATAGAAAAGACACATTATTCTTTACTTCCTCTGACAACTGAAAACAATGTGTTTAAAAGTGTCTAAGATTTCTTCCACTAGGGAAAAAACAAAAGTTATGTACCCCAGTATTTATTTATATTTATAGAATTATTAATTATATAACAGTAATGCATATCAATAAAATAATTGACAATATGTTATGTTATAAAATGTTATCAATTATAAATTATTTATATGTATATGTACATGTATAAAGGATGTACACATATATACATACATGTGTATGTATGTGTGTGTGATTAAAAATTATATATTGCTATGTATGTAAGGATTTCCCTCCATATGTATAGTCTTACAAACATTACTTACTTAGTGCTCTGGAATGATCAGGATTTCTAATACCTTTCATTTTTAATCTCTGTAATAACATGGCTGATGTAAGCTGTCGTACAAGATACACAGACATGGAGTAATTCTACAAAGAAAGAAAATCTGTTTTAAAGACAACATAGTATTTTGGTTTGGTTTTTACTTAAAGAAACTCTAGACTCTAAAAGTGACACTCAAACAACTTCCAAAGGAGTGTTGGCAACTGGACAGGGACATCAACTAAGCATTTAAGGAAGAAAATGGTTTTCTCATTGTAAAATCATTTTCAATCACCTGGTATTTTAAAACACCCAATTTAATGGTAAATAAATAGTGTGGACAAGTGCTTTTGTGATTATGTTTTCTAATTTAGCCAAATGAGTAGCTTGGGCATCACCATGAGAACATTGCTGGTTTTAGTTACTTATAAAACAACGCTTGCTTTCATAGTTTCATGTGAAAATGGTTCACACTGTACAAATCAAGTTCAAATGACACTGCTCTAAAATTAACACTTCAAATTTAGAGTGTCAAAGTCCTAATGTTTTATGATGAGACTACCTGTTACATGGCCTAGAGCAAATCACACCAATAAAGCCTATACCGACTTTTTTACTCTAAAATAAGTCTAATAAATTAATTCCATTTCTTGAGTGGAAGGACAACTATAACACAAGAAACAAATGACAAAAATAAAAACCAAGGCCAGAAAGTGTCTGTACACATTTCCACACTTAGGGATTACACAAAGGTACTGTTGGCTACTCACAGAAGCACCGGAACAGGAGTTCTCTACTCTGCCTTTACACTGAAGAGATTCACTCAATTTCACAGCGAAGAATATGTTTAATAATTGCCAAACCAAATACTTCTATAAATACATTTTGATGTTCTTTTAAGTATCTAAATTCCAACAACATTACCTAAACATTAAGTTTGTTGATCACCTTATTACAGAAAAAAATGTAGTTCTATTATACAACACAACTAAGATGACTGCAATGAATGTAACCCATTTATTTAAAAATGTAAGTTTTCCAGATCTATAATTATCCTTGTGGTTAAAACAAAACAAATTTTTAAAATCCTACTATATGGGGCTGGTGAGATGGCTCAGTGGGTAAGAGCACGCGACTGCTCTTCCGAAGGTCCGGAGTTCAAATCCCAGCAACCACATGGTGGCTCACAACCATCCGTAACAAGATCTGACGCCCTCTTCTGGAGTGTCTGAAGATACAGTGTACTTACATATAATTAAAAAAAAAAAAAAAATCCTACTATATATAGCTCAATTTCAAACAAGATTATGTTTTGCTTCCATGAAATAGGATTATGACAGTTGATATTAAGAAATACTTCAATTATTTATTGGATAAAAAAAGAATTTCATACAAACTTTCTGCTTTAGTCAGTATCATAATTGTTCTATTTTACTTTGAAAATGAGCATCAGTAAAAGTCATGTAAATCAACCTGAAGTTTTAAGGAAGCAATTCTGATTGAGCATCTTATGAGATGACCTGGATCTTATCTGAACCATTATTATTTTAAGGCTTCTGTTTGTTTTGGTTTTTGAGACAGGCCTTGGCTGGTCTGGAACTTGCTTTGTAAATCAGGCTAGAGACCTATCTGGCTCTACCTCCTGAGTGATGGGAACAAGGGGGCATGCACCACCACCTGGCTAAGAACAGGTTATTAATAGATTATCTTTAATTACACTATGAGTACAAGTAATCATTTCCCACAAATACCAATAAAGTGGTTTCTGAACCTCTTCATAAATACTTTGAGATTTTCACTTTATAAAAATACTACATAAATACTAAAGTTAAAGTTAAACCACTATTTGAACAAATGTAAACACACATTTTTTTCATTGTAAAATAAAAACAAAATTCATCAAAGATTAATCTCTCATTACCATCACCAAACAGAAAACAGCTGCTTTTTAGAGGTTGTAGTTAGGAACCTGAAGGCCGTAAGAGTTTTGCAGTATCTATGTTCAATACCCCTCACAGGCTCATATGTCTGAAAAATTGGTCCCTAGGTGGCGGCACTGTTTTGTTGAGATGCAGTGCAAGCAGCTGCTTACCAGCATGCTCTCTCCATGACTACAGGACTACAAATCGCCTTGAACTAGGAATTGAAATCAACTGTTCTTCATTAAAGTTGATTTTCTCACAGCTTCACTGCTCAAAGCTACTGGCCTGAGAAAAGAAATCAACTCCCAATGAAGACAACTTTTATTACTACCAAGGGGGGAAAAAAAAATCTTACCTTTCCAATTTCAGATGCCCAAGAAATAGAAATCTGATTTGGCACAGCTGAAGACAACCTAACTAAAGATGTTATGTTCAGGGGGCGTCCAGGGCGCTTCTGTTCAATCCCATTTTTAGGTGGTGGCGCATAGCCCTATAATCATAAAGATAAGTTTAAAGGCACTACAGGATTTAAACATTTTTACATCCATGATGTAAACAGGATCTTGCCTAATTTTTGTTATACTGCCATTTCCATTTTATCTTAGATACAAATACACCAGAAAAAGATCTATTTATTCCTCCTTTTAAATTAATTAATATTGACATTTTATTGGCATTGAATCTTTTTACAGAAAACCAATCTCTAAAGATAAACTGACGGCTCAATAAGCTCATCTTAAGGAGGCCCCATTCAAAACACATACACATGAATGAGTGGGAAGGAGTAGTGAGCAGTCTGTGGGGATTAAAGAGGGATTCATTAATGAACTTTCAAGGGCTCATTAAAATCTTGTGAGTAGTGTGTTCTATTGCCTCATCAGAAAGAGAAGCTCTGATCACTAAAACCAGGCTAAGGACTGGAAAGGTGGCCCAGCAGTTAAGAGTGCCTGCTGCTCTTTCCCTGTGAATCTGGGGTGAGTCCTAGTAAACTACACTAGGCAGCTCACAACCACCCGAAACATCAGCTTTAAAGCATTAGGCTGCCTTTTCTGGACTATGCTGGCACCCACAGACAAATGCATGCATGTACACATACCCAAATAAAAATGAAGCAAAATATTAAAAATAAAACCAAACAAAGCCATATGCTTTTAAGAGGCAGATAGATCTCTGAGATCCGGGTTGGCCAGGACTACATAGTAAACCTCTGTTTCAAAACAAAACCAAACATAAAAACAGAAACAAACAAACAAACAAAAAACCTCAGTCAAGTTAATAAGTTTTTTTTAAAGCTGGGCAAAGCTGGGCAATAGTGGTGCAAGCCTTAATCCTAGCACTTGGGAGGCAGAGGCAGGTGGATTTCTGAGTTTGAGGCCTGGTCTACAAAGTAAGTTCCAGGACAGCCAGGGCTACACAGAGAAAGCCTGTCTGGGGGGGGAGGGGGGGGTAAAAAGACATTATTTCAGTAGTTATTAAATTGGCTTGACTTTGCCTTAAATAGTTCACAGTTACTTTTTATTTATACTATATACAATTCTCAATTACCAAAAGGATGTGATCTTCAAAAGTAAAATAGTATACCTTTTAGAAAATAAAACTTTCTTAGCTGCAACAATGCCTACATATAAATACACATTATGTTTCATTACGTATAGCAATTGATGGGCAATTTAGAACATTCCCTAAAACACTATTGTATCATAACTCATTTTTACATACTAAGGAAATATAAGCACAATGAATTGACTACCATATTCTTGCCCTCCAACCCCCCAGTCTCTCTATTAATAGGCCTGGGTCCTGGAACTCATTATGTAAAGCAGGCTGGCTTCAAATTCAAAGATCCACACTCTGCAAATATGTGTACCACCACAGCCAGCCTAGAACATTCTTTTTAACAGAAAAATCTTCTGAAGAACTTTTCATTCCATCATTAGCACTTACTTTTTTATCCTTGAATATGGAAAAGCTTTACAACACATCTTAAAACTATACCTCATTCCACTAACACACCTCAGATTTCCTTGAGGTCAAAGACAATCTTAATTGCTTGTGTTATGATAATTCAGTCTAGGATCTTCCAATAATTATAGGTGAAAGGTTTTCAAACAGCCAAGATCCATGTTTCCTTTTCAAAAGGTCCTTAAACTTATCTGTTAACTCAAAAGCTGAGGGTACAGAGTTACCCCGTCAGGCCAGTAGAAATAGTATCAAAATTATACACACAGAGGCCAAACATCACAGCTAACATGTAATCATCAGTAAATGTTAAGACCCATATAGATTTCAGCAATATTGAACTATATACCTCACGAATTGTAAAATTCAGCACTGGTACATAAGCAGCGTTACAGAATACACCCAAGTCAATGAGCACTGGAGAACATCCTTTCTGTCATTCTCTTAATGTATTCAAATGATAATTTGTTATCTAAGACTATTAACAAAATTCCAAATATCAAAAACCTCCAGTATAAAGAATTTGCGTTATAACATGTACAGAAGTGGTATGTATTTATAGGTTTAAGATAGGCATGCCCATTTAAACTGGTCCATTTGAGGCACACAGGAAAATGGAAACTCAAAAACAGAACCTCTTACTTTAGGAGATGGGGAGATGGCTCAGTGAGGACATGAGGACCTGAACTCAACTCCCCAGCATCCACATAAAAAGCTGGGCTACAGAGGCCTGTAGCTCCAGTACCAGGAGCAGAGACAGGTGGATCCCGAGAGGTGGATGGCCATCCAGTCGACCCAAGCAAAACAGCTTCCTTAAAATTATCTGTTAATAAATATTAACAGATTTTAATATTTATTAAATTAAATATTTAAATTAAATTAAATTAAATTAAATGCCTGTCCTCAAGCATTAGGAGGCAGTGATAACACTTATCAAGCAACGTACACAGGACTATTAGTGCCAGCATTTAAGCAATTATAAATGCAAACTTTTGTTTTTGTCTGTTTTGAACCCTAAATGCTTTGGTTTTATCTATTGGTAGGTTAACCAAATAAAAACAGTAGCTTGGGGGCTGGAGATTTGGCTCAGCAGTTAAGAGCACTGACTGCTCTTACAAAGGTCCTGGGTTCAAATCCCAAACGAGATCTGATTCACTCTTCTGGAGTGTCTGAAGACAGCTACAATATACTTACATATAATAAATAAATCTTTAAAAAAAAAAAAACAAACAAAACAGTGGTTTGGAATCTGCCCCTCCCCCCACCTCACGCCCTAGCTGAATGCCAACTGTATAGTTGGAATTTGAGCCACAATACATTTCAACAATGTGGAAGAGACGAGAACAGGGAGAGCAATAAATGTACTAGGAGCGTTAAAGGCATTTGCTTTTATGGCATTTGCTAAGCATGAGCAAGGCTATGGGTTCAATCACCAGCATGCCTCCCCCTCTTCCTGTGTATCAGGTTCAGCTTTTATTTCCTTAATCTTTTTTCTTTTAAAATGTGTATGTGTGTGTGTGTGTGTTTGTGCATGGGTACAAGCAGAAGTAAGAAGAGGCTGTTGGAATCTGGAACTGGAGTTCCAAGCCCTTGTGAATAAATGCTGAAAACTAAACCCAGATCTTCTGCAAGAGCATCAAGTCCCCTTATCACAGAGTCATTGCTCTAGCCCTTAGGTTTGAATTCTTAGAAACAAACATTTCATAGGGAATGCTGTGTCCTTTCTATGGTACCACATCTAGAAGCAAATGAAGGCTATGTGCCCCATTTTCATAGACTAAAAAATCCAAGGACTTCTTCACTCTGCACTTTCCACAATAAGATTCCCCATGAATGGGAAAATCTCTCCTTTAAGTTGCTTTTATCAAAGTGTTTTATAATAGCAATAGGAAAAGAAACAAAGATCTTTGTTCCAAGTTCAGCAAAAGATTGTCTTTAAAAAAAAAAAAAAAACGAGATAAAGAACAGAGAAAGATAACCCAACGTCAATCTTTGGCATGCACACGCACATGTGCACCCATACCCCCAACACACACACACACACACACACACACACACACACAAATTAAAAAATTAAATTAAAACATGCAGTCAGCTCAATGGATAGAGCACTTTCTATAAAAGCATGAAGACCAGGGTTCTGGACCCCAGAACACAGGAAAAAGCCAGACTGGTATGGTAGCCTCTCATAATGCTAACACTCAAGGAGCAGAGACGAGACTCTCAGAGCAAGCTGGGTAGCTAGACTAGCAGGAACACATGGCAGTCACTTCAGGCCTCTACATGCATACACATAATACACATGCCAAAATGTGAACACAAAATACTACATACATGCACATGACACATATTCTTAAAAAAAGAAAGGAAAGGAAAATCATCTTGAAGTGGGTAAAATAAAGCTGGCTTTGAACACTTACTTCATATATGGGAGTTCAAGGGCAATTAATACTGTTTCCTATTTCATTTTACTTTGTATATCCAATATAGTAGAGCCATCTGTAATGGGTCCACAATGAGTGGGTTTTTTAAGAGTCACATATAAAAGGACTTATGCCAGGTCAAAAACAAGTTATATTCAGATTTACCACAGGAGATTCCATAATCATACGAAGATTATACCTGTTTTCAGCAAACTGAGATCATGGACAACAGTAAGTTAAAATCCTCTGTGGCCTCCTAGTACTTCTCTTCTTCTTCTTCTTCTTCTTTTTTTTTTTTTTTTTAATTGGTTTAACAATTAGAATAAGGTTCCATTAGCTATAAAGCTCAATTCAACCCCTAAAGATCCACTGCATCTTTCTTTAGGCTACAGCATACTTCTGATTGTCATGAACCTCAAAATCCTGCCAGATGCAAATAAAGACAGCATATTTCATTTTCCCAGTGACTAGTAATTGGAGACCAGCAGGTACTTTGAGAAGTTTTTCATTAGTGGCATATGAGCTTATGCCATCTGTTCCGTAAGATTTCCCAGGTACAGTGGCACACATCTATAATACTCAAGCTCAGGAGATAGGCAAGAGGATTGTAACTAGGATAGCCAGGTCCACATAACAAGTGCCAGGGAAGCTAGGTCTCAACAATAGTAAGAAAAAAGTTTTCAGGAGCTTGAAGTAAAAAGCCACTTTGTGGATGGAGCTGATGCAAATGGCAAGCCCCTTCTTGCTTTCCATCTTGGAAATATGCCTCTACCTTCCTCCCAGCACTCACATTCTTCTTTATAACCAACCCTGTCTCGGGGAGAGCCAGACACCTAAGACAAAGGATGCTTGATACAGAACTCACATCTTCACAAACAGCCAAACCTAAGTACATAAGGGTTCTGGGTGCTTTAGGCAGAAACACTGGCTGTCTAACAATGTCACAGAGGAAGCACTCAAGTATCTCATCTTCTTTGTCTCAAAATATCTGGAAGAGTAACAAACTGAAATCTGTCACAGTGAAGTAACAGACCGCATCCATTAAATACTAAGTGAAAGCAAGGTACTGAATGAGTTATTTAGTGTTTTGTGGAACTCACAGATACACTATACAGCCATCACAGTTACTATAACAAGCAAGCAAACTCCATCAATGGCAAAATCATGTTTCATTGGACATGTTGGAAGTGAGTCTGTAAACACACAAAAAGCCTCCACAGTTCTATCTTTCTTCAAGGACAGTAAAAGAGGTAAAGAGAAATGGGAGTCAAATGAATCTTAGCACACATTAGGCAGGAAAGAAAAAAAGCGCATAGTCACTGGATGATTGGTGGTTATGATGGGCTTCTTTCTTCAAACATCAAACCACCTACACACCTACCACCCTTCAATTCAAAGTAAAAAACCTCCTCCCTGGTTCAGATGTTTGTGCAATACACTCAAGAAAAGTGGGTTTTGTTCTTTTGCTCTTACTGTTCAAAGTCAGAAATCCAAGAGGCACAGTGTCTTACCTGGTTTCTGAGACAGTCTCAATGTAGCCCAGACTGGCCCTGAGCCTTAGATACTTCTGCCTCAGCCTTTCACAACCTGGTACTCCAAGTGTGTTCCACTACGCCCAGCTCAAGTGGTTTTTGAACATGTACACATCATGTAACATAAGCAATCCTCCCTGACCATATGGACCCTCTCATCTCCCTTTCTGTTTTCAAAGGACTATCTCACACTTCAATATCTCAAACATCTACTTCTAGAAGTCAGAAAAACAGCAGCGTTTGCTCTCATTAAGCAGGCCAGTAAAAGAATTCATTAAGGTAAAGGAGCTTGCCATTAAAAATTAATTATCAAAAGTTTAATCCCTAGAGCCCATATAAAGATGGAGTGTTATTTTGAGTCACCTGACTCCCGCATGTTTACCATGGCACTCCTATGTATACACCACACACTCATTTTCAGGTGTCTAAGTCCCAAAGCCCATGAATAAGACAAATGCTATACCTAACAACAAAGGAAGGTCAGTTTCCTAGGCTGCAGAGGAGCCTGAGCCATGAGCACTTACAAGCACTGGTTCTTAGAGCACCTAGACCACTGGGTTGCACTGTGTGACTTGGTCAGCTGTTCAAATGGACTGTTCACATAATCATTCTAAGTCAAGTCTCAAGCGTAGCAGGAATACAGCTTCCCTTCCCTCTTTAATAGCAGCTTTTGCTAAAATGGCAACTTGAAATACTGGGAATCATGGAACACTTCAATTACAACAAATATACAACCTCTGTTTTGTAATACTTACTAAATAGACCTCTCTTCCACTTCTGAATTAAAGTACTGTTGGCATGTACACAACCATACTAATTTAGTGAAGTATTCCAGACCTCAGTGGGAACTAACATACAGTACAGTTCAACAACTGAAATGCTCTTTTAAGACCTAACAGTTTGAAGTTTCTAGTTATCTCAGGCCAGAAAAGGCTAAATATATTCATACCGTATATATTCTAGGAGTTGCTTCACTGTTAGACAACAAGCTGCCAACCAAATATTTGCCCCTAGGCCCCTAAGTATATGAATCATCAGGCCAAAGTTAGAATCCTCTTTGTTTTCCTTCATAGAATCTACAGACCAAACCCAGCTAATTCAGAAACTGAACACAGCATGTTCTGCACACTCAAGCTCAGCTGTTAGATATGATCCAAGAGTCAATCAAAACTTTGAATTCTACAGCAAAATGTTTCAGGTTTATCCTATCTTCCCCAAATCAGCCATGTATTTCTGAAAGAAGTTTATAGGCACCTCTGACGAGAATAATTCATCGATCCTAAGTTGTTACTGTTTCTACCCCTTGTTAGTGTTTATACTAAACTTACACAAAACTCTGGTAAATACATAGCAACTTACAGGCAAAGGAAAGAGTTTCCCATTGACTTTTATACACAAACTATTGGGATAGTTATCTTCTTGAGGGCAACTGGTCTCTGCCAAGCAAAGTCTGTATTCAAAAAAAAAAAAAAAAAAAAGTTAGGGTACCAAAACATGCTTTTATGTTTTAAAACTCAAATGTAGGGCTGGTGAGACGGCTCAGTGGGTAAGAGCACCCGACTGCTCTTCCGAAGGTCCGGAGTTCAAATCCCAGCAACCACATGGTGGCTCATAGCCATCTGTAACAAGATCTGACGCCCTCTTCTGGAGTGTCTGAAGACAGCTACAGTGTACTTACATATAATAAATAAATAATTCTAAAAAAAAAAACAAAAACAAAAAACAAAAAACCTCAAATGTATATAGCAAGTAGGAAAATATCAAACTCACCGCAGCTGGACTTGGACTGTATAGTCTCTCCTGCCACCCGGCAAAAAATCCCTGTTGGCAAGGGGGAGAATAAAGTTAAGAAAGTACAATAAAATTTCACAGAACAGGAGCTGAGAACATGACTCAATGAGTAATGTTTCCATTCCGAAGCACTATTGTAAAAGCTAGGTACTGTTTAACAGTGAGCAACTACACCCCCCTCCCCAAAACCCAACCCTTGGGCCCTGCAGGGGCAGGATTTATGGAGACAGGGTAATTCCTGAGTTTTGCTGACCAGACAGACCAGCAGAACAACTTCCAGGCTCACAGACCCTGTCTCAATGAACAAGGTAAAAATTGCAGAGAAAGGTAGCCAACACTGTCCTCAAGTCACCTCTTAAGCATGCCATTGGTGAGGTGATCATGTACACACATACAAGCACAAATTTTTTTAAATGTTAAATGACACTATCCAAACCAAACCATAACAAAAAAGAAAGAAAGAAAGAAAGAAAGAAAGAAAGAAAGAAAGAAAGAAAGAAAGAAAGAATTAACATCCCTCACTAAACTTAGTCAGTTTTGAGGTATTTTTTCAGTTCATAGGAACTTCAGTGATACAATATTTGCTTTTATATATAACAAATGTAGCTAACATGAAGAGGTGTATTCTAGGTTCTGGAGGAGTTTAATGAACTAATTCCCATGCTTAGTTGTCCTTCACCTTGACTGAACATTCTGATCGTTTAGAGACGTTTTTGTTAAATATAAAGTTTCCTCTCCAGGTAATTCTTTGGTTTGAGTATAATGGCACAGTTTTTAGAGCTGCACAGGTGACTATGGTAAAATAGAACTAATACCTACAATTTCAACATGGTAATAAGGGCAATTTCATAACCATCTACTCAACTATAGACACAGAAACTTTTATGATTTCTAGATTATTTTTTTTTAGTCTCAAAATGGAGTCTATACCTAAGAATTGTTATACAATTAGAATCTGCATTTTAACAACATCTCCAGCAGCTGGAGAGATAGTCAGTGGTTAACAGCATGCACTGCTCTTCTGGAGGACAAGAGTTCAATTCCCAGTACCCAGCTAAAGATCCAACTCCAGAGGATTCAAAATGAACATGCATGATAGACAGACAGAACAAGACCCCAGACTTCAGGTCAAATGGATGCACAACGTTACAACTCAAGAAGCATCTTCCTTGCTACATGTCTTAGGGCTACTGTTGCTATGACCAAACACCACAACCAAAAGCAACTTAGGGAGTAAAGTTTACACATCCACTGAGGGAAGTCAAGGCAGAAATTGAAACTGAGCAGGAACCTGTAGGCAGGAGCTGATGCAGAGACCAGGGAGGAGTGTCACTAATTAAGAAAATGCTCTACCCAGCTGTCTACAGCCTGATCTTATGAAGGCATTTTCTTCATTGAGGTTCCCTCCCCTCAGATGACTCTACCTTGTGTCAAAAAGACTAAACAAGAACAAACAAACCAAAAACCAAACCACACCAACCTAGCCAGCACACATGGCACTGTATGCCTGGAAGATCACTCTTAACCATTAATCTAAGTGTTGGAGGATACCAGAGATTATATTACACAGTAGTCCTAACATGAGAAACCTGAAGAAGCAAGTTTAGCCTTCAACTTGCTCACTGCTTCACATTCTGTAGTTCCCTGGAAGGCACAGGGACTCTCAAATCCCAAATTCTACGACCTTGTTGTGCAAATTACTCAACCTTTCTGTATTCAGTTCTTTTATGTGTTAAAGACAGAATACATACATACATACATACATACGTCTACTTCATTAAGTTATTGTGATGATTAAATAGATAATTCAAATGCCTGGGTTTAATATCCCGGACCCTACATCCTTCTGAACCATTTCTTCAAAATATTCCAATATCCCATATACTCCTGACCCTTTCTAAACAATGCTTTTATTAAGTCATTCAAATATTCCACTTATCCAAATCAAACAATTGAGTTTGGCTCCTGAAGCTTCAGTGAAATGGAGAAACTCTTACAGGGCCAGTTTATTTTTCAATTTTGTATCTTTGTTACATTGAGTATTGTTGGGTGCTACAGCAGAGTCAGTAAATATATGCTAAGTGAATAAATGGCTGGAAAAACAAGATAGACAGGAAGGTTGGGAAAAAAACAAGTTCAATTTTAGACATAATATCTTTCTCCCCCACCCCTTCCCCTTCTCTCCTCTAAAGGGTCCCTATGTCCTGACTATTCTAGAGATCACAATGGAGACCAAGCTGGCCTCAGAGAGATCCACGTACTGCTGCTGTGATTAAAGGTGTGTATCACCACTCCTGATTACCATTTCCATTTGTTTGTGTGAAAAGTCATGTCATGAAGCTAGAAAGATGGCTCAGTGATTAACAACACCGGCTGCTCTTCCAGAGGATCCAGCATGACTATGTCATCTTTCAACTGTAACTCTTGTCCCAAGGAACCAGCGCCCTCCTCTGGTCTTCCCAGGGACACATCATAGAACACACTGACATATACACTCAGGCAGAACACCCATACACATAAAATAAGGCTGAGGGAAGGAGTCTGAAACAAGTTCAAGGCCAGTTTGGACTATACAGTAAGACCCTCGTTCAAAAGGGCCAAACACAACAACAAAACAACAAAATAAAGTGCCATTAATTAAGATAATAGCAACAACAAGAAGTTAAAGGATCTAGGATCTAATCTGAAAGATAACCAAAGTAAGACAGTACAATTGGAACCATAAAATAAATTCCTATAGCACTGGGTTACAACCCAAAATTTATCTATGAACCTATAATTACACAAATAAATAAATAAAAGAAGATCAGTTAACAATTCTTTACAGAAAACTAACCCAAATAGAAACTGAAAAGTGCAAGATTCCAGAGTGTTTGCAAGGGTTTAAGGAGAAAAATATATATGCCCAGTCTTGTAGTATTTCCCCAAAATATTCACTTATAATAATGAGGAAAGATCAGGGACACTATAACAGACAGATGATCCAAATGATATGTCAGCATGACCAAAGAACAAAAACATTATGTAGTGCATGATATCCTCTGAAAAGAACATATAACAAAATTTTGGTAAGACACACATCATCTAATCACAGTAAAACCATAAGGGCCAGCAAAATAGTTCTGTATGTGCTGACAAGCCTAACAATCTGAAAACTCTCCCAGGGTCCTATTGGTAGAAGCAAGCAGCCAACTCCTACAGGCTGTTCTCTGATAGCTACGAAGGGTGTGGAGTGAGGGATTTCATGAAGAAATGAAGAAGAAAACAGTCACTAAGTGAAAGAAAACTAAGACAGTTTCACAATTAAATATAATTAGGGACTGGATCCAGAAACGAAGTCCACTATGCTAATGTTACTTTCTTATTTTTGATAATTACACAAAGCTTATGATAGCAGCTAATATTACAGGAATCTGAGTAAAGGCCAAATACATTATGTTTTACAATTTTTCTATAAATCAAAATTGCCTTAAATTTAAAAAGCACAATAAGGGTCGAAGAGACAGGCAGCTAAGAACACCATCTCACTAAAATCAGGGACTAGACAAGACTGCCCACTCTCTCCCTATCTATTCAACATAGTACTAGCTAGAGCAAATAGACAACATAAGGAGGTCAAAGGGATACAAACTGGAAAGGAAGAAGTCAAAATATTACTATTTGTAGATGATATGATAGTATACTTAAGTGACCCCAAAAAGTTCCACCAGCAAACTCCTAAAGCTGATAACAACTTCAGCAAAGTGGCTGGATATAAAATTAACTCCAACAAATCAGTGGCCTTTCTCTACTCAAAGGATAATCAGGCTGAGAAAAAATTAGGGGAACAATGCCCTTCACAAAAGTCACAAATAATATTACATAACTTGGGGTGATTCTAACCAAGCAAGTGAAAGATCTGTATGACAAGATCTTCAAGTCTCTAAAGAAATAAATCGAAGACCTCAGAAAATTGAAAGATCTCCCATGCTCATGGATTGGCAGAATTAATATAGTAAAAATGGCCATCGTGCTGGAAGCAATCTACAGATTCAATGCAATCCCCATCAAAATTCCAAATCAATTCTCCATAAAGTTAGAAAGAACAATTTGCAAATTCATTTGGAATAACAAAAAACCCAGGGTTGTGAAAACTACTCTAAATAATAAAAGAAATTCTGGGGGAATCACTATCCCTGACCTCAAGCTTATTACAGAGCAATAGTGATTAAAAAACAAAACAAAACAAAACAAAACTGTATGGTATTGGTACAGAGACAGGCAGGAAGATCAATGGAATAGAACTGAAGACCCAGAAATGAACCCACACACTACGGTCACTTGATCTTTGACAAAGGAGCTAAAACCATCCAGTGGAAAAAAGACATCATCTTTAACAAATGGTGCTGGTTCAACTGGTGGTCAGCATGTAGAATGCAAATCGATCCATTCTTATCTCCTTGTACAAAGCTCAAGTCCAAGTGGATCGAGACCTCCACACAAAACCAGAGACACTAAAACTTATAGAGGAGAAAGTGGGGAAGAGCCTTGAACACATGGGCACAGGGGAAAAATTCCTGAACAGAACACCAATGGCTCACGCTCTAAGATCAAGAATTGATAAATAGGACCTCATAAAATTGCAAAGCTTCTGTAAGGCAAAGGACACTGTCAATAGGACAAAAAGGCAACCAAAAGATTGGGAAAAGATCTTTACCAATCCTAAATCTGATTGATACAGGGCTAATATCCAATATATACAAAGAACTCAAGAAGTTAAGACTCCAGAAAATCAAATAACCCTATTAAAATTTGGGGTACAGAGCTAAACAAAGAATTCTCAACTGAGGAATAGTGAATAGCCAAGAAGCATCTAAAGAAATGTTCAACATCCTTAGTCATCAGGGAAATGGGAATCAAAACAACCCTGAGATTCCACCTCAAACCAGTCAGAATAGCTAAGATCAAAAACTCAGGTGACAGCAGATGCTGCCGAGGATATAGAGGAAGAGGAACACTCTTCCATTGCTGGTGGGATTGCAAGCTGGTACAACCACTCTGGAAATCAGTCTGGCGGTTCCTCAGAAAATTGGACATAGGACCCAGCTATACCACTCCTGGGCATATACCCAAAAGATGCTCCAACATGTAATAAGGACACATGCTTCACTATGTTCATAGCATCCTTATTTATAATAGCCAGAAGCTGGAAAGAACCCAGATGTCCTTCAACAGAGGAATGGATACAGAAAATATGGTACATTCACACAATGGAGTACTATTCAACTATTAAAAATGATGAATTCATGAAATTCTTAGGCAAATGGATAGAACTAGGAAATATCACCTTGAGTGAGGTAACCCAATCACAATACACTCACTGATAAATGGATATTAACCCAAAAGCTACAAATACCCAAGATAAAATTCACAGACTACATGAAGGTCAAGAAGTGTGGGTGCTTCAGTACTTTTTTAGAAGGATAACAAACAAGGATAACAAAATACTCACAGGAGCAAATATGGAGATAAAGTGTTGAGCAGAGACTAAAGGAAAGGCCATCGAGAGTCTGTCTCACCTGGGGATTCATCCCATATATAGTTGCCAAACCCAGACACTATTGTGGATGCCAAGGAGTGCATGCTGAAAAGAGCCTGGTATGGCTGTCTCCTGAAAGGCCCTGCCAGAGCCTTACAAATACAGAGACGATGCTCTCAGCCAACCACTGGACTGATCACAGGGTCCCCAATAGAGGAGTTAGAGAAAGGACTGAAGGAGTTGAAGGGGATTGCAACTCCACAGGAAGAATAACAATATCAAGCAGCCAGTCCCCCAAGAGCTCCCAGGGACTAAGTCATCAACAAAGGAGTACACATGGCTCCAGTTGCATATGTAGCAGAGGATGGCCTTGTCATGCATCAGTAGGAGGAGAGGTCCTTGGTCCTCTGAAGGCTGGATAGATGCCCCAGTGTAGGGGAAGGAGGGGAGGTGGTAGTGGGTGGGTGGGTGGGTGGAGGAACACCCTCATAAAAGTAGGGGGAGGGAGGATGGGATGGGGAGTTTCAGGGGAGGGAGGGACCAGGAAAGGGGATAACATTTGAAATGTAAATAAAGAAAATATCCAATAAAAAGAAAAAAAGAAAAAAAAAGTAGTATGTAGCCCTTACTTGACAACATCAAAATTTTGAACATGGGCCAGATACGACTTTATTATAGAATTAATTAACTTCTGAGTGAGAGCTGGAGAGATGGCTCAATTTATAAAAGATTCATGAGGACCACAATTCAAGTCCTCAGTACTCTTAAAATTAAATACCAGGAGTAGCAACTCACCTACAATCCCAGCAATCAGGAGATGCAAACTGGGATTGCCCAAAGCAAACTTGATAGCTCGAGTCGCCAGTGAGCTACAAAGTTTCAACTGAGAGGCCCTGCCTCAATACATAAAGTGGACAAAATAAGGACCTGATGCCAACTACTGGTTTTTACATACAGCAACCTGCACACACATTTGCACAAGCAGACACACACACACACACACATACAGAACTTTATGAATAATCCTGTAAAATCCATTAGAGCTGCATACTTAAGCACAACTGTGTATTACATAATGCAAGTGACCAGCTTTGAAATACTTCAGTACAAAAAGGAAGGGAGAGCCCAACAGGGGATTAAATGTTGGTAATAAGTCTCAGCAAACTTTCATATACATTTATTAGGAAAAGGATTGTTTTTACCAATAGATTCCCCAGTTCTGAAAATACTGTGTTTGTAATGTGCATGTTCCATTTCTTTTCAAATCAATGGAAAACAGCATTACTTGGTAAAATTTTATACTGGGATAAATATACATGAAGTTAATCACAATCAACCATCTAAAGCAATAAGTACATTCATAATGGGTAACAACTAGAACTGGGAATAAGAGGGTTTGCCTCACAACACAAAATGCCAGGCATAATCGTAACTATAACTCCAGCACGGGAGTGAAGGGTTGAGGGCAGAAAGCAACAGGAAGAACATAGGAGCTTGCTGGCTGCAAGCCTAGGCACAGGATCACTGAAGACTGTGTCAACAGAGTAAGATGGGGAGGGTAAGACGTTCAATAGCTTCCTCAGGCCTCTGCATATGGACTCACACACATACCACATGCACACATAGAATAAAAAGCACCTTGAAATATGTATTTTCCAATCTACATCTTCACTTCCTTCAAAAGCCCACATACTAACTCAGCAGTTTTCTAAGACAACCAAGATTAACAGTGATCTTCCTCCTCACATCAATTCATTTGTCCTAAGTAAACTGGGTTTTTAATATAATAGCTTGCAGTGCCAATGGACACTTCAGTTAAATAATTTGACTCATTAACAAGACTGCAATCAGTTGTAGAAAGTCATATGTCATTTAATACTATGCCTTGTACAAAAAAACTTTTAAGTAAAAGTTCTCAAAAATAGACTTATCACTAGATTAATGATACAAAGTTCTATTTAAAATAATTTTTACTTTTGTGTTCTTTGTTGGCTTATTTATATCCCAAGAATATTACAAACGAATTTATTTACGTAAACATTACTCTGTGGAACCTTAAACTTTATAAATTATAAAATCTTGAGGATTTCAAGATATAATTTATAAAAAACCAGTATGATTGCTCAAAAACGTCTAAAGTTGTGTATCAGAGTCTTTTCCATACAATATCAGACACACTTTAAAATGCTAAGTGCCAAGAATTTCATGATATATTATCTGGATATACTATTCGCCTAGGATCTTGATAATGCACACTTCCATAATAAAGACTGAAGGAGGCTAGAAGAGGGCGCCAGACCCTGCACTGGAGTTACAGAGGGCTGTGAACCTGGCGAGAACAGCATTAAGTGCTCTGAACCATGGAGTCATCTCTCCAGCACCCAAAACTGGCTCCTTCTAGAACTGGAACTCATCACACTACAACTTACCTTTTTACTTTCCCTTTTTACCTCGTAAATGCATTTTTACAGAGTAATAAAATGACTCTGAGTCCCATGCCACTAGAATTCCTCTTCTCCACCCAAAACTGAAAAGAGGAACAGTATTTCTCTGTTATTCTGGCCAGGGAGGGAAGCTACATGGCTAACCTTGCCCAGAACTATTCTGGTTTATCTGGTTTTGTTTGTTTCTTGTCTTACTGCAGTGATAAACACCATGACCATAACAATTTGGGGGTGGGGGATACTCTAGCTTATAGCTTTTATGGAACGATACGCCCTGGCTGAAAGGAGTCAGGGCTTGAATTCAATCAAGCAGGGCTGGAACCTGGAGGGAAGAGCTGATGCAGAGGCCAAGGAGGACTGCTCCTTACTGGGCTTGCTCAGCTTACTTTCCTACAGTATTCAGTAACAGCACACATGGGTGGCATCTTTCAGAGAGATGGGCTGCCTGAAAGCAACTGACATTCAAGAAAATGGCCTGCTGGTATGCTTATTTCAGTAAGAATGGTCCCACAGGGGCCTGGAGAGATGGCTCAGGGAATAAGAGCACAGTCTGCTCTTCCAGAGGTCCTGAGTTCAATTCCCAGCAACCACATGATGGCTCACAATCATCTGTAAGGGATCAGATGCCCTCCTCTGGTGTGTCTGAAGATAGCAACATTGTACTCATAAACATAAAATAAATAAATCTTTTTTAAAAAAAAAAAAGAATGGTCTCACAGGTTCTGGTTGGAATGCTTTGTTCTCATTTACAGGAACTATTTAGGACCAATTAGAGGTGTGGCAATTTTAAGAGTAGGTGTGGCCTTGTTGGAGGAGGTGTGTCCTTATGGTTAAGACTAAATAAAGTTAAGCTTTGAAGTTCAAAAGCCCATGCTGGGCCCAGTTAGACTCCAGCTCTCCCCTCCCCGACTCTGCTCTGCCAGCAGATCAGGCTATTAGCTCCTACCCCAGTGCCCACTGATTGACTCTCTGTAAGCAAGCCCCCACGAAATGCTTCCTTTATAATTGCCTTGGCCGTGGTGTTTCACTACAGAAACAGAACCGTAACTAAAACAGCACCAGCCCTATTTAGTGCTGGCACTAGACTGGCTCACCTGACGTTCCCTCCTCCAAAGTGACTCTATGTCAAGCTCAAATAAAGGAGTACTTTTCTTTTTAAGACAAGGTCTCAGAGTTTATAAACCAGGTTGGCCTGTGTCTGCCTCTTCCTCTTGAGTGCTGGGACCAAAGACAAGAGCCACCATTCCTAGCCCAGTTTTTGTTTTCTTTTTTTTCTTTTTTTTTTAAAATTTTCTGTATGTGAGTAGATTGTAGCTGTCTTCAGACACACCAGAAGAGGGCATCAGATCCCATTACAGATGGTTGTGAGCCACCTGGTGGTAGCTGGGAATTGAACTCAGGACCTCTGGAAAACAGCGCTCCAGCCCCCAGTTTTTGTTCTTACCCAAGAATAATCATTAAATTATTCACATTTAGTCCCAAAATGTCTGTTTACAGTTATTTTACCTTTGGGTTACTAACAAATTCATTTTTACTTTGAAACAGATTTCAGGTAGCCAAAGCTGACCTTGAACTTCTGATCCTCTTGTCTCTATCTCTGGAGCACAAGGATTACAGGGATGCATTACCATGCCAAATTTTCACTTTTTATTATGCTGCCCTATTTAAAATAAAACTTTCAGTTGAAACACTGAAGGTGATAGGAGCATTTGCCCAGCACACAGAAGACCCAGGGTTTAATTCCAAATACCAGTAAAACAAAAAATATTGGCAAATGTGTCTTTAAAAAAACTTTAAAAGATTCTTGAGGTTAAATTCAAAGGTTGCAACTTTTTCTAGTACACAGTATTTTTGGGGGGAGGGGGGGTTCGTGACAGGGTTTCTCTGTGTAGCCCTGGTTGTCCTGGAACTCACTCTGTAGACCAGGCTGGCCTCGAACTCAGAAATCCGCCTGCCTCTGCCTCCCAAGTGCTGGGATTAAAGGCGTGCTCTACCACGCCCGGCTCCACAGTATTTACTATGACTTATAGTTAAACTATTATCACTTAAGAAATAGTACAATTGGGCATGGCAACACAGCTCAGTGGTAAAGGTACTGGATGCTAACTAAGTCTATTGTCCTGAAGAGTTTGATCCCTAATTGCCACATTAGAGAATTCCTGACACATGCACCATGACATTCGACACCACCCCCACCCCCAAACCAATGTATAAAAGTGGAAGGAAGGAAGGAAGGAAGGAAGGAAGGAAGGAAGGAAGGAAGGAAGGAAGGAAGGATGGGAGGGAGGGAGGGAGGGAGGGAGGGAGAGGGAAGAGGAGAGGGGGAAGAGACAGAGACACAGAAAGAGATGGGGGGGGGGGGAATTAGTTCAACTTTTGTAAACTGAATTGTGAGCTCCCAGAGTTTATACATGGAAACCTTAACCACAAAGTGACTGCATTTGTAATTGCTTTTATAGATGCAATTACAATTCTTAAAGAAACCCCTAAGTTAACAGACATGGTCATCATGACAGTATCATGTTGCATAGCTGGAATGCATTTCAACAGAAAAAAAGTCATGTGTGACGCAGCAAAATGTGTAAGCCATTAGAAAAGGCTTTCGGAGTAACAAAGCTTACCTTGGTCTTAGACAGAACTATCTAGAATTTTGAAAATAAATTTCTGTTTAAGTCACCTAGTCTATTGTATTTTGTTATAACTCTATAAGGCAAACACATAACCTTCAAGGAAAATTATATTTGAAATATTCCGCTTACCTTGAAATACATATCTCTCTAACTTGCTGAGGTGTCAAAGCAAAAATAAAAAACTTCTCTTGAAACCGCTGAATACTGCTTTGAACTGAGGAGGGAAAAAGATGTATTCAGTAACAAAGAAGCACCTGTAATAACGAGCAAAGCACTGAAATGTTAAAGGTTAAATGTAATTAATACTCTAAAACTCCAGGATTGTATGAAAATGTATTCATCTACAATCTTCAGTATAGTTATCCAAACGAGCTTAATTTTAAATAATCATTCAGTATTGTAAAACATGAACTATATATACTGTGATATCAGAATATAATAAAACCATTCAAGGTGACATTTCACTCTGGCTATCTCCTGAGTATCAGACACATCCATCAGAGCAGGCCACCCAAGAAATGCATGTTTTCTCGGGGCTGGAGAAATGGCTCAGGGGCTAACAGCACTGGCAGCTCTTTCAGAGGACCCAGATTCAATATCCAATTCCCACATGGCAGCTCACCACTCTAACTCGTTCCAGTTCTGACACCTTCACACAGATACACCAATGGATATAAAATAAATAACAATTCAAAAAGTACATCTTTGTTATTTTAGTGCTTTATATTTAAGTACTCAGAGCATACAAAAGTCCAAAAATTTCAAAACTTTGGGTAAATTTGCTGAGTAGTAATTATTGCTTGTAAGATATAACCTAGTTATAAAGAATTAATTATCTGGTAAAGTTATCCTGCTAAACCATATTATTAAAAGCTAAAATATATTGAAAACATCACGAAGAAATGTAACACATTAGTACTGATGTTCTAATGCTCATTACAGGCATTGTGGCAAAGCCTGTAATCTTAGCTCTCAAAAGGGTGAGGGGTAAGGGGATCATGAGTTCAAAGCCAGCCTGGAATGTACAATGAGCTTAATGCTACAGAGATCTTGTCTCACAAATAATAGCCTACTGACAGACAGAGAGGGAGAATAGACCATAAAGTACTGCAACATCACCCAAGAGCAAGCCAAAGTAACTCCTTTATGTTACTGCTACAATTATCCAAGATCATGAACAAGATGATGGCTAAATATCTAATATCAAAAAGCTCTTTGTCAGTCACATCAAATCAAGAAAACATTTACTCCTTGAGTAAGAAGCATGGGCACTTCACTGCAGAGTGATGCTTCTCAGAGATATAATTCTAATTCATATTTCCTCAAACGAATGAAAAAAATGAAAAAAAAAAAAAAAGAGGGGCCATTTAAGATGATGATCTACACATGAAGCAGTTTAACATTACATGACAATTATGGGACATAGAACAAAGTAAGTCCCCCACCACCACACACGCCTCGGTCTCTGCTTGTCCTTTCTTCCCTTCCGCTTGTGTGGCTTCCTCTTTCCTCTGTCAAAGACTAAGTTCACCCTGTAACTGTCAACCATAATACAACAGCCCACATTGTGAGATTACAAGGGACACAAACTGGCTGGGCTACATCCAGCGCAGCACTAGGAAGACTGGACCAAGATCCTAGACCCAATCTCTAGCACAAACCAAGCAACCAAGTGAATAAACAGTGTTTTCAATCTTACCTGACAGCATGAGTACTGTGTTTCTCTAGCCATAAATCTGAAAATATCTAACACAAGTAGAGAGTGCCCCAAAAAGAACAAGGTTAAAAAATGAGGAACATAAACACACACACGAAAATAAAATTGATATAAAACTTCTAATCTTTCTCAATTAATATGGTAACACTTTTCTCTACTTTTTATGACAATTAACATACGTGAAAGCTATCTGAAAACAGAAAATATACAGATAAATTTTTAGTTCTGGTAGTCTGCATTTAAGTCCTCGGGAGGGAGGGAGGGAGGATGAGGGTCTGAAAAGACTGCTCAGGGCTTTTTGTTCCTACGGAGGACCAAAGTTAAACTTTTAACACCTACATCAAATGGTTGTCAACAACCTGTAACTCCAGCTCCAGAAAGTCTCAACGTCTGATTTTAAGGATACCAAAATGCACTCAAAAAAATTAAAATCTGGGTCAGGCATGACAGTACACATTTTCAATTGCAGCACTCAGAAGGCAGAAGCAGGCAGATCTTTGTGAGTTCAAGGCAAGCCTGGAAAATATAGTGCTACCAAGTCAGCCAAGGCTACACAGTAAGACCTTGTCTCAAAATAATTAAGTAAAATCAATGAAGTATTTCAAGGAAAAAAGCTATAGTCTAATTATACCTATTGTCACCCACCTACTTGATAATAATTACACTGGCTTTGTAAGATACTTAGGTAAAAAGTTGCCATTTTAATATGCCTTGTTAAATATCCTTTTTAAAAAAAAAAAAAAAAGTATAGAATAGTTTATTCGGGCCATGGGCAGGGGAGTTAAGTAGAGAGGTAGAGAGAGGGAGAGAGTAGAGAAGTAAGGCTGGCCATAGCCATGGGTTTGGGGGGGGGGGAGTCCAAGAGAACAAGAGAGAAGCAAGCGGCTTACTACAAGGTCAATATAAACTTTTTTTAAAGGTTTAATTTATGTATATAAATTAAAGATGTAAATTTGATAGGTAGATTTGTGGCTCAGTTTAGCCAACCTGGTAATTCATAAAGTTAGCACTGAGTGTACTAATGTATTACACTGCATCATCTAAGACTGTGATTGGAGCCTTGAACGCTGAGCCCAGTTTTCACACTCTCTCTGAAGTGCCCTGCTATATACCAGAGGCTGACTTTGAAGTCTCCATACTTCTGCCTCAGCTTCCCAAGTTATAGATATGTGCACTATGCCCAGCTTCGTTTTCTTCTTTCTTCCTATTAAAAACACTTAAACTACATTAACATACTCCCTAAGGCATCTCATTTCTTCCCTACAAATAGAGCACATGGCCACCTCCAAATTAATACTCACTCACTATCTTACTTAATTACATCGTTTTCTTGAATTTATTCAAATAACATAAAACAGTCTATTGTAATGGATATAACGAGTCAGCATATCACTTTATACCAGTTTGGTCATACTCAGGAGCTTACCAAGTATATATATCCTAATACAAAGGACTTAAGGATATGAAAAGAATAAAACATTATTAACTGTTATCGTTGAGATTCACAAGAATTACAAAACCAGTAATACATTGTTCATGAAGATGCTGGCAAAGCAATACAATCATATGCTGAAGAATATAAATTGGTGCAAAGCTGAATTCAACTTCACTGATTATCAAAATATTAAATATTCATGCTCTTTGATCCAACTTTTCAGCTAGCCATTTATCTTTCGAAAATATGTGCAGTTCGTCAAAATTACAAGTAAAGATGTTCAAAGATGATATGTATATAGGCCTGTAGGAATGGTGCCTGACATTTGATATAACAAAATATTCTAAGTGAGTGAAAAGTGAGAATGCACATGAGAATACTGGCATAGTGCCAAGGCAACACACAAACTACAATCTAAGACACGTAATACACTTCCAAAGAACACTACGATAGACTATCCTAGTGAGACTCTAGAGGACAGCACTCTCAACTATCTCCAACAGAAATAACCCTCTCCAAAAGAAAGACCACACAGTGCCCCTGCAACTACAACAGTCTTTTCAAATGGAGAAGAGGAAAAAACAAAACAAAACAAAACAGGCACAATATATAGGGAGATGGCTAACTTTGAAATATCTCTGGCTGAACTAGAAATGGGATCATGAAAGACCTTCCCTTCCTGTTGTGTTTCTGATGCCTATAAGCTGAGAACAGGGGGAAATTTTTTTAAATAAATAAAGTATCTATAAAAAAACAGTGACAAGAAAGAATCCTGAAAAGCATCCTGTTTGCTTTGGTTCTAAGGGCAGCTATAAAGCAGGCTATATGCATTACTAGCATGGCAGTCTCAATTAATTCATGAGCAAGTTCTAGGACAGCCAGGGCTACACAAAAACCCCGCTTCAAAACAAACAAAAAACAAAATCACCAAACATAAAAGTATATTTTTTTAAATTTATATTAGAGGAAAAACTATTTTCACCTGGCAGTACTGGTATACACCTTTAATAACAACCCTCAAGAAGCAGAGGCATGCAGTTCTCTGTGAGCTCAAGGCCAGCCTGGTTATACAGAGAATCCTTGTCTCAAACCAAAACAAAAAACTATTTTCCTTTAGTCTTGCTGAAATTAGTAAAAGAAAAACTACAAGGACAGTTAAAGCCAGGGCTACAGAGAAACCCTGTCTCAAAAAACAAAATAAAACAAAAAAACAAAAAGAAAGAAAGAAAAGAAAAAAAGAAATAGAAATGTTCTTTCTTTAACTGTCCTTGTAGTTTTTTGTGAGACAGGGTTTCTCTGTGTAGTCCTGGCTGTCCTGGAACTCACTCTGTAGACCAGGCTAGCCTCAAATTAAGAAATCTGCAGGTTCTGCCTCCCAAGTGCTGGGATTAAACGCATGAACCACCACTGCCAGGCATAACTGGCTTTTTATGCCCCTCCCCATACCCCGGTCATACAGACACAATTCTTACAAATTAGAAAACTAAAGACACTCAAATGATAGAACATTTTAAAATTAAATTTCTGTTATGTCTATCACAAATTTTACTCATACATTTAATGTTTAGCAGTAATACCTTAAGTTTGTAAGTTTTTTTTGTTTTGTTTTGTTGTCTTGTTTTGTTTTTGAGACAGTCTTCCTATGTAACCCTTGATGGTCCAGTATTATGTAGACCAGTTAGACACAGATTCTCAGCAACCCTCTTGCCTCAGTTTCCCAAGTCCTAGCACTATAGGCATAAGTCACACCATGCATGACTTACTTTGATTTTAAATCATTTGTGTGTGCACCATATTCACCTGCCAATGAAGGCAAGAGCATGTAAGTTAGATCACAATGTCAGTCCTGTGTGTGTGTGTGTGTGTGTGTGTGTGTGTGTGTGTGTGTGTGTGTCACTCTAGCACTAAACTTGAAGGGATTTTCTGTCTCTACTTCCCACCTCCCTATAAGAACATTGAGATTACACAGTATGGGTTACCCAAATCTGGGTCTACACAGGTTCTAGACATTCATACTCAGGTCTTCAGCTTG
>NC_034604.1:70147600-70156347 GCF_900095145.1 Mus pahari | reverse complement strand
ACAGCTACAGTGTACTTACATATAATAAATAAACAAACAAACAAACAAATAAATAAATCTTAAAAAAAAATTAAAAAATTAAAAAAAAATTTCCCTAGCCCCTTAATTTTTGGGGCCTGGGGGTGTTTCTTTTGCTTTTGATATAAGGACTCAATAGATAATCCAGGTCAGCCTCAAGTTTACTAGGCAGTCCAGGCTGGCCTCCCTATGATAACCTTGCTAAGCCCACAGATCTCTTGAATTACTGCACACTACACCTGGCTATCAATTTCTTAATATTAATCTGTGGGGGGTAGGCATGCTATGGTACATGTGTATAAGAGCAGAGAATTTGCTCCAGGAACAGGTTCTCCCCTCTCAACACAGGGGTTTTGTGCACTGACTTAGGATTATCATGTTTGACAGCAAAAAACATCTTTATTACCCTCTGAGCCATCTTGCCAACCCTGGCTTTTAATGTTAAGATATTAATAACAAATCACTAGAAGTTGAAGGTTATTTTATTCGCTTCTAAAACATTTTTAATTAAAAAGTAATTTTTCTTAGTACTCACCTAAACTTGTGGGCTTGATGAGAACATCAAGGACATCATAAAAGGGCAGGTTTTTTAACTGCACATCAGGATGGACAGGAGGAATGGGAGGAGATGGCTGCTGCATCTCAAAGGTGGGCTTAGTGTCTTGCAGCAGCACAGAACCAACAGGAGATGATGGTGAATGAGGTGTAATTGAAGTAGAAGGCAACGAGTGGATTCCAGCCACAGCCAAGTCAGGTTCTACTGGTGATGAACTACCATCCAAACTGAAAACCGATGATTTGATTGTGGATAGGTCAGAAAGTCCTTCAAGTGTCCGTGGGTATCGGCGTCTATATAATTCTCGAATTTTAATCTGAACCGCAGGGCTGCAGCCACTCTTCAATAAATGCAACGCCCTCATCAGGAGGTCATGCTTGCGCCCACTTTTATTCCGTCCAGCAAAGCCCAGTAACACTTGTAATTCAGAAACCCTAAAACTAGAAACCATATTCTAAAAAGGAGGGAAAAAGATAAGTTATTGTCAACTTCTAGTGAAATCTACAAAAATCTTAGAAAATTGATTTAGTAAATCAAAATTGACAAAATATTAGTAAAATCTACAAAATCCAACTCTACCTGTGATCTAAAACCAATGCATTTTTAACCCCAACTCAAGCATTAAGGAACAATAATTTTTTAAAGATACTTAAATATGAAGTCTAAGCTGGGCGGTGGTAGCGCACGCCTTTAATCCCAGCACTTGGGAGGCAGAGGCAGGCAGATTTCTGAGTTCGAGGCCAGCCTGGTCTACAGAGTGAGTTTCAGGACAGCCAGGGCTACACAGAGAAACCCTGTCTCGAAAACAAAACAAAAAACAAACAAACAAAAGCCCCTGTAGGTTCATCTTTGAATGTTCAAGTCCATCCCATGTATGTCATCCACACCATCATTTTCTACACACACATACACACTCGCCCATACAATTAGTTAGGAGGTGTGGCCTTCTTGGAGGAAATTTATCATGGGGAGTAAGCTTTGAGGTTTCAAAGCCCAGGTCAGTCTCATCTTGTCTCCCTTCCCCCTATTCTTATTCCCCTCCCCATTCTCCTCTTTTCTCTCTCCTCCCACCCCGTCTCTCCTCTCTCTGCCTGTTGCCTGTGGATCAGTATGTAAAGTTCCTAGCTCCTTATCTAGCTCTATGCCTGTTTCCCACCATGATGATCCTCTGAAATTAGGCACGCCCCCAAGTAAATGCTTCCTTTTGTAAACTGCCTTGGTCATGATGTTTCCCCCTAGCAACAGAATAGTAACTAAGACAAGTGATTATGCTCATTACTGCTCCATATGTGTTGAAAGTTCTATCTAGTAGAGTAATCCAGGAAAATAAAAGGCTGAATGAATAAGCTAAAAAAATGAAATACTAAAATTGCATCTCTATAAACTAACAGCAAACAAGGGTAACAACAAACAAACCAGAACAAAAAAACACCCAACAGCCTTATAAACACTCTCAAAAATTAAAATTATATGTAAAAATATAATAGGCATACTGAGTTTATATGTTAAAAGCTACAAAAACTAGAGGGAAAAAAAAATCCAAGAACAAAACAAATGTATTCTTCATATAGGTTTTTTTTCTCAACCTTCTTCCCCTAAATTATAATAGATGTTAACATAGTTAACTAATTCTCAGCAGGACATTTTGTAGACTCGTGCTGATATTACTCTAAACTGTACATAGAAAAGACAAAAGAACTAGAAGAACTGCTTTAATCTTTCTTTTAAAAGAACAGAGGGCTATGTAGCTCAGTGATAAGAGTGGTTTGCATTGCATGAGCAAGGGATTCAATCAACTCTTAGCACCAAACCACAGGAGAGGAAATCAATCTATCCCAGCTTCACAATATAACTTCAATAATCAAGATTCAAGATTGTGTTATATCACAACAGGTATCAGGTGACGGGCAGGCAGGTAGTTCAATGGAACAGAACAAAAACCACAGAAGTAGAAACAGACTTGTACAAATATGCCCAAATAATATTTGACAAAGATGTAAAAGCTAAATTATGCTGAAACAATTAGACATCCATAGCTTCAAATAAATCAGATCTGTTATTTGTAACAATAAAACCAGATGACTTTTTCTTTAAAGGCGGGTAAGGAATTTTCAGTATCTAATTTAGGAAGAGTTCTTAAATACGACAGTAAAAACCAAGAAACAAAAAGAAAAATGACATACTAGACTTCACCAAAATTAAAACTTACATCTTGCAAGAGACCCCTTTATAATAATGAAAGGGTAGGTTTTCCATCAGGCTTGGATACAATACATGCAAACGTCATAGCTAATAAGGGACTAGAATCCAGAATATACTGAAAACTGTTGTTATTGTTCAATAGGAAAAAAAAAAAAGGAAGGAAACAATCCATTTAGAAAAAGGTCAAAAGACATGCAGAAACATTTCATTAATGAGAATGTATAGGCAAACAAGCACGTAAAATTAACATAATTAGCCATCAGGGAAATGCAAATTAAAACCTCACTAGCATATCACTTAGATACCTACCAGGATGGCTAAAATGAAAACTAGTGTTAACACCAAATGCTGGCAAGGAAGCAGAGAACTTGGCTCAGTCCATGCATTGTTGGTAGGAAGGGAAAATGGTACAGCAACTCTGGAAAACAGTTTAGCAAGTTCTTTAAAAAAAAAAAAAAAAACCTTACAATAACCATAAGATCCATCAATTAACTCCTGGGCAGAGAAATGAAAATTTATGCATGCATAAATGAATCTTTATAAAACTTACTGTAACAACCAAAACCTTAACGCACATGTCCTAAAACAAAATTCAGTAAATACATACCCACGACTAATACTTATTCAACTTATTCACATATTATGGAACAGATGGCACTCAGAAAATTACTTATGAAAGGTCAACACTGGGACTGGGAAGCTACGGCTCCACAGTGGTGCTTTCCATGCACGTCTGAGGACTAGCAAAGCACAGCCTCAGAGGAGAGAGAATCCCTAGCATGGGTTGCTGGAACATTGGCAGACTGGGTTTTATGAGACCCTGCTTCAATGAGTAAGGGCGAAAACAATCGAGAATGTTTCCTGACATCAACCTTGGGCTTCCATGTACATACCACGCATTGAGAGTGATTGGCTAGTTTGATTCCTGGATTCCTATGGAAGGAGAAACCAGACTCCTAGAACTCTCCTTCTGACCTCCACAAAAACACTGTAATGTGCACACACGTACACACACACACAGAGAGAAATCATAAAATTTTAAATGTAGGGGCTGAAGAGATGGCTCAGCAGTTAAGAGCACTGACTGCTCTTCCAAAGTCCTGAGTTCAAATCCCAGCAATCACATGATGGCTCACAACCATAAGTACAGCTACAATGTACATATACATAAAATAAATAAATCTTCTTTTAAAATTTTTTTAAATGTATATGGGATATACCATTACTTCCAAAATCAAGTGAATAATTATATTAAAAGCAAAATCTAAAATTAAAAAAACTAAGTCTAACACTAACAGGCCAGATTTAAATCTTTAAATAGAATATGCATAAAAAATTTAAATTAAGGCTGGAAATGTGGCTCAATGGTTGAAAACTTATTTGAATACACTAGGTCCTGGGTTCAATGTCCAGCACAGTGAAAATAAACACAATGTGCACACACACAAAATATAGAGGGAATTTTCAAAATCAAGCAAGATGGTCACCCACCCAGCAGAACAGATTCAAACTCTTATGTAATAATCATAATCTTAAATTTAAACATAAAAACATTAAGAAAACACTGAACTGCAAAAAAAAAAAAAAAAAAAAAAAAAAATCCAGGGGGAGGAGAATTTCTCAGGAAGTAGCTCAGTTGGTAGATGCTTGTTTAGACTGAACCAAGCCCTAGGCTTAATTCCCAAACAGTGCACAAAATTGGGCCTGGCCGCTGATGCATGCAATTGCAGCATTCCAGAGGTGGGGGTAAAAGGATCAGCAATCCAAAGTCATCCTTTCATGGCCAGCCCTGGATACATGAGACACTGTGTTCCATAAATAAATCATGCTGGCATAAGACAGGTATAACTTGGTCTTGGGGTGTGGGGGTGGGGGTTATGGCTGAAGAGCCTAGGCTCAGTGGTTAAAAGCACTTGTTGCTCTTGCAGAGAACCCTGATTCCTAGCACCCACTACCTCCTTCTGACCTCTGTTAACACCTGGTATGCACATACAGGTATAATATTAATACATATAAAATAAACCTAAAGAAAGAAATTTAAAGACAAGATATGAACAACATAATTAAGTAGCCAGATAATCATTCCCAGTGAGCTCACCTTATACTTACAATCGAGATGTTGAGCTACCAGCTACTGATTCTCTATCGTGCTTGCCAGCTGCTATTCTTGCCATTCTCCCTGACCATGATAATCCCTGATTCTGACACTGAAATTATAAGCCCCCAATAAAATAAACTCTCCCTTCTATAAATTGCCTTAGTCACAGTGTTTTATCAGAGTAATAAGACAAAATGAAAAGTGTGTATTTTGTCTTGATACAAACAAGTGCTTTTAAAGTGCCCTTTTGGGCATCTGGCTAATGGCACAGTGTCTGTAATCCTATCACTTAGGAAATTAAAAGTAGGGGACTGCAATTTCAGACCACCCTAAGAAATAAAACAAAAATCTGCCTCCAAGCATGAGGGAGCACTAGGTATATAGCTCAGTTATAGAGACTTCCCCAGCATGTGCAAGGCCCTGGGATCAATCTTTACCACTGGGGTGAAGGGAGGAGGTGAGAGAGATTTTTTTTAAATTAACTATATAATTTCAACAAATTTAAAAGAATTGTTATCACATTGACCTTGGCCACCAGGATAGTGTAATTATAAATCAATAACTGCTGGTGTCGCACACCTTTAATCCCAGCACTTGGGAGGCAGAGGCAGAGGCAGGCTTATTTCTGAGTTCCAGGACAGCCAGGGCTACAGAGAGAAAACCCTGTGCATCACAAGTGAGTTTAAGACCAGCCTAGGCTGGCTGGAGAGATAGCTCAGCGGTTAAGAGCACTGACTGCTCTTCCTAAAGGTCCTGAGTTCAAATCCCAGCAAACAAACAACAAATCAATAATTAAATTTAAAAGCCAAGTGTGGCATACAACTGTAACCCCAGCATTCAAGAGGCTGAGGCATGGAGGCTGGAGAGATGGCTCAGCGGTTAAGAGCACTGACTCTCCTTCCAGAGGTTCTGAGTTCAAATTCCAGCAACCACATGGTGGCTCACAACCATCCGTAGTAAGATCTGATGCCCTCTTCTGGTGTGTCTGAAGACAGCTACAGTGTACTTACATATAATAAATAAATTTTAAAAAAGCAAGGAAAGGAAAAAAAAAAAAAGAAAAGAAAAAAAGAGGCCGAGGCAGAAGCATCACAAGTGAGTTTAAGACCAGCCTAGGCTGGCTGGAGATTTGGCTCAGCGGCTAAGAGCACTAACTGCTCTTCCAAAGGTCCTGAGTTCAAATCCCAGCAACCATCTGTAATGAGATTTGTACTTACATATAATAAATAGAGCTCAAGATGACTAGAAAGATGGTTTAGCGGTTAAGAGTGATGCTCTTGCACCCAGGTTCAATTTCCAGCACCTACACTGCGGCTCATAACCATCTGTAACCCATATAGATTGACTGATTGATTGATTGATTGAGATGGCTTAGTTACTCAGTAAAGGCCTCCTGGCACAAGCATGAAAACTTTAGTTCAGATTCCCAGCATCTACATAAAAAGTAGGGTACCAGAGCACACACCTGTAATCTCAGTGCTGGGGAGGTGAGGACAGAAGGATCCCTGAGCTCAAGGCAGCCACACAGATAAGCTCCACATTCCATGAGGTACAATCTCATCGAGTACTGTGGAAAGCACCCATCCTCTGGCCTCCAAGCACATGCATATGTACCTACTCTGACAGACAGACAGACAGACAGACAGACACATACACACACACCCCACATCCTACGGTCTTAAATGCCTATATAATAAAAAAATATATTGAAAAATAAGGAAAGACACTCAACATAAGAAACTAGGGGGGAAATAATACCAGAGAATATAAAGTCAAAAACTAAATATTCTGAAAAGTCCTAAAAGTTCACAATCAGGAATTCTGTGTAGCCTTGGAACTCACTGTGTAGACCATACTGGCCTCAAATTCAGAGACCTGCCAGCCTTTGACTCTTGAATGCTGGAATTAAAAGTCACTGCTGCCAAGGTAGTTGGCAAGCTTAAATTAACAAGGGTACTTTAAAAAGGATGTCAGAGAAGCCAAGGTAGTTAGTAGCACATGCCTTTAATCCCTGCATTCAGGAGCCAGAGGTAGGTGTATCAAAGGAGGAGGTGGAAGAAGAAGGAGGAAGAAGGAGGAGGAGGAGAAGAACTAAACAAATTTCTGGAGTGGGGGGATGACAACTACAATTATAAACAAAGTAACTGCAGCAATTGGTTAAAAACCAGTATCAATGAAAATAGCTCCAACAATATACAGCAGACTTTATTAGACATTTATGAAACACATTATTCTAATGTCACATAAACTCTTCTAGAAGAGGGAAAGGATATTTTATTACCAAAGTGAAATTTGTACTTTGAATACAAAATTAGGTCGGGAAGTGATGGTGCACGCCTTTAATCCCAGTACTTGGGAACAGAGTCAGGCAGATTTCTGAGTTCAAGGCCAGCCTGGTTTACAGAGTGAGTTCGAGGACAGTCAGGGCTACACAGAGAAACCGTCTCCAAAAACCAAAACAAACAAACAAACAAACAAAAAACAAATTTAGTTTAGAAATAACACAATATACCAATCTACGATGCTCAAATGATAACAAAACAGTGATTTTTCAAAAGACATAGGCCTTTGCTAAAATTCAGTATCCATTCATGATTTTAAATAATTAACAAACCTAGAAACATTAACTTGAAACGATCACCTGTAACAAGCCTATAGCAAACATCATACTTAACTGTAAAACTTTGCGAGTACTCCCTTAATTATCCACTCAAGAGAACTGAAAACCTATGCGCAAATAAAACTTATGCTCATGTAGATGAACACTGGTACTAGCAAATAAGTAGAAATAACTCAACACCAACCAATACATTCACACAACAGAACACAAAGGAATAGATTACTGGTACTCACTACAACACAAAGGAATCTGGAGGACATTATGCTAAGTGAAAATGAGCCAAACATAAAAGGCCAGTGTTGTGTGATTCCACCAATAAGAAATGATCATGACAGGCAAACCCACAGACAGAAAGAAGATGCTATAGACTAGGGAACAGATGAATTATAAGGAGTGTCTACTGAATATAGGACTTTTTTGGATTAAGAAAACTGTTCCTGCCGGGCGTGGTGGCGCACACCTTTAATCCCAGCACTCGGGAGGCAGAGGCAGGCGGATTTCTGAGTTCGAGGCCAGCCTGGTCTACAAACTGAGATCCAGGACAGCCAGGGCTACACAGAGAAACCCTGTCTCGAAAAAAAAACCTAAAAAAAAAAAAAAAAAAAGAAGAAAACTGTTCCTGAATTAGACAGTGATGATACTAGTGTGACTTTGTGTATATAAATTATCTCAATTTAAAACTAAATAAAAAAACAGACATCAAATCAGCCGAATTGGCACACTCAAAAGGCAGAGGCAGCAGATCTCTATGAGTTCCAAGACAGCCAATAATCTCAAAAAGCCAGAGACAGAGGGAGGTGGTGTGTGTGTGTGTGTGTGTGTGTGTGTGTGTGTGTGTGAATCGATTCATCGATCAAACCCACAGAAACAAAAGCAAAACTGCTAAGGAAAAAAGAAAGTGTTCAGATCATGTCAGGAATCTGCCACTTCATAGTCAGAAAAGTTATTCATGTTTACTGGAGGGAACATACAGAAAGTACCTACTTATATCCAAGAATATCATGATTCATTGACAACTGAAAATTATCTATTTCATTTTAAATTAACATCACTTTGGCATGCCTTCAAAAAGTATTAATTATCTCCCTGTACAAAGCTCAAGTCTAAGTGGATCAAAGACCTCCACATAAAACCAGAGACACTGAAATTGATAGAGGAGAAAGTGGGGAAAAGCCTCGAAGATGTGGGCACAGGGGAAAAATTCCTCAACAGCACAGCAATGGCTTGTGCTGTAAAATCAAGAATTGACAAAT
>NC_034604.1:70120203-70142500 GCF_900095145.1 Mus pahari | reverse complement strand
AAAAAAAAAACAAAAAAAACCCCAGAAGACTCCTGGTTGGTGTAACAGATGAAACACTTGGATCTTCTAGGCAGAAAATTACCTGTTACAGAATTACTTTAGCCTCTTAATGTCAAAGAACCACCTCTAGTTTCTACTCCCCACAGTCCATGCTTCCATCAAACATAGGGCATGAAGTATGCTAAGCAAAAAAATCCACATAGCAATGAGTTACGCAGCAACCAGCCAAGCTAACTGATTTCAAAGTATGATGCCACAAACTTTCCAGGTCCTAGTTTACCCACAACAATGATACACATCCAAAGTTTCATATGTATCTTCATTCTTTCTATAAGGTACACAGAAATCTAGTTCTCAATCCATGACAGAAAGGCAATGAATACAGGAGGGATGTCCTTTTAAGAAAAATAAAAATAAATAGGATTGTCACTACAAACAGATCTCCCATCCACTGCTGTGTAGAGAATGAATTGTCTACATTGAACTGCTGCAAAAATTTAAAAATGACTGCCACCAGAAACCCAACACTAGAACTATGTAACAAGGAAGGAAAAACAAGGGCAGAAAAAAAGTAGTAGTGAATGGTTGAATAAATTAAATTGACTCAAGAAACCCAACTGTTCTATCTCCATGACTTCACCCAGCACTTAGCTCCTTAAGAGATTATTTTAAGGAGAAAAATCATAGTGGTAAATAATGATAGACCTACTGTTGATCTTTGTGGTAGTTTGAATGCAAATGTCCCCCAGAGTATAATGTCTAAATATCTGGCTCCCAGTTGGTGAACTGTTTGAGAAGGATTAGAAGGATTAGGATCCTTAAGTGTGTGGCTGGGGGTAGGTTTTGAGATTTCAAAAGCCTAGGCCAGGCCGGCGCCTCTTCCTGTTGGCTCAGTGGTTCTCAACCTGGGACTCAAAAGACCTGAGGCTTAAAAATTGGGATATTTAAGATCCATAACAATAGCAAAATTAGTAATAAAGTAACTCTAAAAATAATCTTGTGGTTGGGGGGGTCACCACAACATGAAGAACTGTGTAATGGGTCACGACACTACTTACAATGGAGAGCCACCACCTTAGCTACTGCTCTAACCTATGCCTGTTTGCTTCCCACAGTAATGATGATGAACTAACCTTCTCAAACTGTAAGCAAGCTCTCAATTAAAAGTTTTCTTTTATAAGAGTTGCCTTGGTCATGGTGGTTCTTCAGAGCAATAGAACAGAAGCTAAAACAATCTTGTACCAAGTTAATTCACATATAGCTAGTTAATTCACAAACTAGTCAGTCAGTCATCTCTTCAATTATAACAAAGATGTTATACTTGAGCATCTACGAAACCAAATCGTTTCCCTGGCCCTTGACAACTCCTTATACCAGCCACACTATAACCACCTTTGATGACACAGGCCACCTTCATCCTTCTCAAAGGGTTCCCCCTTTCCTTTCCTTCAACCCATTAGAATGTCTTCCAAATCAAGTTTGTACCATGATTCCAATACCCTGGAATTGGACAGTCCAGTGGATTCTGACCAAAGCTCTAGACTCATCATATTCTTTCAGAACAATGGAAGAAACCTAAGCTGGTAATCTACTAGTCACTTGGGACTGAAAGGTAAAACAAAGAACAGCCATAGTATGTGGTCACACAGTGGCTGTGACTTGCTCACATAGTCTTGAAAAAAGAAAAACCTTATTTAGCAACCCTTTAAGGTTCTACAGGTGCCTTTTTGTCTTAGGGATTCCATTGTTGTGAAGAGCCACTATCACCAAGGCAACTCTTATAAAGGATATTGGAACTGGCTTACAGCTTCAAAGGTTCAGTCCATTATCATCATGGTGGAAAGCACGGAAGCATCCAGGCAGACGTAGTACTAGAGGAGCCAAGAGTTCCACATCTTGATCTGAAGGCAGCCAGAGAAGACTATATTCCATACTGGTCAGAGTCTGATCATAGGAAACGTCAAAGCCCACCTCCACAGTGATACACTTCCTCCAATAAGACCACACCTATTCCACCAGTACCATACCTAAGTGCGCCTGCCATTCCTTATTCAAACAAATGAATCTATTTAAACCACCACATTCCACTCCCTACCCCCTCCCCATAGGCTTGTAACCACATCATAATGCAAAATGCATTTAGTTCAACTTTGAAAGTCCTCATAGTCTCTCTCAGTCTCAACAAGGTTTAAGAGTTCGAAGTCTCTTTGGAGATTTATGCAATCTCTTAACTGTAACCCCCTATAAAATAAAAATAAAAAAAGGAGATCCCATACTTCCAACATATCACAGGCTATACATTACTGTTCCTAAACAAATACTGAAGGAAAGCAAGACTGAAAACCAGCTGGGCAGACTCCAAACTCTGTATCTCCATGTCTGATGTCAAAATGCTCTTCAGATCTCCAGCTCCTTTCAGCTTTGTTCATTTCAATACACTTCTTTCTTTTGGGCTGGTTCCACTGTCTGTTAGCAGCTTTCCTTGACAAGTGTCCCACGATTCTGGCATCTCCAACATCTGGAGGTATCAAAGGCGATCCAGGCTTTACTTTCTCAGCTTCACACAATGGCTTCTCTGGGCCTCCATGAAAGGACACCCCTGCCACACACCTGGTCTCAGCAACTTTCCTTAATTGCAGAAAGAGGTTTCTTGACTCTAAAGCCAGAATTACGTGAAAGAAACTGCCAAGTTCTGCTGCTTGCTGAGCCTGAAATACAGGCCTCTATTCAATTACATCTTCACCAACTTTGTGTTTTCCATGATTTCCTTTGTTGCCTATGCGTGACTGTTCGAGAACTTGCTCTATAGTTCAGGCTGGCCTTGAACTCAGAAATCTGAATGCCTGTCTCTTAAGTGCTGGGATTAAAGGTGTGTGCGATCACACATGGGCCTGAGCTTTTCTTCAATTCCTTTTCATTATAGATTTTAATAAGCATGGCTACTAAGCCTCAAGATCTGAATTAAAGCTTGTGTCATTTCACCTCATGATCCTTATCAAAACCCTGGGTGGGTCTTCCAAGCTCAAGATCAGGTATGCTTGATTTCTGGATTGTAGTTCATTCCAGATATAGCCAAACTGACACTGAAAATAGTCAACACAATCTACCCACCAACTTAACATATAATCTTATCTCCTTATACACAAATGAAAATAACCAAGTCATCATATTGCTTACACGATGTTATCCCTCATACGACTGCAAACACGGTGTAAATTTACAGTAGGTGGGATTTGGCCCCTTGGAAAACATTCTTTTCACAAGATGTAAATTTAGCTGGGTGGGATTTTGCCTGAGGTCACCACTCCCTAATTCCAACTAAAATCTTGTGTTTATCCCCTTGAACACAAAATTTAGTTCCATTCCACTTCCTGACACCCCTTTAATCCTTGAACCATACATTTTGTATCTTTCTTTCTCAGCTTGCTATGTTTGATCAAAATGTTCTTCATGAGAGGTAATCACAGACCTGGGCTTAGTGGCAAACACTTTTAATCCCAGCACCCATGAGGCAGAGGCAGGAAGATCTCTGTGAGAGTGAGGCCAGCCTGGTCTACAAAACAAGTCCAGGACAGCCAGGGCTGGTTATACTGAGAAACCCTATCTCAGAAAACCAAAAAAAAAAAAAAAAAAAAAACAAAAAACTGGTTTGTTTTTTGTTTTTTAATAAGAAAAAGACCAGGCATGAGGCTGTTTTGAGATTTTCTTTGCCAATGAAATTAATCTAAATCTCTTCACCTTAGCCTCAGCCAAACTTCAGACAAGGGTAAAAAGCTGTCACANCAGGAAGATCTCTGTGAGAGTGAGGCCAGCCTGGTCTACAAAACAAGTCCAGGACAGCCAGGGCTGGTTATACTGAGAAACCCTATCTCAGAAAAAAAAAAAAAAAAAAAAAAAAAAAAGGAAGAGTAGGGGTGGGGGAGGGGGGAAACTATAGTACAGAGTCTATATTAGGCTGTTTTGAGATTTTCTTTGCCAATGAAATTAATCTAAATCTCTTCACCTTAGCCTCAGCCAAACTTCAGACAAGGGTAAAAAGCTGTCACACTCTAAACCAAAATATCACAAGAACAATCTTTAGGCAACATACTAAAATTCTTCTCCTCTGAAACTTCTTGAGCCAGGCCCCCACAATTCAAAATCACCCGCCGTACCAACGTCTTCCATATGTCTCTTTGTATGACCCATTAAGCCCCCACTTAAAGCATTCCACTGTTTTCTTAATCCAAAATTTCAAAATCCACATTTCTCTAAACAAAAATGGTCAGGCCTATCCTAGCAGTACCCCAATCCCTGGTACCAACTTCTACCTTCTTCTGTCTTAGTTAGGGTTTCACTGATGAGATGAGACACCATGACCAAGACAACTCTTACAAAGGAAAACAATTAATTGGGACTGGGGTTTAGTCCATTATCATCATGGTGGGAAGCAAGGCAGAGTCCAGGCAGACGTGGTGCCTGGAGGAGCAACATCATCTGGATCTGAAGGCAGCCAAGAGGAGCCTGTGTTTCACACTGGCAAGAGCCTGAGCATAGGAGACCTCAAAGCCCACCCCAACAATGACACACTTCCTCCAAAAAGGTCACACCTATTCCAACAAGGCCACACATCCTAACAGTGCCATTCCCTATAGGCCAAGCATTCAAACACATGAATCTATGGGGGCCATATCTATTCAAACCACTTATAAAATGACACCTCCCTTCCCCCACTCCAAGCCTAAAAAGTGAAAGAACATGATAGCTAAAATGAGAGGATGATCTTCCTCCAAAGTGAACAGACAGCACCAGCCACACGCTGACTAAAGCTACACTGATCCTCAACAGCTTAAACTACAGTACCCGAATCAGTCTACCATTTCTTCCACTGCCAAGATAACCAGAAAGCTAATGTCCATAATTTTTTTCTGATTCTATAATGTAATTAACTGTCCCTATGATCATCTGAATATAGTCTGTAACAGAAACCACCATTCTGAGTGTCCTGGATATTTCTTTCCCTTCTCTTTCTTTCTGATTATAGTTTTTGGGTTTTGTTGTTTTTGGTTTGGTTTGCTTGTTTGTTTTGGGGGGTTTGGGGGGAGGGGCTGTTTTTTTCCACTCTTACAATACAAAAGGATGGTATTTATCATTTAATTTATCCCATATAGAAAAATTAGGAATCCCACCTAGTTCCGAGGGCACCTGAACAATGAAATCTAACATGAACTCAAGATTCTAAAATCAGATAACTAGTGTTTAAGATTTTAGCATTTCTCCTCTAAAAGGATAATATAGGTGAAAGTTTATGTGCGTTCGTTGTCTTCATAGAATTAGGAGAATACAATGTATATGTCAAGTATGTGAAGTATGTCTGGCATGTAACTTCTGGCATGTATTCGGTGATATTAAAATGAGTATGTACCACCATCACTTTCTGCACTGCGGACTGGGATAAAGTTCTTTAAATACAAGCTAACATGGGTCTGCCCTAAGCAAAACAGAGGCTAATTCTTCCAGCATGTACAACGCCTTCCTACCTTTCCTCTGGAAACTCCGAGGTCAAGTCTCTGCTGGTCACTTACTGCGACTGGGGAAGCCAACAACATGATCTTTTACCAAGTACAAGGAGAGGCCAGACCAAGGTGATTTAGAGATGAGAAAATGAAGCTTGCCACAAAACAAAACAGAGACATTAGAAAGGGACTGCTTCCAAGGTCCTGGTTCCACTTCAGTCTGAATACTGATGTGCTTTTTCCCACCCTTTATGATTAAGGTTAATTCTTCCCTTTAACCAGTGACATTTCTAAGTCTAATACAAGCCTAGAAAGGTTTTCACTAACCAAATGTTAAAAAAAAAAAAAAAAAAAAAAAAAAAAGCTACATCTCCTTTCGAGAGGAAATATACATCTGTTAATGTGCAAAATGTTAAGGTCATACTACAGGTAAAAATTCCTCCAGTGTTCAATTTACTGTACTGAGTGAGGCTCAGGCCCGACTGTCTCAGGAGCTTCACTAAACACTTAGGACGGATATGGTTCAAATGCCCTTGTCAGTCATGCTACCTGTATAAACTGATAAGGGATACAACATGGGAGACAACATGCATCCATATAAGCTTTACTGGGAAAAACTCAATCTTTCCTGAAACAGGAGGAGAAATGGAAGGCCCTGTGCGAGCTTTCACGCTCACTCTTTTGTTAGCTGTCCGGCCAGCCAACATCCTTTTCCCACCAACAATAACAGTCTCACAAAGCAGAGCCAGATTAAAGTAACCCAAACACCAAACAAGTCTAAGTTACCCCAACTGGCTGAAAGTTAGTTCATTTAACTTCAAATCTATATTTCTGTCTCCACTTTAAAACACACAAACACACACAGACACACAGACACACACACACACACACACACAGAGTCAGGGTTTCTATCTGTAAACATCCCACATATGTCGTCAGTAACTCGGCCTTCACTGCAGCTCGCCATACCTGGCTTAGTTTGGGATAAGGTTTCTGTGAAGATTATCTAATGGAGAAAAAAAATAAATTCTTTTTCCTTGAAACCCCCAAGAGCCTCTCCGTTAGAGCCCGACTACAAAGGCACCAACGATAAAGTTATGACCTTGTTCTCGTGCTAGCCAACAGTTGCTCCTCAAGAGCACCAACTACACACACATGACAACACGGCCTCGGAAGCTTCCTTACCATGGTTACAAACCAAGTCTCTGGGTAGGAGGCCGACTACGGGAGGCGGCGTTCCCAAAAGAGCGCGCTTCTCCCCACGCCGAGGGAGAAAGCACGGGTGGGAGGAAAGGGCCTCATCTCGTGACAGACCTGCCCAGACCCCAGCGGGGCACAGGGAGCTCCCTAAACGCAACTTCACGCTCCGAAGGCGGGCGGTCACAGCGTGCCCCGGGGTCGCCACCGCTCAGGCGACCGCCGCGGGCTGCCCCGTGCCCAGCCGACTCGAGCCGCCGGCCCCGCCGGGTGCCCGGGCCATCCGCCCGCCCAACCGCCCTGGCCCTCGCCGTCCCTCCCCGCGCGGCGCCCGACCGGACGGCTCCGCCAACCGGCCGCACGCCCGGGCGGCGACGGCGACGGCGACGGCGGCGGCGGCGGCGGCGGCGCCGCGCTGCTCCCGCCTCCCCTCCCCCCGCCCTGCGGCCTCCGCTCGCCCCCCCCCCCCCCCGCCCCCGCGACGCTCACCCTCAACTCCTCGAAATCCGCCATTTTCTCCCGCCCGCGGGCGCCTCAGCCGTCGCCGCTCCTCCGCCCGCTGCCGCCAACGACACCGCCGCCGTCTCCTGCAACATCCTGCACTGGGCGCCGCTCTAGACGCCGCGGCCGCCGCCGCCGCCGCGCCACCACCTCCACCACCTCCACCGGGCCCCTCACGTGACCCGCGCGGGAGTCCCGCCCCCGGCGCGCGCTGGCCCCGCCCCTCGCGGCGCCCCCAACCCAACGCGCGCGGTCTTCCGCCCGAGCGCGCCCCCCCACCCACGCGCTTCCGGTTGGTGGCCTGTCCCTGCCGAGCGCGGTCCTGCTCACCGCTTCCTGTCCCCCCCCCCCACACACACACCCTGCTCCCTGTTCCCCGTGCCAGGAGAGCGGGCAGCTCCCGAGGCTCGGACCGGAACTGTGGCCTTCTCCCGGGACTTGGAGGACGGCTGAGGAAGTGGCCGAGAGAAGAGAGTTGACAGGACTCACGGACACACTCGAGAAGCGTCTCACAGTGCTCTACTCAAGGTGGCAGAGAAGAGAGGAAGCAGCCTCCGTGCATGCCCAGAGTGGCTGTGGTAGGATTAGCCAAGCAAGGGTGATGTGGAAAGCGTGGTTCCAAATTAATGGTGATCGCGGATAAGAATCGTTTCGTGTTTCTGTTGTGGAGACAGGGAGGGCATCACTGTGTAACCCAGGCTTACTTGGAACTCTCGTGGAGCAGTTTCGAACTCAAGAGATTCACCTTCTTGAGTCTCTCGAGAGCAGAGAATAAGGGTGTGTACCACCACAAGACCTTTTAATTGACATCTTAACTTTTTCACCTTGGCTGATAATTTTTCCTGACCTTGAAGGGAATGTCAATGGCCTGGACAGCAAAGTTGAAAGAATTGTGGGTAAGGCGAGGAGAAAAGTGAAGTAAGAGCGAGCACCGCAGAGAACTCTGATGAAAAAAAGTCAGGAAATCCTGATAGCTGAAGAAAGAAAGTGAAGAGATGAAAGATAGAAGAATGATTGCTGATATTCCCAGTCTCGGTGAAAGAAGAAAGGAGAAATAAACCGGATACTTGGACTTGGGAGGTCGAAGCAGGAGGATGAGGGATTGTTATGCAGCCAGGTGGAGGCCAGCCTGGAGTACAGTGTGAGAATGAAAAACAAAACAAAACATAATGACAGACATAATGCAGATTCAGACTGGCTGGTCACACACAGTTCAGATTTCACTGATAAGACTGACAGAAACCGTTTAAAATTGCTACTACCACTACCGAAGGCTTCTTTCCAGTTACAGTCATTCTGAGAACATTGCACTTGTATGAGTTTTAAAGTGTTATTCTGTGGGCAAAGAATTCCTACTCTATACCTCCATTAGTTCTCCTCAGCATACAAGGATCTTTCTTCAAACATACTAATTCAAATGCCTTGATTTGGTTAGACCATAGTCCAGTGGTAAGCTCTGGGCTAGACTCTTAGTCCCTGGCCTCCATCCCCAACATAGAAAAACAACAACAAAAAAAAAACCTAACCTCTAAACTGCTTCTCCTTAAACTCTTACCCAAGAGCTAACGGAAGTAAGGTATACATGTGTAATAAATAATTGAACTTTAATGAGTGGAATGTGGACAGCTGACTCCAGGTTTAAAAATAAAACACTGTGCCTTTAATCCCAGCACTCGGGAGGCACAGACAGGCAGATTTCTGAGTTCGAGGCCAGCCTGGTCTATCTACAAAGTGAGTTCCAGGACAACAAGGGCTATACAGAGAAACCCTGTCTTGAATGAATAAATAAATAATAAAAACTGTTTCTTGTTTTAAACATTTATTCATTTATTATATGTAAGTACACTGTAGCTGTCTTCAGACACTCCAGAAGAGGGAGTCAGATCTTGTTATGGATGGTTATGAGCCACCATGTGGTTGCTGGAATTTGAACTCCGGACCTTTGGAAGAGCAGTCCGGTGCTCTTACCCACTGAGCCATCTCACCAGCCCATAAAAACTGTTTCTTAGTCATTGTGCCATTTCTTAGTCACAGTGGTTGTATTGCTGTGAAGAGACACTTTGACCAAGACAACTATTATAAAAGAAAACATTTAATTGGGACCTTGCTTACAGTTTGAGCAGTTTAGTCCAGTTATGGGGGTGGGAGCAAGGGCGTATGCAGTCAGGTGCGGGAGCAGTAGCTGAGAGCTAAAACCTGATAAAGGAACTGTGGGCTTGGCATGGGCTCTTGAAACCTCAAAGCCTACCCGCACTGACACACTTCCTCTAAGAAGGCCACTCCTAATCCTTCTAATCCTTTCAAATGATATCACTAGTAGTGAGTAAGCACTCATAGAAAAGCCCACGGGAATCACCCAAACCATCACACTCTCTTCACTGGCCTCCACAGTCCCCATACTCTCTCAGTCTCAAAGCTCCTTAAAAATCCAAAGTTCTAAGTATCTTCTGAAAGTCAAGGCTTCTCTTATTGGAAACCCCTGTAAAGTCAAAATCAGATCACCCACTTCCAATATACAGTGGCACAGGATACCCATCACCACTCCAAAGCGAGGAAAAAGCACAGTGAGGGAAGACTGGACCAAAGCAAAACCAGAAATCCAACAAACTCCAAGTTCTGCATCTCCATGTCTGATGTCAAAGTGCTCTTCAGATCTCCATCTCCTTTCAGCTTCTTTGACTATAACATGGCTCTCTCTTGGGCTGGTTCCCACCCTCTTAGCAGCTCTGCTTGGCAGGTGTCCCACCCTCTGGCATCTTCAATATTTTGGGGCCTCCAACACACTCCAGGCTTCACTTTCAAAGCTTCACACAACGGCCTCTCTGGACCTCCATATAGGGACACCCCTGACTTATGCCTGGTGTCAGTCAGCATCCATCCTTAGCCTTGGATGGAGATTCCTCAAGCCCCTTCCTGCTTCCTCAGCTCTAAAGTCATGACCACATTGCAGAACTTCGAAGTTCTGTGATTGTTGCAGCTGGAGCTCGGTCCCTTCCTATTACATTTTCACCAGCTCTCTGTTGTTGGTTTCCTTTACTACTTAAACTTTTCTCTTATTCCTTCTCACAAGTTGGAAGGTTAGCTGGGCAAGGTCTTGCTCTGAGGTTAAAACTTTTTTATTTCATTTAGCATCAGACTTTTGTCTATTTTAACTTTTTATCCATTATACTTCCTGGTGCTCCTTTTCTTCCCAAACTACATTTGTATGTCTTTGTTCAGCTTGTTCCTTTTCATCATTATAGATCTGCATGAGAATAATTATTACACTCGGGAGGCAGAGGCAGGCGAATTTCTGAGTTTGAGACCAGCCTGGTCTACAAAGAGTTCCAGGACAGCCAGGGCTATACAGAGAAACCCTGTCTTGGAAAGAAAGAAAGAAAAAAAAAGAATAATTACTAATAACTACAGGACACATAGTTAATACTATGCTGTCTTGAAATCTTTTCTGCCAAAGCTGTTAATCCAAAACCCAGTTTAGCGGCAGCCAGATTTTTAAGGACAAGGACAAAAAGCAGCCACTTTTTTATTTTTTATTTATTTATTTATTTATATAATCAAGAATGCTCTCTAGGCCACTTGCTAATAATATTCTCCCCCTCTGAAACCTCTTGAACTGGGCAGGTCATAATCTACATTTCTCTCAGAACCACCACTGTCTTCCATGTTCCTTCTAGAATGGCCCATTAGGCCCCACTTAAACCACTCAACTTCTTTCCTAATCTAAAGTCCCAAAGTCCACACTCTACCAACTAGCAACACATTTTGGCCTGTCACAGCAATACTTCAGTCCCAGTACTTCTGTCTTAGTCAGTGGGGTATTGCTGTGGAGACACCATAGCCAAGGCAACAACTCTAAGAGAGCATTTGAGTGGGGCCTTGCTTACACTTTTGAACATTTAGTACATGATCATGGCAGGTAGTCTGGTGGCATGCAGGCAGTGCTGGAGCAATAGTGGAGAGCTACATCCTGATCACAGGCTGAGAGACCAAGGGCTTGAAACCTCAAATTGTGGGGTGGTGAACTGTGCACACAGCCTGGTCTCCAGTGTAGCACAAGGCTAGAACCCCGGAGACCTGGTAGGTGGTGACTTCTGCCTTCATGGGACAGTAGGAGTTCAGCCACGCCTCCTGAGCCCCTGGCTCCTGTCGCAGCTAAGGCCCCCCACAGACACCTGCAGAGAGGTGTGTGGCCATCAGTCACATAGGCAATGCCCCAGGCTTCTGGTATTCTGACTGGACTCCACTCCCAGTTACCTGGCAACAGCCAGATATGCTCCTCCCCACTATTACCTGGCAACAGCAAGGTAGCCCAGACCACTATAAAAGGAGCTGCTTGCCCCCTCCTCACCCTCTTACCTCTTATTCTCTTGCTCTTACTTTGGCCTCTCACGCTCCTTCAACCCCTCTCTTCCTCCCTCTCTCCACCTCTCTCTCCTTGTGGCCATGCTTCTCTACTCTCTCCCTTTCTCTGCCTTTCTACAATAAACACCTTAAAACCATGGACTGCCTCTTCTCATCAGGATCCCCCATGCTGGAGCAATGAAACAGATTTCCCTCTAACAAGCTGCGTGTCTAACCTCCCACCAGGAAACTTCCCTGTGCTCCTGCCACGACCACCAAGCCAAGCAGCCCGAGCTAGCCAGAATCTCTCCTCCCCACGACGTAACCACCCAGAGCTCTCTCCTGCCTTTTTCCTTCAGCCCCAGCCAGAGTCCGCCCAAGGGTACCAACTTTGTTCTCAGCTCATCGCAACAAACAAGGCGTCTGGGATGTCCTCCGTGCAGCCCAGGGACCCCAGAACCAGCTCTTCTGCAATGCCCAGTGGTCTGTGACGCCGAGATTCGGAGCCCGACTCCGGCAGTTCCACAGGGACCCCAAACTTTGCCCTTTCCTCACATCCAGAGCGGGATCCCACAGCTTCTCAAAGTCCAGTGCCCGCCTGGCTGTTCCATGGGATCCACTGCACAGTCAGACTTCCCACGTCCTGCCTCGCCTTGCCCAGCAACCCTAGCTCCAAGAAGACCCCCACACACTCCCAGTGACACTTCTCCCAACAAAATCACACCTCTTAATTCTTTCGAATGGTGCAATTCCCTCCTGGCCTTCAACTCAAGAGATCCACCTGCCTCCTCCTGCTCTGTGCTGGGATTAAAGCCATGAACAACCACTGCCTGGCAAATTTTTTGTCTTTTGTTTTTTGTTTGTTTGTTTGTTTGTTTGTTTGTTTTTCGAGACAGGGATTCTCTGTGTAGCCTTGGCTGTCCTGGAACTCACTCTGTAGACCAGGCTAGCCTTGAACTCAGAAATCCGCCTGCCTCTGCCTCCCGAGTGCTGGGATTAAAGGCCTGCGCCACCAAGCCCGGCGCAAATATTTGTTCTTAATAAGGCATAAATCATCTTCCTATTTTGTTACTTTCCTTCTATGCCTCTTTTACATACCTTAAATGCATTCACTTGCAAATTTCTTCCTTTCCTCTGATTTATAAATACCATAAAAGGGGTAGGTTAAAGCCTGTGGGAAGGGCGGTCTGCAGTATCCCCACTCCTGTGGGAGAAGCCAGAGGGCGGTTTTAGGGCGGGATGAGATGGGCCCTCCAGACCTCAGGCCCTTCCTTGAACGTCTGTTTCCCAGTTGGCAGTACAGTCTGAGAAGTATGTCATGGGGGGTTGGTAGGGGTGTGTGGGGTGTGGTCATTAGCTTTGGAAAGACAAATACCATTCCTAGGTTGTTGCTTTTTGTTTCCTATTTGAGGTTTGAGCCCTCAGAGCTCAGCTCCAGCTGCTGTGCTTCCCAGCTGTGAGAGTGATGGATTCTTTTGTTCTTGTTGTTTTTTAGGTTTTTTTTTCGAGACAGGGTTTCTCTGTGTAGCCCTGGCTGTCCTGGGGAGGCAGAGGCAGAGGCAGGTGGATTTCTGAGTTGGAGGCCAGCCTGGTTTATAGAGTGAGTTCCAGGACAGTCAGGGCTAAACAGAGAAACCCTGTCTTGAAAAACCAAAAAAAAAAAAAAAAAGAAGAAGAAGAAAAAGAAGATTGTGAATTAAAAACCTGGTCTATAGAGTGAGTTCCAGTAGACCAGTAGACCACTGCATTGTACCAACTCACAAGCTAATAGTGTCCTCAGATGGTATCTAAGGCCCACAGCAGAGGTTTCACTGCTTGGCTGAAACTTGTTACCTGATGTTTCCACCACTGTATTTGAAAAATAGATGCAGGCAAAATATTCATAGACATAATGTTGAGGCTTGCCCAGCTAGCATAGCTGTAGCCATTTTGTTCCATGCCTGCCAGTTATTGCGTATTGTTGACAGAAATTAAGTTGGACTCAGAGCAGGCCCATGCTGACCACGTGCCTCTTATGTTCTGGGGTTTGTTAATCTTAAGAAATCCCACAACCATCATTTCCACTTAGGACAAATAAGAATTTGGGATCTGTCCTGAACAAATAAATACAGCCCTCACCTATAGAACTCATCGATACACAAGTGCACTAGGCAATATACAGTAGAATATATACTTCATTACTGTTGATAACAATGATAACAAACTCATGAAACAAGTGAATGGCTCTGTAGAATGCAGGGGATTTCTGAAACGCACACTATTTATAAAACAAGAAAATGAATAAGCCAGAACTGTATGGAAGAGTGCAAAATTGGGCTGGGTATAATGGTGGATGTCTCTAATTCTAGGACTTGGAAGGCTAAGGCAAGAGGATCACTGCAAATTCAAAGCTAGCCTGGTGTATATGTGATTTCCAGGCCAACTGGGACAACATAGTGACACCTTGTCTCAAAAGGAAGGAGGGGAGGCAGGAAGAAATTAAGTTATTTGGAAGAGTTCCCAACTATTTATGCAAAAATTTTTTTAAAATTACAAATTCTGTACATCCATGCCCATATCCATATGTGATAGAATTTCAGCAGCAGCATACATTATGAAAGATAATTATTGAAAGTGGAGAAGTAACTAAGAAAAAGGGGATAAGATCTGTAAGACGATGTGTAACATGTGGAATAATATGTATTATATATTGTGGAGTATACATACACACACACAAATTTGTGTGCATTTTTAAAAGCAGGGTCTCACACTAGCTGGCCTGGAACTATGTTGACTAGGTTGGCCTTGAACTCACAAAGGCCCACATGCCTCTACCTGTGTGTGTGTGTGTTTAAATGTTGAACTTCATTTTGATTGATGTTGTATGATGCGGCTGGCCACATAACACAGCATACAAGTAGAGGTTAGAGGACAACTTATGGGTATAGATTTCCCCCTTCTACCATGTGATGCTTTGAATGAATGAATGATCAGTGCTCCTCATTACTTATGATATTTGAATATTTGGTCACCGGAGGCTTAGGAAGTGTGGTCTCACTGGAGGAAGTACGTCATGGGGCGGGCTATAGACTTGTGCTTTTTTTTTTTTTTGAGACAGGGTCCTGAAACTCACTTTGTAGACCAGGCTGGCCTCCAACTCAGAAATCCACCTGCCTCTGCCTCCCGAGGGCTGGGATTAAAGGCTTGCGCCACCATGCCCGGCTATATATTTTGCTTCATGCTTGTAGTTCACTGTGAGCCCTGGCTTCTGCTTCAGCTGCTGCCTCAGTTACTTTCTTTTGTTGTAACCAAGTATCATGATCAAGGTAACTTGGCAAAAAAAAAAAAAAAAAAAAAAAGAGTGCATTTGGGGCTTACAGTTTCAGAGAGTGAGTCCATGACTGCTACAGCCAGGAGCATGGTAGCAGGCAGGTAGGCATGGAGCTAGAGCACAAGCACAAGCACAAGAAACCCTGTCTCGAAAAAACAAAACAAAACAAAGCAAAAGATGAAATAAACCCTTTCCTCCCTAAATTGCAAAAGCCATAGTGTTTTATAAAGCAAAACAATATAAACCCTAACATGCTTTTTGGAGACAGAATCTCATTACGTACCCTTGGCTGGACTAGGGTCTTCTGCAAGTGCAGCATGTTCTCTGACCCACTGAGCCATCTCTCTAGGCCAACTTACAGATGCTTCCTTTTCTTTCCTTTTGTTTTTGTTTTTGTTTTTGTTCTATCGAAACAGCGTTTTGCCGTATAGTCCTGGCTATCCTGGAACTCACTCTGTAGACCAGGCTGGCCTCAAACTCAGAAATCTGCCTGCCTCTGCCTCCCAAGTCCTGGGATTAAAGGCGTGTGCCACCACTGCCTGGCTAGATGCTTTTTTTTTTTTTTAAAGTTGTCCTTGTTTGTTTGTTTTATGTTTATTTGAGAGTCTCACTATGTGCATCAGACTGGCCAAGAACTTGCTTTATACAGCAGGTTGGCCTCCAATTTACAGAGATCTACCCGCCTTTGCCTTCTGAATGCCAGGACTAACCATGTGCACTACCATGTCTGTCTCTTACCTTGTTTTATTATTATTTTTTTTTATTTTGCGTGTGTGTGTGTGTGTGTGTGTGTGTGTGTGTGTGTGTGTGACTGGATGCCCAGCAAGTGAATGCAGAAGCCCAGAGGAAGATATCAGATGACCTGGAACTGGAGTTACAGGTGGTTGGGAACCAACATATGGAAGTTGGGGACTGAACCAGGATCATCTGCAAGAGCTGTAAGCACTTAACTTTTGGGCTATCTCTCCAGCCTCTCCTACCATCCTTCCTCTGTTTCAGTGGAGAATTTCACTGTGTAGCCCAAGCTGGCCTCAAGACAGACGATTTTCCTACTTCTGTCTCCCAAGTTCTGGGTTTATAGACATGAGCTACCATGCCCACTCTTCTCCTTGTTCTCTACATTGTTCCAGTAAAATCACTCCCAATAACCAGAATAATATTCTATCAGGAACTCACACCCAACATGCCCTTGTTTAGAACTAAATCAGTGTGTGTGTGTTGGGGGAGGCTGGGCTGCACACCTCTAATCCCAGCACTCGGGAGGCAGAGGCAGGCAGAGCTCTGAGTTAGAGGCCAGCCTGGTCTACAGAGTTAGTGCCAGGACACCCAGGGCTACACAGAGAAATACAGTCATTGGGGGTGGGGGAGAGAGAAAGAAAAACCCTACAGCAGTCTGAAACAGAGAATCTAATTCGCACCACAGTCCTCAAGCTCAGAAATTCATTGTCCTTTTCACCCCATGAGTGTATTTATCTCCTTACACTGCTTTATTTTCTTTATGGAATTAACTGCTCTCTTAAATCATATTAATTTGTGGATTATAGGTATAATAATCCTAGCATCTGTTCCCTACTAGAAAGTAAGTTCCATGAAGACAGACTTTGTCCAAGTCTCTTTGCCAAAAACATTGATTTATAACAAGTGTGAAACAGTTTTTTTTTTTTCTAAATGAATGGATAGATGCTTTTATTTTCACTTAAAAGTGGGGAAGGCATAAGGCAAGGCTTCCATCCTGAGCTCAAAACAGATGTGGGGAGGGAGAGAAGTGGGAGGGAGGAAGGTCGCTGCGGTAGTCAATATGGTACAATCAATCAGGAAGGCTCAAACTGTGGAGCACACCAGCTTAGTGGCCGAGGCCCACCGACAGCTCTGTGCGGGGCATTTCCAAGCATCAGAGCCTGATACATTTAGGGTTAGGGTGGTTCTTCCTCTCATAGACTCTACGGACCGATTTCTATCATGAGATCATACACACATATGGGAGAAGAGCCCATCTGTCAGTCAGGGGAGAAATATTTTAGTCTTCTGAGTTCGGGAAGAGCCTTTGAAGTGAGTCACACTGATGGCAGGGACACTTCTGAGTGAAAGGGACAGCTGTTGAAGCTGCTCTTGGTCACAGCCCTTTTTGAATTGTGTCGTTCAATGCTTTCTGGGATAGTGATCCAAATAACCACGCATCCACTCCCTCCAGTAACATATACTCCTTTCCTTTTTTTTTTTTTTAAAGTCTGAGGACAACTTTATTAGTGGTTAAAAGAAAAACTTTTAGGTCAGGCAAGCAGCCCAGAGGAGGGAGTCAGAGAAGAGAAAAACAAAAACAAAAAAACCAAAAAACAAACAAAAAAACTACACAGTTTGAATTAAGCTGTCATGGGGGCCAGCAACATGGTAGACAAACACACGTGGCACTGAGGGGGGAGAGTTTTTGAGACAGAGAAATCCAGCGTATTAGGGAAAGCAGACATGATTTAAAGAAGAAAAAAAAAAAGCAGTTTGAGCGGGGTGGCTCCAGCCTCTAGTCCCAGCACTGGGGAGGCAGGGGCAGGTGGGCCTCTATGAATTCAAGCCAGGCCAGGCTATGTAGTGAGTTTTAGGCCAGCCAGTCAAAGCTACAAAGTGAGACTTTGTCTCAGAAACAAACAAAAACAGAGAAGGGGAAGGAGAAGAGAGGGGAGGGGAAGAGAAGAGAGGGGACGGGAAGATGTGCTCTTCTGAGTCAGAACTTCTGAGTCAGGACTTGGAAATGCGGGCAGACAAAGCAGAGAGCAGGAAAATCTGTTTTATTTATCCTTTGTTGGTTCATTTGGTTTGGCTTTGTGTTTTCAAGACAGGGTTTCTCTGGGTAACCTTGGCTGTCCTGAAACTCACTCTGTAGACCAGGCTGGCTTTGAACTCACAGACCCCACTTGCCTCTGGCACCTTGGAGCACCAGGATCAAAGTCGCGCACCACCATGCCCAGCAACTGTTTTTCTTACAATTTAGTAGAGGCTGGCCTTGAATTTAAGATCCTCCTGCCTCAGCCTCTCTCCAGTGGTGCTAAGATTACAGATTAAGAGCCACTGTGCCTGGCCAGCTGTCCCTGCTTTTTTTGATGATGGGATTGAACCCAGGGCTAGTACACGCTACTCCTGATCTCATTCTTCTGAGATTCATCCCAGGTCGGTTTTAAAGCTGATACAGCAAAGGTTATTTGTTTTGCTGATGAATCATTCTAAATAATAATAATAATAATAATGATGATGATAATAATAATAATAAATTTTTGGAGGCAAGGTCTCTCTATGAAGTAGTCCTGGCTAACTGGAATTTATTACGTAGACCAGGCTGGCCTTGAACTCACAGAGCTCTGCCTGCCCTTATTTCTTGAGTGCCAGGATTAAGGGTATATACCACCATGCCCACCCGAAGTGAATGTTTAGTTTGGTTGCTGCTGTTTTTTGAAACAGTTTCACTATATAACCTCGGCTGGCCTGGAACTAGCTAGGTCAGCTAGGATGGTCTGAGCCACAGAGAGCCACCAGCCTCTGCCTCCCGAGTGCTGGGATTAACAGCATGCACCAGCAGCACACCTGGCCCCAAACCAATCTTCCATGAAACTGGGCTCTTGCCTGGTCCCATTTAATCCCTGAACAGCCGCACATTTTACATAGGAAAATCAGTGCCCGTATGCTTCCTAGCGCTTCCTAGGGCAGTGACAGGCAAGAGTCCAGCCTTACCCTGCATCGCTTGGGACAGGACTTCTGAAGCTTTGGGGTCCAGGAGTCACCCCCACAAACCACATGAACACCAATCTCAGTCAGACAGGGATGAATTATTGAACGCATACCCTATGACTGATCGATAAGGGCTGTAGCTCACAATTTCGGGCTGAGGCTATGACCCTGAACATTTTTCTATGTCAGCTTATAAAAGCTAAAACTGCAAAGACCACAATAAGCTCATAAGCTGCCCAGTGGTCAGCCCTGACTCAAGTCATTTTAGACATAAATTTATATTGGCCTTTAATTTGATGGGACCTACATGAAGATTATAGTTATGGAATTTAAAATTATCAAGCCTCATACCATATAGAACATAAGAGGGTATGTGGTCAGCATGACTCCGCTCTGAGTCTAGTTATTTTTCTGTGTCAATGACTAGCAGGAGTATTACATCAACAGTATGAAATATTTGGTTGGCATGGAACAAAATGGCTACAGCTGTGCTAGGAGGGCAGGCCTCAACATTACTGATAGGTTTTTATCCTCTGATATAAGCCAATTCAAACTGAATTAAAGCCATGCAGACCCAGAGACAGAGAAGCAGGTGTGTGTGTGTGTGTGTGTGTGTGTGTGTGTGTGTGTGTGTGTGTGTGTGTGTGAGAGAGAGAGAGAGAGAGAGAGAGAGAGAGANGTGTGTGTGTGTGTGTGTGTGTGTGTGTGTGTGTGTGTGTGTGTGTGTGAGAGAGAGAGAGAGAGAGAGAGAGAGAGAGAATGAGAATGTGCGAACAGAGCAAATGTCTGGACTATATAGTAAAGAGCCCAAGGAAAGTTCAAGGTAAAGGGCTGGGTATGCCCTCAGGGAGGGACTGAGGGATGCTGGGAGAACCTGGAGGCCAGGTTCATCGGTATGTTAAACAGGCACCTCAGCCTTTCCTCCAGGGTCTGATTCTTCTGTGGTTTAGGGTATGTAAGGAAATGGCACAGGGAAGTAAGGTATGTTGGAGCATGTCTGAGAGCCCAGCTCTTGAGAGGTGGAGGAGGGAGGATTGGATTACGTAGCAAGTCTGAGGCTGGGGTTGGCTGCATAAGAATGTTTAAAAAGAAAAGAAAAAGAAAGAGAAGGAAGGAAGGAAAAGAGAAGGATGGGGAAGGACAAGGAGAAGGAAGAAAACGCAGTAATGTCAAACCAGCAAACCAGCAAGTAAATTTCACTTCATGGATCAGACCTACAATCCTCCCCACAGTCCTCCACATCCACAGCAGTGAGCAGAGAGAGAGGTACATCAACAGAGAGCGACTGACAGATGGCAGTTTTGAAAGCTGTTTTTCGCACCATAAAGACCAGTTTTTAATAACTTTTGCTTAGAGATAGCTTGCATGCAGTGATCTGCCACAAGGCCTCCCTGTGGACAGGTGCAGTTCCTGTCCACTCTGAAAACACTGTCTTCCTTCTTTCCTCTGGAAGACCTGATTCAGAAGTGTGACATAATCAAATCTGGCTCCCACAGAGTCCCGAGTGGCTCCAGAGAGGAGGACATACAAGTAGAGAGTTTTATGTATGTAATGTTTCGTCTGAATGTGTGTCCATCATATGCATATAGTACCCACAGAGGTCAGAAGAGGGTGTCAGGTTCCCCAGGAACTGGAGTTAGAGACACTTGTGTGCCACCCACCACATAACTTGGTATGCACGTGAACACGTGCATAAAGTTAAAATAATAAAATCCTTTTTAAAAATGCCCTTGCATCAGATCTCATTACAGGTGGTTGTGAGCCACCACGTGGTTGCTGGGATTTGAACTCAGGACCTTCAGAAGAGCAGTCAGTGCTCTTAACTGCTGAGCCATCTCTCCAGTCCCTAAATATTCCTTTTTTTTTTTCTTTTTTTTAACATGAAGGTTTTAAGCGTTGGAGAGTGGATGACAAAATAAATGAATAAACAAACAAACAAATAAGGAAGGATATGACTGTTCCTAGTTATGCTGGAGGAGGAGAAAATTTACTACAGGTGTGTGGGAGAGCATAACAAAGAGTCAGAGACATCTAGGAGATCGGATCAAGCTGAGCTGGGCCATGTGGGGAGGGGGGAGGAGAGGGGGAGGGAAAGGGAGTGGAACCAGGTACAGCAGCCAAGAAAGGAAAAGCTAAAAGGGGGCCGATAATCGAAATGTCTTGGGCATATAGAGAAGAACCTCTGTGAGATAAGCAGCCCGGCCCCTAGGCTGGAGAATTCAGGGTAGAGGGTGAGGTATGCTGGCCATACCCTGTAATAGGTCGGGACTGAGGGATGCTGGGAGAACCTGGAGGCCAGGTCTGCTTTGATATGTTAAGCCACAAGCTCCAGATTTGAATCTTAGCCCAGAGATGGCTCAGTGGTTCAAAGCACTGGCTGCTCTCTCGGATGACCGGGCTTCTAGTCTGTGCATCCACATGGAGGTCAGCAACCATCCATAACTTCATTTCCAAGGGATCTGAGACCCTCTTGTGGCCTCTTTTTTACACGTGTAGTGCAAAGATACACATGTGGGCACAACACCCACACACGTAAAATAAATCACAAGGTTGGTTGTTATGGTGGCAAATCCGCTGTGCAAACTATTGTGCTCAACCAATTCTCCTGCCTCAGCCTTCCGGATAGCCAGGAGAGCTTTCTTATATAACAGGGGAATTCTTAATTTTTTTCTGTATTACTGGCTTAGTAAGTAATACAAAGATATTTTATGCAATTATATTTATCTTTATGGATTCTTTCATTTCCCCCTGTCTCCTATGATTCAGGTCTAGGGGCAGTATTGTTACCAGTGGCCATTTGGCAAATATGTCACAGAGACAAGGGAAGGAGGACAGGTTTCTTTTGGCTCCCAGTATCAGCCCATCAAGGCGGGGAAAGCACCAGGGAGGTTCTGGCCACGGATGGTAGGATGGATATGTGAGGCAGCAGACTGGAAATGAGAACAGAGGCCAGAAGCATGATTGGAGATAGGCTTCACAGGCTTGGCCTGGGTCACCGGATCCACCAGGAGCCCCAACCTCTCAAAGCCTCTGCAGCCTTTAAACCATGCTGCAAGTTGGGCACAGGAGCCCAACACTGGGGCTGTGTCTGCCATCCACTTCCAATTCAGGCCCTGACAGGCTTGCCTGAAGATGCTTTGGTTGTTACAACTTGAGGGCAGGGGGTGCTGGCACCTAGTGGACAAAGGAGAAGGGAAATTTCTCTGTGCACTGGACAGCCCACAGCAAAGAAAAATGGGTGGGATCCGGGACTCAGCAGCAATGAGACTGAGAGACTCTACCCAAACCTAACGAGTCCAGCTCAGAAACCTTCCTGAGAGCAAAGTGTGTGATTCCTAAGTGCAATCCCCGCACTTCCGAGTCAGAGACACAACAGGAGTCGTGTGGCGAGTTCAAGGTCAGCCTGAGCTACATGGTGACACCCTGCCTCAATATAGTGAGGACTGAGGATGAAGTGTGGTAGCAGCTCATTGCTAGCATGTGCAAGGCCCTCAGATATCTATCGCTACCAAATTCAAACAAAACTTCCCCGAAGGAAAGGCTACGATTCATTCTCCTGCCTCCACTTCTTTTTTCTAAAGTAGGCCCTAGTTAAAATACAGTAAATAGATGTACTTAAATGTATGTAAAATACATTTTAGCATGGACTGAGATAAGACTGGTGTGCTGAGCCTGGCGTGGTGGTGCACACCTTTAATCCCAGCACTCAGGAGGCAGAGGCAGGCGGATTTCTGAGTTC
>NC_034604.1:70100138-70120138 GCF_900095145.1 Mus pahari | reverse complement strand
AGGCCAGCCTGGTCTACAAAGTGAGTTCCAGGACAGCCAGGGCTATACAGAGAAACCCTGTCTCAAAACAACAACAACAACAACAACAAAAAAGACTGGTTTTCTGTCCACTCTCTAAGGGGTGAGGTGCCACGGATCCCCAAACTCCGATTGGCAGAGACGGGGAGAAACGACACAAATGCCAAGGAAGGTTCCAAACAGATTTCTTCTTTATCTCTCCCTGGCTCCAACTAACTCCAACTGAACTCTTCTCCAACTCTTCTCCAACTGAACTGTTTACAGCTTTTCCCACAGCATTCTCCTCCTCTCCAGGGCACATCCTGTTTTTCTCAGTCCTCAGAGCTACTTGAAAACAACATTCTCCCTTCTACAGGTGCATCCTGTTTTCAGTCCTCTGACCTAATCCCTGCCCCATCTCCTGGATCCTTTCAGAGTTCAGCCAGGGCCCATGGTGATAGTCCAGTGACTCTGCAGGCAGTACAGGCTCAGCAGGCTCAGATTCTTGCAGCCAGGGAACATGGGGCTTGGCACCTCTGCTCCCCACAGAGAGTTCAGGCTCAGGCTCTTGGCAAACAGGGATCACGGGGCTTGGCGCATCCGCTCCCCACAGTGAGGTGGGTCTAGGGGCTCTGGGACACCACAGAAGGATGTGTAGAGAGGGGCTGGTAAGATCTTACTCTAGAACAACCAGGGCCTGTTTCCTCACCTCTTTCCTGATCATCGTCCTTTGGCACTTTTGCCCCTTCAGAGTCCTCTTTAGTTGTTTTTATTCCTTTACAATGTCTTTCTTTAAAAAAAAAAAAACAACTTATTTTTATTTATACGAGTACACTGTAGCTGTCTTCAGACACACACCAGAAGAGTGCATCGGACCCCATTACGGATGTTTGTGAGCTACCATGTGGTTGCTGGGAATTGAACTCAGGACCTCTGGAAGAGCAGTCAGTGCTCTTAACCACTGAGCTATCTCTCCAGCCCTACAATTTCTTTTTTAAACTACTTATTATTGTATAGTCTAGAAAGGCCTGATACTCAAAATGTCACACAGTCTGGCCTCAGACTCAACAGTCTGGCCCCAAGTACTCAACACTGTCCAGTGTTAGGACTGAAGCCACGTGGAACCACACTCCAACTCCAGCAGACTCGCCTTTTGCCTCTCCTTCCCTTACCTCCTGCTCCCCCCCCCCCTTATCTTAGACTATAGTCTGGGCTGGATTTGAACTCATGGAGATCCTCCCTCCTGCTTCCAACCTCCTGAATGTCAGGACTTTAGGCATGGACCACCACACTCAGCTCATTGATGGTTTCTGGAGTGGCAAACGCCAACAGCTTTCATTTCGATTTGCTCAGATCCTTAAGATAAGGTGCTGTGGAATCACAGTCTATGTCACTAGGGCTTTTACAACTTGAAAGCTAAGTTACTCTTTGATCCATAGGCTGACGACTACACGTCTGCTCAGAGACCTGAAAACAACTTTAGTCTTAGAGCACTTGGGTGACCACGGGGATTGTCAACAGACAATACTATCTTGAAAGAGTCTTTTCTTCTGATCAGTAGTTCTGAACTTAAAGGAAGGTTGCAACATGTTGTGACCAGGTGTACAGTTATCCAAGCTTTGTTATTCTGTTTGTAGAACACAGAGACTTAAAAGGACACATGACAGGCCCTAGGAAGTTTTGAATGGGAAATGAGCATTGCTGTTCTCCTTAGCCACCAGCCCCATTAGCTCCTAAGAGGAGAACCAGCCTGTCCTTTGACACTTTAGGCTAGGCACTGACCTCGTTCTATGCACCAAAGTCCTAGATGGCACCCTTTTCCCAATAAAAGTCTGTTTACTTTACACTGATAACTGTCTGGTTGTTTGTCTAAAACAGGGCTACACATAGAATCTCCTTAGGCTCTAACCCAGGGCTGAAGAGACGGCTCAGTGGTTAAGAGCACATACTGCCCTGCTGGGGACCTGAGTGGTTCCAGCACCCACGGCAGCAGCTCACAATCACCTGTAACTCGACCTTCAGGGGACTTGACACGTGTGGCCTCTGCAGGCGCCATACTCAGCCACAGGCATACACATACACATTTGTAGGAAGCAGGTGCGGCCGCATGGGCCAAGATGGTGCCCTGGCTCATTACCAAGCCCCGTGATCCCTGCTTGTTTACCAAGAACCTGAACATGCACACTTGAATGATCATGCGCTGTCTGCCTGATGCAAAGCGTCATACAGCATGATATTGAGTCACTGGCCTATCAACGCGTACCTTGTCTGCGTGCATGGCTCGTGTATAGAGTGTGCTGAATGCTGATTGGATCATGAAGAATGGTGAAAGATGCATTCAGAGGATGGATGCGAATAAATTGGGCAATCCCCCAGAATAAAGCGGAAGCTGCTTGAACCCTGTCTTGGTGTATGTGTCGTCTTTTCCCCACCTCTGCTGGCCGGAGTCTGAGGTCGCGGCACACACTCACATATTTAAAAATAATCACTTCATAGGGCAACAAAATGCAGCATAATGAGGTAGGACTCCAAATCGCATAGAACCTGTGTGCTATAGATATTTAATGAATTATAGATGTTAGTGCTTCTAAAATAGTGGCCAAGAGTCTTAAACAGTGTCACAGACTGGGTGTGGCTGCTCATGTGTGTAATACCAGCACTCAGGAGGCTGAAACAGAAGGATTGTCACATGTGAGACTCTTTCTCCTCCACACCCCAAAAAGCTAGAGTATAAAATAATGTTATCGAATATCCCAAGTAGGAAAGAATTCAAAAGAACAGGGGTAGAACATGTTGAAAAGCCAATGGGAAGTGAAGAAATTAAGACTAGTCCTTCCAGAATGTTCACAGTGACTGAGAGGCAACTCAGCCCAACAGCTAGAAGGTAATACTTTCAAAGATGGAAGACACTTAAGTATTTTATATCTGGACCAGAGAGTGAATGAAGAAGGCAGACACTAACGATGAGACACTAGAGCTTTGACACAAGAAAGACATAACGGAAAAGATAACAGTATAGTGACTCACACCTGTAAATCTCAAGACTGCTGGTAGAGGAAGAAAGATCACAGTAAGAAGCCATCAGTCTAGTTCAAATAGCAAGTTCCGGGGCCGCCAGTGCTGCATGCACCATGAGATCCTGTCTCAGAAAGCTGGAAGCAAGAAAGAAGTGGGCTGGAAAGATGACTAGGTGGTCAAAAGTGCTTCTTGCTCTGCCAGAGGACCCTGCAAGTCGCATGGCAGCTCACACCTGCCTGTAACTCCACCTCCAGGGAAACATGCCCTCTTCTGACCTGCGTGGGCAGCCCCTATCTCCATACACACACACACACAAACACACACACACACACACACAATAAACCTTAAAAAAAAAGAGAGAGAGAGAACTCACTTAAGTCATAAATGAATGTGAAAACGAAGGAGGAAATCCTAGAGCCTACGTGTGTCCACTTCTAGCGGAAATTGGGCAGAAGCAAAGGCAGATGGAAAAGGTGCAAGGCTTGTATTCCTGAAAGCCCTTGACAGCCATAGTGTTGGTAGCCTTTCCTGCTGGGGCACGATTTAAAAGAAAATCTGCGGATAATTCCCAAACCTTTATCCTTTGACCGGGAGGAGGGGTGTCTAAGCATAGCTAATCCCCTCAACAACTGTCCAGACCCAGGGCCAAATACAGTACGAATTAGGAGAACCCAAATACTGGCAAATCCCAACTCCAACGGTTCTACTAACCATTCCCTCACAGCCTCTTGATTGACGGGGATCGCGCAGACTCTCTGGATCAAACGCTTAGCGTGACCTTGATTGACTCGGTAAAGAATCCGTCTGTGGCCGATGATTGGTTGGCATGTCTGGGCTCTGGCCAATCCCGAAGGGGGCGGGCTGGTTAAGCGTCCGGTTTGCAGCAGGCACAGGTCCGTTGGTGGCGGGCTACTCATCTCTCTTCGTGGTCCTTGACTCAGTGTCTAATGGAGCTTTCTTACCAGACTCTCAAACTCACGCACCAGGCGCGGGAGGCGGTAAGGAACGCTATCCCAAACAAGCAAACCCCAGGATTGTACCAGGAACTCTTGTTACAACAGGCAGATTCGCGACTCTCCGGTTGCTATGGCGACAGAGGAGGCCGCCCAAGTGGCGCAAGCGCAGTAGCTCTGGGTTGCCTTAGTGAAGGAGGCTGGGTTTGAAGTGTTGATCCCTGCAGGATACATAGAGGGGCGAACTGTGGAGGGTTTAGGGATGACGTTGAACTTTTTCTGCACAGTCGATTTGTGACGTAAGAAAATTGGATTTTGAAGGTCAGATTAGGCTACTGGTTGGTGTGAGTTTGAAGTGTGCAAAATGAGATTGTTGAGTTAGGCTGGTGATGAACGCCTTTTAATGTCAGCATCGGGGTAGAAACAGGCTGGCCTCTGTGAGGTCGAAATCAGCCTGGATTACATAGCAGGAGTTAGGCCAGCCAGACGGGATACATAGCGAAACCCTGTCTCAAAACAAAACAGAAAAACAAACAAAAAATGGGATTGTTGAAAGGTCTCCCCGCTGTTAAACAAACAAATAAACAAAGCAATGACATGAAGGTAGAATTCTAGATTTAGGTTCTCAGTTGTCATTACCAAGGCTCATAGACATTAAACCAGTCCTTCCCCTTCAGAGTCTCCATATGAAGTAAGAGAAAATTGACCGTGGTCCTTTTCAAACGAGGGTTTCGCGAATTTACAATACACCCCGTGGTATCCCGTGGTGTGGGTCGTCTGCTACTGCCAGCAATTATTTCCACAACAGTGAACATGAATTGAAAGCTTGCCGTGTTGCAGGCACGGAGCAGCAAAACAATACTGCGGGTCTGGGGGTGGGGGTGCTGGGGAAAGATGAACACAAATAAAGCCAAGGAAATAAGGACATCTGGTACCTCCTCAGGGATTCAGGGTGGGCCCTTTTTATTGATTTTTTTTTTAAAGCTCCACAGGTGGTGACTGCATTGGGTAGATAAGGCTATTAATCACTACCCTCATGTCTTTTTACCTTAAAAGAACTTATTTTGTGTGTGTGAGTGTTTTATCTATGTGTATGTCTGTGCACCACCTGTATTCAGTGCCTGCAGAGGCCAGAAGAGTGCATTGGAGCCCCAGGGACTGGAGTTACAGACAGTTGTGGAGTTACAGACAGTTGTTAGCTGCTTTGCATGTGCTAGACCCTCTTGGAAGAACAGCCAATAGCCGGGCCTGGTGGCGCAGGCCTTTAATCCCAGCACTCGGGAGGCAGAGGCAGGTGGATTTCTGAGTTCGAGGCCAGCCTGGTCTACCAAGTGAGTTCCAGGACAGCCAGGGCTATACAGAGAAACCCTGTCTCAAAAAAAAAAAAAAAAAAAAAAAAGAAGAACAGCCATTGTTCTTAACTGCTGAACCATCATTCCAGTTCTCCTATTACTCTTTAAAGTACCACACACCCAAACACACCACCTCCTGTCAGGTGTCCTTTGTACCTTCCAACCTCTGCACGTTCCAGAAGGGGCAGGCTACCCTGGAAACTGCTACTTCCTCACTCCCTCACTCGGGTGTTGTTTAAGCCCCACTCCTCTCTGAGCCTGAACCACCAGCATGAGAATCAGAAGCACCGCCTTCTGCTGAGAGCAGACCCTTGGGCTCCAGTGGGACTTGCTGAAACAAACTGGGAAATGGGCTTGTGAAACTGGCCTCATAAACACACACCAAGCACAGACCTAAAGTGTTGCACACATCTCCGTGAATTCAGTTCTATCCATATGTGGGAAAACCCCAAACTCCTTGTAGCCCACCCTACTCAGGATGGGACCCTTGTCTCAGAAAGATGCTGTATGGAGGGATTAATGATTGTTGGTCACTGGCTTCTGCATCTTTGTCTTTGCTTGTTCACCACCTACTTTCAACCTTCTTTGTCAACCCTATACCTTTTCCATCTCCCTGACTCTGAGATAGTGCAGCACCGTTATTAAAATCAGAATTCCCAGTCACCTACAGTTCCTCACCGAAGGAAAACATCAACAAATGATCTTTATTCTACTTCTTTAACGTCTCTTTAATAGTTCATGTTACTGCCCCCATCCTGATGCCCCAGGAGCTTTCACCAGCCCCACCTCAGTAGTCTTTTATCTCATCTCTGTTGAGGCTGCCTCTCTCCACTCTTCATTGAACGTTACTCTTTGGCTGGGACTCTTTCATTGGATTTCCAGTATACTTGGAAAAACAAACTCAAACTTTGACAGGACCTATGGAATACTATAGTGAGACAGAAAACTGTCCCAGAGGGGTTTTTTTCCCTACCACTCTCTATTTTGTCTTCCTCTGCAGCAGATACATTCTTTCTGATCAGATCTACAAACTCCTAGAGTCTGTACATTAAAAGCTACTCCCTAACTGTAATTAATTTATTATCTGCTATCCGCATGTAGCATACTCTCAAAAACAAGTTCTTGGACGCTTAAAAGACAAAGAGCCAAGTCTTTTTGTTTGTTTGTTTTTGTTTTAGGCTCTAGATGGCACCAAAGCAATGTGTAGCTACCCTCAACGTTGCCTGTAGTGGGGCTGTGCTTACTAAAGCAATGTTTAACTATGTACACAGGGCTACGTGCTCTGGGACTGTGTTGATTTGAGGCCTTGAGGAAGGGAAAAGGTAAAGATGGTGGAGGTGACTGGTAAATTCATTATAAAGAGAACTGGTTGTCCACAGGAATTGTGATCATCTAATTGAGATACAGTATTAAGGTTCCCAGGATGTTTCCAAGTGTCCGGTGGGGCCCAGTGTGGTCTCAGATTTGTCATAGGTTACTTAGATTAAAGAAATTCATGCCCTTAGTTCTGAAAAAGTATAATGTATTTTAAGATAATTTTCTCTCCTCCCCTCCTCTGCTTCACTCCTTGGCTTCCTTTCCCCTCCTTTAGGAATAATTTATAATGGATATGTAACCCAGAAGTGACTCTAGTTATATGGGAATATGTATAGGTTATGTATAAATACTATTATATTTTACATAAGACAATGGAGATAAAGTCTGCCATCTGACACCCAGATGCCCCAGGACACCAAAGGATGCCTCACAGCGCGCGCGTGTGTGCGCGTGTGTGTGCGTGTGTGTGTGTGTGTGTGAGTGTGTGTGTGTACATACTTGCACATATATGGTGTATCTTACAGATTTGTCTCTCTGGAAAACCCTGATGAATACAGATTTGTATCACAAGATTCTATGAAATACTGATGCTATTGGTGACTTTGGGTGGCAGGTTTTCTCTTCCAGTATTTTAAATTTAGTATTTAGGGCTGGAGAGATGGCTTAGCGGTTAAGAGCACTGACTGCTCTTCTGAAGGTCCCGAGTTCAAATCCCAGCAACCACATGGTGGCTCACACCTGTAATGAGATCTGATGCCCTCTTCTGGAGTGTCTGAAGACAGCTACAGTGTACTTATATATAATAAATAAATAAATAAATCTTTTAAAAAATTTTAATAATTAATTAAAATTAGACTATATCCAAGGGCTGGGAATATAGATCAGTTGGTAGACTATCTTTGTAGCATGTAGGAAGCCCTGAGTTCCATCTTCAGCACATAATAAGCTGGGTGTGGCAAGTGTTTGGGGTCTTAGGAGGCAGAGGTCAGAGGGTAAGGCTCAGGGTGGATGCCAGCCTGAGATACCTGAATGAGACTTTGTCAAAAGAAAGAAAGAAAGAAAAAAAGAAACTACCAGAAATAAGGTTGAATCCAGTTTATATACCTCTGCTGGTGTTTGTTTGCTTGCTTGTTGGTTTTTCAACTCAAATATAAGACCCTCCAAAATACTCTGAGACCAGGCAGGTTGTAAGGAGCAGTAGCTCCAGTGTTTTAAATGTGAACACACAATTAGAGACAATTAATGACTGGATTAACGCCCAGGAGTGGTTATGGGAAGCCTGAGCTACACACTCCTGTGTCTGTCCGCTGCAGATAAGTGGGCCCAAAGCTAGTTTTCCTGTCTCAGCCAGTCTCAGCTGATCAGAAGAGGCTCCTCTCCTCTGTGAGGGCTGTGCACTCTTTCTCTCATGGACTTTTAAAGAGGTTTCTGCTTTGACTAAGGTGAGCTTTTGTATTAAAAATTATTTAGTATGTGTTCAGATAATTGATGAAGCAGTTGACTAACTTTTAAAATGAGTGTTAAATGCCTTAGCTTTTATTAATTGCATGGATCCCTAAAAAAAAAAAAAAAAAAAAAAGTAATTGAAAATTTAATTACCTCAGTGTTTTCCTTCAAAGAACTGAGGCTTATTAAACTTTTTAAGCATCTATTGAAATACCAATAGCTAGAAACAATGTTCAGTTCTAAATACTAATTAAACAAGTTCTAAATCACCATAAAGCTAAGCTGAATTTTAAGTAACTTGTGTTTTATGTTTTGCTTTTTTTTTTTTTTCTTTTTGAGACGGGGTTTCTCTGTATAGCCCTGGCTGTCCTGGAACTCACTTTGTAGACCAGGCTGGCCTCGAACTCAGAAATCTGCCTCCTCTGCCTCCCAAGTGCTGGGATTAAAGGCGTGCCCCACCCAGCCTGTGCTCCAACCGCCCCGTTTTGCTTTGTTCTTACACAAAGAAGATTAACTACTTCATCACTGACCACTACTGCAGCCTTGTGGGCATCTTTCAAATTGCCGTGGCTTTAAAAACTACACATTGTGATGCATTTGGTATAATCCCAGCACTCAGGAGGCGGGGGCAGGAGGACTACTGAGAGTTCAAAGTAAATTCCAGGCTAGCATGGGTTAAATAGCTAGGCCACATTTTAAACCAAACAAAGCAAAAAAAAAAAAAGAACCCAGAACATAAATGCATGAATCACTGCTGCTGAACCACATTCTTCTGGTTCAACCTGGACAAGACAGGGAGACCTCTCAGACAAGCTGCAATACTTTGTTAGCATCAGGATGTAGCAAGGAAGATATATTACCATCACCAGGAATATCTAGATTTTGCATTAAAAACGTCCTTACTTGTTTTTGTTTGTATAAACAACTTGTTTGGGCTGGGGGCATCGAGATAGGGTTTTTGCTGCCAAACTCACTCTGTGGACTAAGCTGTTCTCTAATTTGCAATGATCCTCCTGCTTCTGCCTCCCACATACTAGGATTACTGCCATGAGCCACCATGACTGGTTAGGTTCTACTTTAACCTCAAAGAAATATAAATCTCATCACCCAGACATATCTTTTGTTTGTTTGTTTGTTTGTTTTTGTTTGTTTGGTTGGTTGGTTTGAGACAGGGTTTCTCTGTGTAGCCCTGGCTGTCCTGGAACTCACTCTTTAGACCAGGCTGGCCCCAAACTCAGAAATCCGCCTGCCTCTGCCTCCCAAGTGCTGGGATTAAAGGCGTGTTCCACCACCACCCGGCAAGATTGTGTTTTTTCAAGTTTATTTATTTTTCTTTTTTTAGATTTATTTATAATTTAAGTACACTGTAGCTATTTTCAGTTGCACCAGAAGAGAACATCAGATCTCTTTACAGATGGTTGTGAGCCACCATGTGGTTTCTGGGATTTGAACTCAGGACTTCGGAAGAACAGTCAGTGCTCTTAACCGCTGAGCCATCTCTCCAGCCGCTATTTTGTTTTTCATTATGTTGTGTAAAAATGTGTGTTTGTGTGTGTGTGTGAATGCAGGTGTTCATGGAGTCCTCAGATCCCCTGGGGTGGCACTTAAGGCAGTTCCCGGTGCTAGAAACTGAATACAGGACCTCTACAAGAGCAGTGCACGCTTAGCCACAGAGTCATATCTCTAGCCCTGGTTTAATTTTTAATCTATATGTATGGTGTCTGCCATGTCTGTGCAGATGCCTGCAGAGGCCAGAGGCACAGGATCTCTCAGAGATGGTGTTATAGGTAGTTGCTAGTTATCCAACCAGGGTGCTGGGAACTCAGGTCTTCAAATGCAAATATTTATAACTTCTGAGCCCCATCTCCAACCTCACCCATATATATCTGAAAAGTACTTTTTAAATTGGTATATGGCTGGGCATAATGGCACACACCTGTAATCTAAGCACCCAGGAGGCTAAGGCCAGCCTGGTCTACATAGAAAATTCCAGGTCCGCCAGGGCTACAAAATGAGACCTTAATTTTAAAAATTGGTATAGCCTTCCACTTTAAACTTCGATAGCAGGTCCCAGAACTAGTTCTCTTGCTGTAGAGACCTGAGTTTGATCAGTAGTCCTCATATAAAGAGAGAGGGGTGTATAGTGAGTGGTAGGTGCCTCTAATCCCAGAGCTGAGTAGGCAGAGACAGGGAATTCACTCAGCCTTATTGGTCAGCCAGTCTAGTCAAATTGGCAAGTCTCAGATTTAGTGACAGACCCTGACCTAAAACAAAACAAAGAGAAAACAACAACAAAAAACAAACACACAAACAAAAAAACCTAAGTGCAGAAATATTGAGGAAGATACCTGATGTAGTTCTCTAGCATGCGTGTATGTTTATGTGTGTGTGCACACACACAGACGAAGGAAACTAAACTGAAACAGCACTGGGGCATCGACTTTAGACAGTGTGGTGGGGAGAGATGCTGGTCTCCCCGAGAGCAGTGCTTGGATTCTGGCATAGGAAGGAGAGACCCCAAGAGCATGGCAGGTGTGCGGAGACGGGTCAGAGTTTGGGACGCTTATCATTGGGAGCTGGGGATTAGAGTCATAGAGAGGAGAGCGAGCTATGAAGTGGAAACTTAAGGGTTCTTTGGAAAATCAGTTGGATGGTGTTTTGCTGGGGCAAACACTTGGAGGAATGTTTAGCTAAAGTGGATACAGGTGAAAGGCTAAGGCAGACTGGTGAAGGAACATTTAGCTGAAGCTGACACAGGAGGCAGGATCTTCTGCTAAAGCAAGCTCTTGCAAGGACACACGATGAAGGATTCTTCGCTAAAGACATGCATATATTGGTCTGCCTTATATTGCATAGTTAAGCTGCATTTGTCGGGACTCCATAGTAAGAAATGCTCCAAAAAAACTTCTGGTGGTGTGCTGCAGTGTCTTGGGGCTTCCAAGAACTCAGGATGTTTGACAGAGTGATGTCAGCTGAGACAGATGAACATGCTGAGGCAAGACCCGTGGAGGACATGTCTGGAGGATATAAATAGGACTCAGTGGACAGTGACAGAGGCTGATGGCGGCTTGCTTGTAGAGCTAGGAATGCTTGTGAGTCGCAAGTCTTCACTGCTCTTCAATTCATTGAGAAAGACATAGCAGAGAACTTTTCCTGGTGTCCCTCCGGGTCCCTCATGCCGACTTGTGCCGAGGCTGAGGCCTGGCTGTCTCTATTAGGCAGTGCCACCGCTGCTGATTCCTGTTTGCTGTCCCAACTCTACTGCACCGGACTGCTGGTGTTTGAGAGTGGGTTGAGCTGCCTCTGCCTGTTAACCTGTGAACTGAACTGCTGATTTCCAAACAACACAGACTGGAGTTGCTCCAAAGAACCTTTCTAAACAGGTCCACTTCCCCCGTATCCTTTCTTTTATAAGACTTTCATGGGGAGCCCTCCCCACTTTAGTCTCGAGAAGGCGACGCCCAAAAACCACGAATAAACCACCTTGATGTAAAAACATGAGGTAGTTTAATGGCAGAGCTCCGGAGGAGAACAAGAAATCGACCACGTGGCTCGAAAGCTAGGGGTTTTTATAGGGAGAGGGGTGGGGGGGTTCTGGAGAATTGGCAAGGCTAGGTTACAGATGATTGGTCCGTTTAAATGCCAACACATTTGCAGAGTGGTACATGTAAGTTAGCAGAACATCCGGTAAACATATGACTCTAAACTATGTCAGGAATGTTTTAAACAAAAGCCTGCCTGGGCGTGCCTAGGCCTGTCCCACCTTGTTCTCCGCCTCAGGCTTCTAAGCCCACTTTTTCTCTGAACTTATTTGACATAAATTACATGAATCACAGGCCTTTCATTTTAAATTTCATTTTCCTTCACTTTCCCACTACCTCTGGTGGGTGGTGGGCTACAAGAGAGGTTTAAGCATTTGAGAACAATGATTAAAAATAGGTATTTGAAAAAATTAAAGTTACAGAGCTATGCTGAAAAGCAAGTCCAAAGTTCTTAAGTTTGGGCTGAATACTAAGTCACACACTGGCAAACTGACCGTGTGAGGCTGAGAAGAGCAATCCCGGCAACTGTAGAGCGAACACCATTCACTCACACAGCTTATCATGGGAGATGTTGAGTATGGACAAAACCTGTGAAGACCCCAAAGAGACAAGCAAAACTAGCCCCAGAGTAAAGCCGACTCAGATGCCCTTCCCAACAAAGCCCCCAACAAACCTCTGTAGGCTCAGACTGCCCTGGAAATAGCTACCCGGTCTGCCAAAATAAAAGTTTCAAAGAATACCATAAATTTTGGACTTCCTCAGCCCCACTGGTGGCCTGTAATCCCAGCACCTGGTAAACTGGGTCAGGAGGATTGCTAGTTCAAGGCCAGCCTGGACTGACTAGTAAGTTTTGGGTCAGTTTAGACCTTATTGTCAAAAGACAGACCGAAGCTTCACAGATGGCCTAGCAGGGGAGGTGTCCCCAGGACCTGCATGGCAGAGGGAGAAAGCCAGCTCCCCTTGGTTTCCCTCTCACCTCACAGGTACTCTCCAAAAATTGTTAGTAGATTTTACAAGAGAGAAAACAAAACAAAACAAAATCATAATTCATATCCTCAACATCTATCACATGCTGAAAATTTGCTTTAGTCATAAGAAACAAGAAAAAACAAACAAAAAGCAGCCAGTACCAAATTGATTCAGAAATATTACAGGAAACAAACGAGTAGGCAAGGATTTAAAACATACCTAGTTTTAGGGCGCGAGAACTGGCTCAGCAGTTAGAAGCACTTGCTGCTCTTGCAGAGACCTGGGTCTGTTCCCATCACCCACTGTCCATAACTGCTCACCAAGGACCAACCTTGGCTTGGAGAGGGGTCCTGAGGAAGGGTTGTCTATGAATGCCCAAACAAAGGGCTCCAAGTCAAACCGTGGCCTATGGAACTAGCTGGTGGCCTATGTTCTGCTAGAGACAGCTTTCCAGCCTGCTTTCTCCCGTGGTTCTGCTCCCTCTCCCTCTCCCCTCTCTCTTTCTCTCACCTGCTTTCTCTGGAGATCTCTAGACAGCTCTCTCTTTGTTCTGCTAGAGCCATTTCTCCAAGCAGTTCTCTCTTGCTATTCTAAAAACTTCTTTAGATAGCTGATCATAAGCTCCGTCTTTATTTTACACATCAATCTAGTCATTTACTTCAGGATCCCTTTTGATTACCTTGTGAATCTGTATCACCGGACCCAGCTAGCATTTTCTTTTGACATTGCAAAAGAAGTCCTGATCTGCCCGCCTCTGTAACAAACAGAGGCTGAGCTACCTGGGTGGGACCCAGTCCTGTAATTACCATTTCTACCACACCCAGGCCTACCCTTGCTCTGTCCCAGACTGACCTTGAACTCAGAAATCTGCCTGCATTTGTATCTTTTGGACAAGCTGGCTCATAGTGTAGCTGCCTCTGTTCCTTTAGCTTTGTGAAGCCCCTCATAATTCATATTGCATTCTTGTTGGGTTTTTTTTTTTGCATAATTGAGAAATTATATATTTTCATGTTTTTAGAGTTCTTTCCCACAGCCTTAAGGCCTGTCCAGAAGGTGTTTACCATTCCGCTGAGAACTTAGCCATACCTTTGCCTGCAAGACTTGGGCTGCCTGATTATCATGGAGTCATTAACACATTAACAGGGATTTTAGTCCTTAAAGGAGGAATGTAAAATATGTATGGTATTATACAAACAAGCCTTATGCCCATGGCAGCCATTGACACTATTGGAGGCCCATGTCTGTTGGCCCTGTACCTGTGCAGGAACTGTGTCATTCTGTACCCACCAAGACGATACCATGCCTGTTCTGGAGGATCTAATGCCCTCTTCTGGCTTCTGCGGGTACCAGTCACAAACTTGGCACACAGTCATACGTGCAGGAAAGACATAGACATAAAGAAAAACCCTGTCAAAATATACTTAGGGATTGGAAGGAAAACATGACCATGGGGAGGAGAAAAGCACAAGAGTTGATAAGAGCAGAAGTGGGAAGTTGGGGTAGGGCACACACTACCCCCAGCCCCCAAATTCAGAGATTTCCCTGCCACTTGCCCACGCCCCCATGCTTGGATTAAAGGTGTGGATCTCCACCACTGGGCCAATCCCAGCATTTAGTGGGCAGGAACAGTTGGATCTCTTTGACTTTGAGGCTAACCTGGTCTACATATTGAGGCCCTGTCTTAAAAACAAACAAACAAACAAATAAACAAAGAAGAAAATGTAACTTCAAGAGTTGAAAAACATAGTACTACTCCTGAATGACAAATGCACTGGGTGGAGTCAGAAGTAGATGACTGAAGAAATGATGTAATCATTTCCACACTAGAAATGATGTAAACGGAAGCACACAGAGAAAGTCTGAAGGAAAAGAATGAAGGGCACAGCCCTGAGAAATTCAGTTCCTGTCCAACTCTGGGAGAGGAAAAGTACATGAAGAGATTATGGCCAAACATGGTCCTATAGATCATAAAACCCCCAAAGTCTCCAAACAGGAGAAATGTCCCCCGACTGTCAAAGCAAGCTGCTGTATTGTGAGCTGCTGCTTAGAAGCCAAGGTGGAAAGGAACTGGAGGCAGCAGCTTCCAGCCAACAGGCAACCAGAAGCAGACTCAGAGCTCTACCCCATAAGGAACTGGATTCTGCTCATAACCATGCAGGTAGAGGTGATATCTTACGATGATAGGAAGGTTCTAAATCCCAGGAGAGTATTGATTACCTGTGTGTGTTTCTTAAAACTCATTGACCTGGTCCTCCTCCCCATTTTATGTGTATACGTGTACCTGATTGGAGGCCAGAAGAGGGAGGAGGATATTGAACTGGTTTGAATAAGCATAGCCCTATAGACTCAGATTTGAATGTTCATGGAGTGGCATTAGGAGGTGTGACTTTATTGGAGGAATTGTGTCACTGGGGGTGCGTTTGCTCAAGCCAGGCCTTATGGCGCACTCTCGGTTCCTGCAGACTGCAGATCCAGTTGTAGAACCCTGAGCTACCTCTTGAGCACCATGTCTGTCTGCACCATGCCGTGCTTTCCACCATGATGGCAATGGACTGAACCTCTGATTTAAGCCAGCCCCACTTATAAGAGTTTCTGGGGTCATGGTGTCTCTTCACAGCAATTAGAAACCCTAACTAAGATAGGTACCGTAGACTTGGAGATGCAGGCAACTGTAAGCAGCCTGGCTTGGGTGGTGGGACTGAAGCAAGGCCCTCTGTAAACACAGCAAGGGCTCTCACCTCCCAGCCATCTCTCCAGCCCTCTGCGCTCTTCAGCTGCAGACTTTGTTGTGTATAAATGTTAGGCTTGGGCTGGAGAGATGGCTCAGCCGTTAAAGGCTAGGCTCACAACCAAAAATAAACGTTAGGCTTAATATAGTACATTTCAAATGTGTGTGTGTGTGTGTGTGTGTGTGTGTGTGTGTGTGTGTGTGTGTATACGCGTGCCATGGGTATGCACCAGGCAGTTGTGAGAGTACTACTGGCAGCTGAACTCAGGTCCTCTGGAAGAGCAGCAACTCAATCATTAGCCATCTCTGCAGCTTCAATACATGTGACTTCTTATAAAGACATAAAAGTGCAAACAGGCTTGGTGCAGTAATCACTTTTTAAATCCTGGGGCTCAGTAGACTGAGGTAGAACAATCACTGAGAGTTCAAAGCTGGCAGGGCCAATCAGTAGCTCGTTTATAGAATGTGTTGGCACATAACCTCATGTCTGTGATACCGTCTCTCAGGGACAGAAGCATGGGAAACGTTGCAAGTTTGAGGGCAGCCTGGTCTACATTGCAAGTTCCAAGCTAGGCTTACATAGTAAGAGACCTCGTCTCAAAGACAAACAGACAAGTGTACAATAAAGTCAGTGCCACTTTCCCTACCATTGATTCTTTACTTACCCTTTGTTATGTGACACTTGTCATACAGTGCAACACACATGCACGCACACACTCGCCCCAGAAAGGAAACCCATCGTAGACCAAATTAATGAGGGTGTCAAAATCCAATTTGAACCAAGTTTTTATTGGGGTCACTACAGAAGTGTGGGTGAGGGGCTGTTTACAGGGCCAGGGATGAGCCAAAAGCAGCTGCATCACTACACAGCCCCCCAACACCCCCCCCATCCAGACTCCTGAAAGCTGCACATCTGGAGCTCTCCGCTCACATCTGGAGCACTGCACAGCTTGTCTCGGAACACACACGTGATACTGTTTTTATGGTTCTGGCTTACTTTGTTTAACACAATGATCTCCCACCATGACAGGTCAGAGCAGGGGACCCCCCCACCCCAGCAGCTGCACTGCCCAGCCTCCTGCCCAGCAGCTGTCACTGTGGAAAGGGGCCCCAGTGAACCTTGCAAGTTTCAGCTTTTCCCAGACTTGTGAAGTTTGGTGACCTCCTGAGTCTCTTAAGCTCCAACCCCACCTCCCCCTGGAGAGACTGTTCCAATAAGAAGGAAACAACCATCAGTAATGTCCTATTTTTTTACATGTCATAATAGCATAATAGCATATATATATATATATATATATATATATATATATATATGATTTATTTTATCTAAGTACATTGTAGCTGTCTTCAGACACATCAGAAGAGGGCATCACATCTCATTATGAATGGTTGTGAGCCACCATGTGGTTGCTGGGATTTGAACTCTGGACCTTCAGAAGAGCAGTCAGTACTCTTACCCGCTGAGCCATCTCTCCAGTTGGGTTTTTACATTTCTTACACTGAAGAGAATAGTTTCTTCATCCTGCGTCCCCTTGTTTTACTCCCTACGCTGCAAGTCTTTTTCTTTTTCATATATTAACAAGACAGTGGGCCTCCTTATGGCATCTCCATTCATGAGCAGAATGTACTTTATATAAGATATTCCCACCGTGTAACCCTCCCCCCCAATCTCATCCCTTGTGTCCTTCCTGCTAGGTCCCATGTTCTCCCTAAATTGTCTCTTATTGATTGATTGATTGAATGATTGATTGAGTCAGGGTCTTGCTGTATAGCCTAACTAGCCTGGCACTAGCTACGTAGCCCAGGCTGGACTTGCCATCCCACACTCTTCCCACGTCAGCATTCCTAAGCGCTGTTGGGATACAGGCGTGTGCTATCTTACTCTGTTTTGAAACAACAGCAACAGCCAAAACAAAACCCCTAGTTTCTGCACATTGGAAAGAACGTGTGATCATCGTCTTTCTCATACTGACTTATGTTGTTTAGCATGATAATCCCCAGTTTAATCCATTTTTCTGCAAACAATGTAATTTTGTTCTCTTTATTCATAAAAAGTTAATATACAGTAGAGTTTGTTCTCCTTGGTATATAGCTCCATGAGTTCTGACAAATGCATACATGCATACAGCAACCCCAACAGACAGAATAGCTCTGTCATCACAGAAGAGTCCCTCAGGAGAGTCCCTCGGGGTCTTCATTTCTGCCTTAGCAACAGTGCATTGGTACCCACTCTGTCCATTTCCCCACTGTGGGCATCTGGACTAATTCCTTCTCCTCTTTCAGGAGTGAAGGGTGTTTTCGCCATCTGGTTGGATGGACATCCACTGGGACAGGAAGTGACCCCCCCAGCCCCCTTGGCCTACAGCCTGGGTCATGCAGGGTGTGGCTTCACTGGCTTTAGGGGAGACCTTTTCAGTTTGCCCCATCTGCTCTCGGGTTGAGCTTTCCCTGGCTTGTTTCTGTACACAGTGGGAATATGAAATCAAGCCCAAGAGTTTTTTTTTTCTTTCTGGGTTTTCAAGACAGGGTTTCTCTGTGTAGCCCTGGCTGTCCTGGAACTCACTCTGTAGACCAGGCTGGCCTCAAACTCAGAAATTCACCTGCCTCTGCCTCCTGAGTGCTGGGATTAAAGGCATGCGCCACTGCCCGGCAAGCCCAAGATTTTTAATAGCTCTTTTGAATCACTTTTAAACTTTTTGTTTCCTTGAGTGGAGGCTGCTGATTTCATTGTCTTTTTCTTCAGTAGCTTGTCATAGGTGAGGTGTGCCCCAAAGATGATCTTCTATGCCAACTGAGTATGTGTGGCTTCTCTTTCCGTGACTTGGGAATGCTTGAAATCTGTTTTGCCCCGGGCACCGTGTCCACTGCTGTTGATGCTACCGTCTCTTCTCTGTCCAGGCAGTTTGGATCTGATGTCTTTGGGTCAGATTGGGTTTCCTCCAAGCGCTTTGGCACTTCCAGCCTGTTTGTGGGTATTTGCCATTGGGCAAACGGTTAGCGACCTGGCGTTCCCTTCGCCTCGTTTTCCAGCCACCACTAGAGGGCGACCAGCACCTCCCGATGCCTCTGAGGGCTGCCTTGGTTTCAAAGCTGGTAATTGTCATCACCCTCCAGTCTGACTTCCTTTTGCACCTGAGATCTCTTCCCTGGGGACCTTCTTGAGCCCTGTCGGTATCAGAGGGCATGGGTGTGGCCTTTCCCAGGTATTGGCTGGGATTCTTTAGGGATAGATTGTGGTTCACTGTTGTGGGATAGGGACAGGGACAGGACAGTTGAGCATGAGGAGGCCTGGCACATGGTTGTGAGAAGACCTCTGATATAGAGGTGAAGCTGGTGTCTCCTCTCCCAGTGATGCGCCCTCTAGTATGAGGACCCTGGCGTTCCAGCTTTCTGTCCTCTTCGTGTGGATGCTCTCAGCTATGGAGGCAGTTCCTGGGTTCTGTCATGTTTACGGGATGGCACTGAAATTACGGTTTCCCTAAAGAGTGCCCCTGGGGTGCTTTCTACCTTGGCTCTCTAAGGAATCCTCCAGGCCAGGATCAGGGATGTGTCCCAGCAGAACCAGCTTTTTCATGTCCTTGTCAAAGGAACGAAGCAAGTTGTGTACCATCTTTCTGATATAGATCTCCACAAGAATGCCCATGGTGATGGACAAGTTTCTTCAAGTATTCCCACAGCTTCTCAGGGTCAGTGCTGGAAGCCAGGAGAGCTGCAGCCTCAATTCCATGCCAAGCACCTGCTCGACATCCATTGATGTCCCTGGTGCAACCTCCTCCCAGCAGAAAGGTGGTCCGGGTTGTTCCTCAACACGGGGCAGGTCTGCTTCTGGTCCTCTGGCAGTGACCTTTGCTGCATGCTGATGCCCAGGGCTGGTTGAAGCTCCAACAGGAAACACTCACCCTGCCATTATGTAAGGGTAATCCCTCTGCTGGGCTGTGAGCCAGGCTTTACCTGCTGTCTGCAGTCTGTCGGTGGGCTATCCTGCCTAGACTTTGTTTCCTGCTCACACTGATTTGTCAAATCATCAGAGCATCATCAGGGATCAATGACCACTCTTACCAAACCACTTTAGAGAGTTCTAAATCCCCATATTGGGGGGGGGGGGCAGGTCAGACAGGGCAGGCCTTTCCAGTATGGTGATTGAGTGACTGCAACACATAACCTTCTGGTCCATTCAGAAAATGTTTAATTTACTTTTTTTTTTTAAAACTTTATGTCCTTATTTGTTTTATATAAGTACACTGTAGCTCTCTTCAGACGCACCAGAAGAAGGTGTCAGATCTCATTACATATGGTTGTAAGCCACCATGTGGTTGCTAGGATTTGAACTCAGGACCTTTGGAAGAGCAGTCAGTGCTCTTAACCACTGAGCCATCTCTCCAGCCCTTAATTTACTTTTATTTTTATTATTTTTTTAAAATTTTTTTTAAAGATTTATTTATTTATTATATGTAAGTACACTGTAGCTGTCCTCAAACACTCCAGAAGAGGGAGTCAGATCTTGTTACAGATGGTTGTTAGCCACCATGTGGTTGCTGGGATTTGAACTCCGAACCTTTGGAAGAGCAGTCAGGTGCTCTTACCCACTGAGCCATCTCACCAGCCCCTTAATTTACTTTTAAAAGTATTAATACTTTGCAGACCAGACTGGCTTAAAACTCAGAATTTGCCTGCCTCT
>NC_034604.1:70092876-70099743 GCF_900095145.1 Mus pahari | reverse complement strand
AGAGAGAGAGAGAGAGAGAGAGAGAGAGAGAGAGAGAGAGAGAGAGAGAGAGAGAGAGAGGCAAGAGGAGGGGGCAGGCAGCCCCTTTCATAGTGGGCCATGCCCACCTGGCTGTTACCAGGTAATTGTGGGGGTAGAGTCCAGAAAGAATACCAACACCCAGTATCGGGAGAGTACCTACCCTTAAGCTGGAAGGCCCACATTTTATTTACTATTAAAATATAGAGCTAGAGGCCAGAGAGATAGCCCAGCAGTTCAGAGCACTAACCACTCACGCTTATGGAGGAGCTTGATTGCCAGCATTCATATCAGGCAGCTCTGTAGCTACAGAGCTCCAGATCCAGAGAAATCCAACACTCATAGCCTCTGCAGATTCCTACGCTCACAACAAACATACCTACATACACATTTAAAGTTTCCAAACTGTAAAACCCAGTAATGCAGCTTATATCTGTAGTCATGGTACTTGGAAGGCTGGGACAGGACTATAGATGTGAGTTCAGGAGCAATCTGGACTCTATAGTGAGTTCTAGGCCAGCCTGGGCTACAGAGAGACCTTCCAACCCCAAATCAATCAAATCCCTGAGCCTAGTGTTGCAGACTTTTAATTCCAGCACTAAGGAGGTAGAGGCAGGTGAATCTCTGTGAGTCTCCGTAGCAGTTTCAGCTAGAGCCTCATAGTGAGACGCTGTCTCAAAAGGTTTAGAATTATTAGAATGTATTAGATTAAAAAGTGGCGGCGCACGCCTTTAATCCCAGCACTTGGGAGGCAGAGTCAGGTGGATTTCTGAGTTGGAGGCCAGCCTGGTCTACAGAGTGAGTTCCAGGACAGCCAAGGCTACACAGAGAAACCCTGACTCGAAGAAGAAGAAGAACAAGAAGGAGGAGGAGGAGGAGGAGGAGGAGGAAAAATTGACTATCATCACTGCTTTCAAAGTCCTTAGTATTATAACTTTACAATCAAAGAATTAAGTTTCCACTTTTATAAGCTGACAGCTGGGCATATAAAGTATGTAGCGTACTTTCTATCATCCTAGCCCTTGAGAGGTGGAGCCAGGATGATAGAAAGTTCAGACTAGGCTGTACTACATAGTGTTCAGGCAGCCTTGGTTATCCAGTGAGTTTCTGCTTCACAACATCAAACTGACAGACGGAAGGAAACCAACCCATTCTGTTCCTTTAAACACAGATAAACTTAGACATGGAGCTGATGATCTTCCAACTTCTGCCTTAGTTACTTTCTATTGCTGTGACCAAGCACCAGAAACTGTGTATCAGAGCTCACAGCTTTAGAGGATGAGGCCATGGCCCTCATGGGGGCAGTGGGGCAGGGAGCATGGCAGCAGGAGGCAGGGGGCACTGCAGCAGGCAGGCAGGGGGCACTGCAGCAGGCAGGCAGGGAGCACAGCAGTAGGCAGGCAGGCATGGTGAAGGCACAGTAGCTGAGAGCTTACATCTGATCCACAAGTGCAAGGCGGAGGGAGATCGGGCGGACAGGGAATGGCGTGGGCTTTTGAAACCTCAAAGATCAATCACTCCAGTGACAAATCTCCTCCACAAGGTTGTACCTCCTAACCCTTCCCAAACAATTCGACCGTCTGGGAAAAAATACTCAAACATATGAGCAGATGCAGGGGAGGGGGGCATTCTCATTCAAACCACCACATTATACTTTTAGTTTTTGGTTTATTATTTAGAGATGAGTGTGCACACACATTTGTGAGTGTGGAAATCAGAGGACAGTTGGTAGGAGGGAGTCAGTTTTCCTTGTACCATGTGTACCTAAGGATCAAACTCAGCCCGTTTGGTGGGGGATAGATGCCTTTCATCACCAAGCCATCTCACTGCCTCTCACTCGTTTTTTTGAGATGGTCTCACATAACGCAGCCTGGCCTTGAACTTTGACTTTCCTGGCTTCACCTCCCAGTGGGATTACAAGTGTGTAACACACCTGCATGCAGTGTACATTTTTGTTGGGCTTTTGAAAACCATGCAAATGACCTTGTTCAGTGTTCAATCATAGTAGCATGGTATGAACATTTCTCTTGCTTCCAAAGACTTTCAGCCTCTTCCCTGAGCTCCCCAGTCACTAAGTGATTTGTACTTGTTTTGTTTTATTTCGTTTTTTGTTTTTGTTTGGTTTTTGGTTTTTCGAGACAGGGTTTCTCTATATAGCTCTGGCTGTCCTGGATCTCACTCTGTAGACCAGGCTGGCCTCAAACTCAGAAATCCGCCTGCCTCTGCCTCCTGAGTGCTGGGATTAAAGGCGTGCGCCACCACGCCCGGCTCCGGTTTGTACTTGTATTGGCAACTCTTTGTCACTGTGATAGAACCTCAGGACCAAGGCAGCTTATGAAAGTTTATTTGGACTCACAGTTAAGAGAAGGTTAGAGTCTGTGAGTCAGGGACAGCATGGCAGCAGACAGCAGGCTTGGCAGTCAGGGCAGAAAGCCCAGAGCCCGGATCTTGAACCACTAGCGTGAAGCAGAGGAAGTGACCTACAGATGACACAAATCCTTTTCTCTCACAGCCTTCCTGTAGCAATGCACTTCCTCCTCCAACAAAGCTGCACCCCCTAACCCTCTCCAGGCAGCTCCACTGCCTGGGACCAGTGTTCAAAAGCCAAGACTACGGAGGAGAGCATTTCTCATGCAGACTATTTAATACTCATGGCTATAAACGACTCTCCCTGCCAGCAATATCTCTTGCTGAACTTATGACCTTAGGCATACGAGGCAAGCATTCTACCACTGAGCTCCGCTTAGCTTTTTTTGGCTTTTATTTGGAGATAAGCTAAGTTGCCCAGGCTGTAGTCTAGGCAGGTTTTTCCTTCTGGCCTGCTGTTTCAGCCTCCCCAGAAGCCGAAGTTACGGACTTTCCTACTACCAAGTCTACCTCAAAACTTGTTTTATATTCACGAACACCTTTGATCAATTATGGCTCTGTATTAAATACAGTAGTCTCTTTCCTGGATTCTGGAACTTTCTATTTCTAGTTTTAGAACTAGAACATATAGTTCCAATGTTCTTTTGGGGTGTACAGCCTTTGAAATATAGGAACTTACTTGGTAGAATTGGGTAACCAGAAAACAAACAAAATCCGATTAGAACCCATGGGCGTATCTACTGCAGCCTCTAGGTGAATGTTAGACCTGAGGACTGTAGACTAGAACGATAATAAACAGCATTCAGAACAAGAGACATCCCCTTCCTAGCTTTGTTTTTGAGACGGAAAGCTCACTGTAAAATTTAGATCTTATTACAGAAATTGAAACGAGCTCATGCAAATTATTCTCCACTGCACCCGTAAAAGGAGATTGAAAGCAGTAATGTTGCGTGTGGTGTACATACGGTACCATTTCCTAAATATCTTTGGGGTCTAAAACTGGGAAAGACACTCAATGCTTCCTTTTCCTCGGGCTACAGTATCATAGGATTCAATTTTGAATCTGATAATGGAAGCATTTTCGTGGCACAATAGCCCACAAAGGAAATGAAGGAAGAAATAAACAGCCAGATGATTGAAACAGACAAATAAGACCTCTAGATTAGATGTTCACTGCTGGACTGTTTCTCATTGGTAGACAGAAATTAATTGAGCATCTAATTGTGTCCATTTCTAGGGCGCATCCTCACTGAGACTTTCTATTGACCATTTGTCGGTGGCTCATTCTGTATTTTTAATTCAGAAGATGATTTTATATGCTAATTTGAAGGGCACGAACAGAAAGATGTTGTGGATCTGGCAGACTTGATGCCGTTAATTCAAAGTGTTGTGAGTCAGGCATGGTGGCTCAGCCCGTAGGCAAAGGCAGGAGGATTGGCAGTTTAAGGCCAGCCTGAGATACAGAACAAGTTCCAGGCTAGCCTGGGCTACACAGTGAGAGCCTGTTTCAAGTAATACAAGAAAGCAAAGGAGGATCATATGACCAAGATGAATTGTTGGCATGTATAAAACTGTCAAAGAATTAAAGATATTCTATTAAAAACCCACAAACAACTCTATAAGACAAATGTGCTGGTTGGTTTGACACACCCTGGAGTCACCTGGGAAGCACCTCAGTTGAGGAATTATGTCATCAGATGGACATGTGGACCCGTCTCTTAGAGATGGTCTTGATTGCCTTAGTTGGTGTGTGAGGACCCAGCCACTGTGGGTGGCACTATCCCCTAGGCAGAGGCTCTGCCCTTTATAAGAAGGAAGAAAGCTAGCTGGGTGGGCAAGGAGCAGCAAGCTTATATCCTTTTCTCTCCACCCTTGATTATAGATGGTGACCAGCTTTGCAAGCTCCTGCATCTGTGACTTCTCTGCTGTGATGAACTTTAATGTGGAATTGGAAGCCAAATGCATTCTTTTCTAGGTTGCTTTTGTCAGGGTATTTATAACAGCAACAGTCATAAAACCAGAACAGTCACATTCTGTGCTGGGCAGAAGCTTATCTTGAATATTTCCCATTAGCTTTTTCTGTATCTCCACTGTGCTAAATGGTGACGTTGTATCTATCTTGTCTTAAAGTAAAAGTTACTTTATTTTAAAGCCAGTGACTCCAACTGTAAGTTGCTCCACAGCACATTGTACAGAAACTCCACCCCTTCTTCCTCGTTTTGGAGAATCAACTAAGGCCTCTTCTATTTTACCGTTGAGCTTTATCTCCAGTCCTTTGGAAGCCATTTTAAAATTGTCCCCAATCTCAAATAGAATTCTACTCAAATAAACTAAAGGGTGTTCTGTAATTTTTACCTTCTGCCACAGAGGACAGATTGGGGAACTATGAGGTTAGTAAATGAGAGGAAACAAGAGGAAACATCTTTGATAGAGTTGGGATGGCTATCAGGAATGTAATGAAAACTGCACATGTCTCTCTGATAGACTGTTCCCCCATTTCTTTTTTTGAGACAGGATCTCACTGTGAAGCAATGGGTGGCCTTTATCTTGGTTACCTCCTGCTTCTGCCCCCTGGGATTGTAGGCATGTGCTACTGTGCCAGGCTTTCTGAGAAACGAAACAGAATTCAGATCAGTGTAGGACCTGGAGTTCCCTCCATCTCAAGAGTTAGGGCTTCTTGTTGTTTGGGTTAGAGTTTCACCCTCTTGTCCAGCCTGGTCAGGTATTTTCTGAGGTTAGAGGTTCAGTGTTAAAGATTCTCCACAGATTTGGAAATAGCTTGACCATTATGAATCAGACATACTGTGATCTTTCTGCTCTTGGAGCTGGCTTAGTAGTCAAATTCTTTTTCTTTCTTTCTTTCTTTCTTTCTTTCTTTCTTTCTTTCTTTCTTTCTTTCTCTCTCTCTCTCTCTCTCTCTCTCTCTCTCTCTTTCTTTCTTTCTTTCTTTCTTTCTTTCTTTCTTTCTTTCTTTCTNTCTCTCTCTCTCTCTCTCTCTCTCTCTCTCTCTCTCTCTCTCTCTCTCTCTNTCTTTCTTTCTTTCTTTCTTTTCTTTCTTGTTTTTCAAGACAGGGTTTCTCTGTGTAGCCCTGGCTGTCCTGGAACTCACTCTGTAGACCAGGCTGGCCTCCAACTCAGAAATCTGCCTGCCTCTGCCTCCCAAGTGTGCCACCACTGCCTGGCTTAGTTATAAATTTTTTTAGCTTGCCTTTGTCATGGACTGTGTCAACACCTCCATCGGTTATGACAGCTGGGTGCAGTGATCTGGATTGGTATCTCTGGTTTTCAGAATTTGAAATTTATCATTCCTTGCCCTTCTAGCTTTTAAAGTTTCTGTTGTGAAATCTGCTATCTTTCTTATAGGCCTGCCTTTATAGACAGTTGCGTGTTTCCCTCTTGCATACTGCAGTATACTCTCTGTTCTGTATATTTAGAGTTTTAACTGTTGAATAACGTGGAGAGTTTCTTTTCAGGCCCCATCTAGCTAGTGTTCTATTCATGCCTCTTGTATTAGAGGGACCTTTCCTAGGACTTGGAAATTTTCTGCTATGGCTTTATTGAAAATATTTTCTATGCCTTTGACGTGAAGTTGTCTATCTTTTGTGCTCATAATTTGTAGATTTTATCTTTTGGTGATATCCCAAAGATTTTGACTGTTCTGTTCTGACCCTAAAAACAACTTGGGGAGGAAAGAAATCATTTGACTTACATTTCCAGGTCACAGTCCATCACTGAGGGAAGTTGGGGCCAGAACCCTAATAGGAACTGAAGCAGCGTGCCTGGAGGGGCGCTGCGGAGGGACTTACTCCTCTTATACAGCCCAGGACCACCAACCCAGGTGGGGCACCACCCACCGTATGCTCCATACGCTGTGCTAGGATATGTCACATGAGTGGTCCAATAGTGTCTTTGATTCCTTCTGAAACTTCACAAGCCAGACTCCTATTGTCTGTATTTCTCTATGAATAATAATAATAACAATTGTTATTATAGAATAATTACTATAATAATTATATTAGTAAATAATAATAGTAATAATAAGTCTCATCTTCCAGGCTCCTGGGACAGCCCAGTAAGCCCTGAGCACTAACTGCTTTTCTAGTTTAACGTTCCCCAATCCTCCACTTGCCACCCACAACAAAGTACAGGGCATAAGGGCCACATGGTCAGGTCTACCACAGCAACATCCTACTGGATATCAATTATTTTCTTTTTTTTTTTAAAGATTTATTTATTTATTATATGTAAGTATACTGTAGCTGTCTTCAGACACTCCAGAAGAGGGCGTCTGTTATGGATGGTTATGAGCCACCATGTGGTTGCTGGGATTTGAACTCCGGACCTTCGGAAGAGCAGCCAGGTGCTCTTACCCACTGAGCCATCTCACCAGCCCATCAATTATTTTCTAGTTCAGTTTCTGTTGCTGTGATAAACACTGTCTTAGTCGGGGTTTCTATTCCTGCACAACCATCATGACCAAGA
>NC_034604.1:70071935-70089581 GCF_900095145.1 Mus pahari | reverse complement strand
GGATGACTTTGAATTCATTTATGATCCTCCTGTGTCCATCTTTCTTTCTTTCTTTCTTTCTTTCTTTCTTTCTTTCTTTCTTTCTTTCTTTCTTTCTTTTTTTTTTTTTTTTTGGTTTTTCGAGTCAGGGTTTCTCTGTGTAGCCCTGGCTGTCCTGGAACTCACTCTGTAGACCAGGCTGGTCCATCTTTCAGTTACAGGGATCACAGGCGTGTACCATATCATCCAGTTTTAGGTTTAAGGCAGTGCTGGGGTTGGATTCAGGGCTCTGTGCATGCCAAGTAAGGATCTTACTAATGGAGCTACACCACAAGCTCATATGCATAGATTTTATGATATAATTTGGACTACATAGAGATCCTCCCTCCCCTCACTTCTTTCCATTAGTCTCTTTAAGTAAGGATGGTCATTCTCAATTAGAAAAAATACTATTGGATATGGATATTTAGAGAATTTGAAATTCCTGAGTACTAAATGTGCACATTAGCACTGTGAATGAAGGCACACATTTGCCTAGCTTGGAGGATGACCCCATTATGCTGGACTCCCCTGTACTGGGCCCTCTCCTCTCCGTGGTCAGGCTGAAGGGCTTGAGGAACCCATTACTGAGTTGATCCATGAACTGGGTTGTACTCTGAGTGAATTAAAGATATATTATTGTATGAACATATGTTGTCACGGGTAAGTTGTAGATCACAAGGTTTTTTTATTTTTAAAAATTGTCTCTTTTTTTTTGTTGATCCCAGTTTTTAAAAAGTTATTTATTTATTTTTCTTGTCTCATATATTACATCCCGAGTATAGTAACTCCTCTGTCCTCTCTTTCCAGTCCCTTCCCCCACCTCCCCTGTCCCCCGACATCCATTCCTCCTTCTGTTGCCCTTCAGAAAAAAGCAGGCTGCCCAGGATATCAACCAAACATGGCATAACAAGTTATAATAAGGTTAGACATAAACCTCATGTCAATTTTTTTAAAAGATTTATTTATTTATTTTATGTATATGAGTACACTGTAGCTGTACAGATGGTTGTGAGCCATCATGTGGTTGCTGGGAATTGAATTCAGGACCTCTGTTGTTCCGGTCAGCCCCACTCACTCCTGCCCAAAGATTCATTTATTATTATATCTAAGTACACTGTAGCTGTCTCCAAACACACCAGAAGAGGGTGTCAGATCTCATTACGAATGGTTGTAAGTCACCATGTGGTTACTGGGATTTGAACTCAGGACCTCTAGAAGAGTAGTCAGTGCTCTTAACTGCTGAGCCAAATCTCCAGCCCCATAAACCTCATATCAGGGCTGGATGAGGCAACCTAGTAGGAGACAAAGGGTCCAGAAACAGGCAGAAGAGTCAGGGACAGCCCCCAGGTCTTCTTCGTACATGTTATGGTTTTGTAGCTTGGTGTTCTTGTGGAACGCCTAGCAGTGTGAATGGGACTGTCTTTAAAAAGTATCTTACTGTTTTATTTGTATGTGTGTCTTGCCTGCCTATGTGTCTGTGCACCAAGTACATGCAGTACCCCTGGCAGCCAGAAGAGGGCATTGGATCTTCTGGGATTAGCGTTTACCAGCTGCCATACAGGTGGTGGCAGGGATCAGACACTGGTCCTCTGGAAGAGCCATTTCTCCAGCCCCCACAAGTTTATTTTATAACCACCTCTTTAACCTGGTCTAAGGAGCAGGTGTATGTATATTTATTTCTTCCTGGTCTTAGGCACCAATAGGCTAGCTAGCTTGCCAGTAAGTTCAACTTGTCACCTGCAGCCCTAATTCAAGTCAGTGTGTCTTAAAGTTATTGATGAGGAGCTGGACTGAAAAAGAAAGAGACGCTAGAAAACAACTTTATGCAGCCTCTGAGACCACAGAGGCTGGCCAGCCTCTAAGACAGGCTGCTCCGTCTTGACAGATCGCCATTTCCTCTAAGCCTTTATTGTTATGCTGTCAAGCACTGCTGTATCTTGTTGTCCCTTCTAAATTTTCCTCTTTGTTCACAGTACGAGATGAGAACAGAAGCACGGCGAAAAAATCTTCTCATTTTGATTCTGCATTACTTAACACAAGAAGGGTATGTTATCACAAGTGTTTATGACAGTGCCCCTCCTCTCTGACCCTTCAAAAGCACTGACTAAACCCTTCTGTTAGAGCAGTTTCACGTTTGCAGAAAAATAAGCATAAGCATAGTGAATCCCTATATACTTTTTCTCCCCACTGGTTTCCTATATTATTATTACCATTACTAATATTGCTTTATTATTATTACTATTACTATTCTTTGCAGTACTGGTGATGGATCTCAAGCAAGCACTCTACAACCAAGCTCCAGTGTAGTCCCTTACTATTAACATTTCTCATTAATGTAGTTTATTTGTTATAACTGATGAGTCCTTACTAATAAGTGATGTTCTCCACAGCAACAAAAAAAGTAATCAATTCAGCAGCCACATCCATATTTGGCTAAAAGCAAGGAAAGGCAATCCAATGACAGTTTCTTTCTTTCTTTTTAAAGATTTATTTATTATATATAAGTACACTATAGCTGTCTTCAGACATACCAGAAGTGGGCATCAGATCTTATTACAAATGGTTGTTATCCACCATGTGGTTGCTGGGATTTGAACTCAGGACCTCTGGAAGAGCAGTCAGTGCTCTTAACCACTGAGCCATCTCTCCAGCCAATGACAGTTTCTTAATTGACTTACTTACTTGATTTTTTTTTTCGAGACAGGGTTTCTCTGTGTAGCCCTGGCTGTCCTGGAACTCACTCTGTAGACTAGGCTGGCCTTGAACTCAGAAATTCGCCTGCCTCTGCCTCCCAAGAGCTGGGATTAAATACTTACTTGATTTTAAGCACTTTCAAAATTGTTTTGGACAGTGGGAACATCACCAGATGTCAGTAGAAGCAGGTAGCTTCCAGACAGAAGTGTTACAGTTGACAGCGTTGGGATGTATTTAACACGTGGTTAAGTTACATGTCTGCCTATGATGTCACTGCCTCAGAGGCTGGCACAGGAGGATCAAGAATCCTAAGGCAGTGTGAACTGTGAATTGAAACCTTATCCCTTCCCTAAAACAGCCAACCGGTAAGCAAGTCACAAAACCAAAACCAACAGCGGCCGAAAAGACCCAACCCGTTCAACAGCATTAGATAACCCAAACCAAAAAACCCAAACCGAGAAAACAAAATCCAAAACAAACCAAAGAATCAAATGTAATGTTCCTTACTATGGAAGGGTCTCCTCCACGGTTTTCTCTAGAGCGTGCTGCTCACTGTCAGCTTGCTCTTTGTAGTGAGTCCCCTTGGATTTGCAACCCCTGTCTGCTTTTATTCCCTAACCCCAGACCTAACCTCCTCTCTCCTGTGAAACCACCAGCTATATGGATGCGGCTAAGGCTTTGGAGGAGGAGACTAGACTGGGACTGCGGCGCTTTGAAGTTTGTGACAACGTTGACCTGGAAACTATTTTGATGGAATATGAGAGCTATTATTTTGTAAAGTTCCAGAAGTACCCCAAAGTGGTTAAGAAGGCACCAGACCCAGGTACGTAGGTTTGTGCTAGAAATGATGCTTTATCCCATTGTTAAGAATGGTGTTTCTATCGGCCACACCTGTAATCCCAGTATCAGGGAGGTGGGAGGGGGCTCTGAATATGAAAAGTCGGCCTGTCCTGTGTTCCTAGGCACATGGTTGGATGGTCCCCTTCCATGCCTGGAAGAGTAGACCAGAAGGACCCGGACCCGAGCTCAGACCCAGAACTGATCATTCAAACACGAGTGCCTGGCTTGGTTGACGTCCTCCTGTCTTGTTGGCCTTTGCTTGAGGAGTGTGTGCTAGGGCGATGGAAGCAGAGCCCTAGTGTGTTGCAGATGCTCTTCATAAGGCAGCATTAACTTCTGGAGTGATGGAGAGGGCTGTTGGAAGACTATAAATGACAAAAGACTTTTTCTTGTTAGGAAGCCCTATTATCTATCTTGAAAATAACATGGAAATGAGTATTGGTGAAGCTAATAGCTCATGTATAGATAATGAAATGCTTTTGAAAGCCATCAATCCAGATGGTGATCAATAGAATGCAAAGACCAGTGTAGGTCAGCAGTCATGGAGGCTGGCTGGAGGGAAGAGCTGAAGCCAAGGCCCTAGGTTTTGTAGTCACATTGACTTAGAAGTCTGTAAGTAGGGGAAGTAATTATAAACCAAGGGAGATCATTGCCCTGTTTGCAAGGCACTCGTTAAGCCGCAGAGCTTAACATTTCATGTAGGGACCAGGAAACCGAAAGGAACATCAATTAAAACCAGCCAGGCTACACCCAGAGGTGGAGGAGGCCTGCCATCTTAGTTTTAGTTTTTCTTTACTCTGAGATCTCTCCCAGTGAAGGGCTCAGAGCTCAGCTCACTCGGCCAGCTGGCAGGTCGTTTGAGCCGGACACTGGTTCCTGACATAGAGAGACAAACACTGTCCCCAGCAGGGACTAGATTCTAGACGTCCAGTCCTCAGCTAGCTTGGCACTCAGTTTCTCCTGTGATTTGGACGCAGTGTCTTCATTCTAAAGGTCAGCACTCAGTAAATGTTCCTGTTAGTCCCATGGGATTCTGGAGTGTTCTTTGACCCAGAAAAGCAGTGGCAAATCTATGAAAACTTATCGGAATGGCAAGCCATACCTCCAGCCTGAGTGTGGGTATTGTCCCCAGTGTGCGGTGTGCTCCACACTTCTTGAGGCCTGGGTGTCTTTCTCTGTGTGACTCAAAATGCCTGAGAAGCTAGGACTTGCTTCTCTTCCCTGGCCCCTTCACTTCTCATTAGACAAGCTAGCTGTCTGTGGTCTAGGAGCACACAGTGTGAGGACACTGGAAGGAAATGTTCATGTAAGTTTGCTTGCTCTCATCAAACTCCATTCTTCTCTTTCCCCATTTGTTTTTCCACAGTAGAAAATAATTTACCGTCACGAAGTGGAGGGAAGAACAAAAGGTAAAGTGATTCATTTGATCAACTTCATTCATTCTTTTTTTTTTTTTTTATTATTATATGTAAGTACACTCTAGCTGTCTTCAGACACTCCAGAAGAGTGAGTCTGATCTTGTTAAGGATGGTTGTGAGCCACCACGTGGTTGCTGGGATTTGGACTCTTGACCTTTGGATGAGCAGTCAGGTGCTCTTACCCGCTGAGCCATCTCACCAGCCCAACTTCATTCATTCTTTGCTTTTTATTTTTTTGAGACAAGGTTTCTGTACAACTCCCCCTGGATTTCCCGGAACTCATTGTGTAGACCAGGCTGACCTTGAACTCGCAGAGATCCACCTGCCTTTGCTTGCTGGGTGCTAAGATTAAAGATGTGTACTTATACATCAGACCTGATTGTTTGAACTCTTTAAGAGTGTGGGATCTCTTTCCTGTAGGGTCTCAGTGCAACCCCATGACTCTCTGCCCCCAGTACCAGGCTGTGGCCATGTGACCTTGGAGTCCTCCCTTGTCACCACTGGCTCGACTTAAGTCAGTGTCTTTAGATTCTCCCAGGTCACTGAAATTATGTTCGATGATATCCTGCCTTTCTTATCCATATAGCTTGGAACATCTGGATCTTCAAGGTTGAGTGATTGCCACCCAGTTCCCACCACCTATTTTTATAAGCATGAGCAAGCCTCTGGCATAGGCCTCAGTGTTGGCTGGCTTAGGGCAACAGGGACTGTAGGTTTTTGCTAGTGTAAAAAAGCCACAAGCTCAAGGACAGGTGAAAGTGTGGTTCTGGAAGGATCTAGACTGCAAACCCAGGGCAGTGAGAAAAAAAAACAACAACTTAGAATGTGCCAGAAAAAGAACACTTAGATTGACATAGTCAGTAATTTATTAGGTCTTGAGAGGTGAGCATTCTGTCTATTCCTGCCCCTTTGCCCTCACTCAGTGCTTCAGTTTTATGAATTCAGTTCTCGTATCCAGACAGAGAAGGAAGGACCCAGAGACCTCAACAGGGCCTCTTGGCACTGCCTGTACCAATGGCTGGATGGGACCCGTGCTTTCTTCACATTAGTGACTCCAATGCTGTTCTGCCCCAGGGCAACACAGCCTTGCACTGTCCTTTGGGAACAGTTTCAGAGTGTTGATGGAGGTGCTATTGCTATATTAACAGTTTCCATAAAGCCGTTCAGCCTCTGGCAAGGGACTTTTAAGAGGAATGTCCTTGGGATCTGGTTGTTTTCAGTTGTTCACTCATGCCTGCTATGCCCTCGGGTACTTTACCTGGTACATACTTGGTGAGTGAGCCCTGGGCAGCAACATGGAAGGCAAACGGAGGGAGGTAGTGGTATGCATAGCCATTGGGGTTTCTGCAGTTCTTCTGCGTTGGTGATGGCTATCTATGGCAGGCACCAAGGTTTGACACCAAGTGATTAGTTAGGAAGGAGAACCAGAAAAGCAACGGGCAGTGTTTCTGGACATTGTGGGCTTTTAAACAAAAAAGACTTTTATTTCTATTTATGTGTATGAGTGTTTTAACCACATGTAAGTATGTGCACCACATCTGTGCAGAGCCCAGAGTCCAGAATTAGGTCTCCTGGAATTGTTAGACACAGTTGTGATCTCCCCAACACGGGTGCTTGAATTGAACTCAGGTGCTAAGATCAACAAGTGTTCTTAGTCCCTTTGCCCCTTCTCTAGCTGTGCCAGGCACAGTTTTCTGCTGAGATAGTTGCTTGGTAACAGGGTGTGTCCTCTGGTTGTCTACCAGTCATGCAAGGGTTCTTTCCTAATACTGTTCCTCACACCCAAGACTGCTTGCAGTTTCAGATTGGCTGATGACCCAAGGGAGAGGTAATGAGCAGATGACAGATCGGGGGCCAAGGCTTGAAAACTTGTGGGATGGGCCTAAGATAATGGAGTTTGATGGAATGAGGTTCAGGCTCCTAACAAGCAGCTCCTCCAGAAACCTAGAAATCAAGTTAGCACAGGACACTGCTCCGGCAGCATCGCTTTGGTGAAGTGCTATTCCAGATGTGGTCTCCAGCCTCTTCAATAGAAGACACTGGAGCCACTAGGGATTTTTTTGGCTGGAATGCAGACCGGCATGGCCGTCTCCTTCACCTTCTGAGGGTTATGTTGGTTGCTTTCTGCACCACTGTGTGTGTATGTTCTATAATTTCATTTAAACCATTCTAATTAGGAGAGTGTTTATATATAAAATGTTTGGTATTCAGCCAGGCGTGGTGGTGCACGCCTTTAATCCCAGCACTTGGGAGGCAGAGGCAGGCGGATTTCTGAGTTCGAGGCCAGCCTGGTCTACAGAGTGAAACCCTGTCTCGAAAAAAAAAAAAAAAAAAAAAAAAAAAAAAAGTTTGGTATTCGTTTCATAATTATTTCATTTTTTTGCCAGCAAAAGGCCTGGAGCGTAGTTTTCTTATCTCAGAGATGAGAAAAGATGCCCTAGGCATGGCTCGTGCCTACTTCCCACATTCACCACCAGTGTGTGGACACTGGTGCTATTATCGACTTGGGTTATTTCGTTGGTCAAGTAGTTATATTAGGGAGATGCACCTTTTCTTTTCCATAATGAACTGGACTGAGGCAGAAGCTGTCTGAGATCATTTAGAACATGAGAGTCATCATTCCTGTGAACCTCCTGCAGATCCCTTGCAAAGAGCTGAGGGAAGAGAGGAATTAAGATGTGTGGACTCATGTTTGCTTCCTAATGTGTGTGTGTGTGTGTGTGTGTGTGTGTGTGTGTGTGTGTGTGTATGGATGGATGAGGATGTACCAAACAAATTAGTCCTGCCCTTGTAGTACTCACATAAACTCAGATACCTGTGTTGTGACTGTCTTGTACAGCCCACCAGCAGGCTCCCTTTATCCCTTCCTTCACGCAAATGTCATCTTTCCTAGAATTGCTATTCTTCTGACGTCAGTACCGTCAGTTTGTTTTCCCGGAGATGGACTGTACTGATGAGAAATTATTTTGCAAAGACGAATGACATGCGTCAGTAGAGATGGCTTAAGTTTTGCTTTCCTTCCATAAGCCCCTCCTCCAAGTATTTTATCGTTTATTTTTGTGTTTTTGTGTGTGTCTATGTGTTGTTGGTTACCTGTAAAGGCCTGAAGAAGGTATAAGATCCCTTGGAACCAGAGTTGTGAGCTGTTGTGTGTGGAGCAGTTGTGAGCTGCCTGGTGTAGGTACTGGGAACAAAACTCAGGTCCTCTGGAAGAGCAGCAAGTGCTCTTGACCACAGAGCCATCTCTCCAGCCTATGAGCCCATTTTGATATTTACTGTTTACAACATGCTAAGAGATGTTTTACGTAGAGGAAGTATATTCAGTATAATGGATTATACTGAACCCAGATTATGGACCCAGACAGATCCTCGAATCTTCTGATGTTTCATAACTTGAGTGGGAGGACTGTTCCTTCCCTCTACCCAGACGTCTTCCCAGACCCCTTGTGAGGTCTGATGCTCATAAGGTCGATGAGAGATGTTAACAGTGGGAGCATTCTTCTACAACAGCACTTCTCAACCTTCCAAATGCCTTTAATACAGCGCTTCGTGTTGTGATGACCGCCGCTCCCCCACATAAAATTATTTTCATTGCTACTTCATAACTGTAATGTAGCTACTGTTATGAATCATAATGTAAACATGCAGGCTGATACGTGACCCCTGTGAAAGAGTCGTTCAACACCCAATGGTGTTATGACCCACAAGTTGAGAGCCACTGTTCTAAAGCAATGCTTGTTGTTATTGTTGGGTATTTGTTTGTTTGTTTTTGTCTTTTAGATTTAAAAAATTTTATTCATATGGGTGGGTCTTTGAAAACTAAAGCAACTTGCCAAAGTGTGGAAGCTTTGTGGTGTGGACTAGGGTGAGGTGGGTCCTGGGAGGAGCCCAGTGAATAGCCTGGGGGGGGGTGTTATGGGGGTGATTGGAGCCAGATCAGGTAAGGCAGATGGTGCAAGTGGAAGAGCCTTATTGCAGGTGTGTGCGTGTGGCTTTCATGAACCTGTGTGTGCGTGTGGCTTTCGTGAACCTGTTTTAAATATGCTCTGCTAGTTATTTATTTACTTTGAATTAAATGCTTAGAAAACTTTCCTGGAGGTTTTTGTTCCCTTCCTTAGGCTGATGAATGACAATTGTCAAAATCTCCCCAAGATATGTCACCAGAAGTCACGACCCAAAACTTCAGCAGTGAAGACAGGGGACACCAAACCTGCCAAAGAACACCCTAAACAGGTCAAGGTGACTGCTTGATATCGGTAATACCACACTTGGCTAATGAATGGCTTCAAGAAAAGTGTCTCGTGTCTTTGTGTGTGTGTTTTTTGAGGTTCCCTGTTTAAAAGTTGTTGTAGGATTTAATTAGATTGTAGAAGTCCCTGAATACTGGTGATATTTTAGTATACCAGAGCAAAACACGGGTTAACTTCTAGACTTGCCAACTCCTTCTCTCGTATGAGCGTAGAGCAAGGGTACTGGGAGGGGTTGGGCTGCCTGGTGAGATTTGGCATTTCCTTCTGGGCTTCTGCAAAGCGCATAGTGTTAGTCCTTACCTCGTATCTCAACACGAGGCTTTCCAGAAGGGAAGGCAGCAGGAGAAGTAGGTCCATCCAGAACCTTCTATCCAGGACAAAACAGTCCAGGTTTTTACATGGAACGACCATTGGAAACTGAGAAAGGGGACAGGAAGTTAGTGCTGAAGATGAGCAGGACAGACAGTGGGGCAGAGAGAAATAATCATGGAATTCTCTTGGTTTGAAGAGGGTCTTTGGCTGTCCCCAAGGTAGAAGGGAGGGTATGGGACAGTTGAGTTCCACAGGAGGTTGGGTGACTCTGCTGAATCCCCAGACTCACCAGCCTTGGCCAGAGGAGACAAGACGAGCCAGTGGGTGGGGATGGGCTGAGTACGGGGATTTTTCTATGGGCAGGCAGCTTTAGAAACCATAGCCTAGAGTCAGCCCAGCCTCTGGGAATAGCTCCTTCCTTATAGGCACAGAGATGTCAATGAAATCAATGTGAAATCAGTAAGCCATTGATTCATGGTCCTGTAAATCTGAGAAAACTTGGCCGTTATACAGAAGTGGTATCTAGCATTCATTGGCTTTTGTGTGGAGGATGGGCAGTCAGAGCCAGGGTCTCAGCTGCTTCCACAGGGAGCCACTCACACGCCTTCCATCTTTTCTAGGAGAGTGTCACTAACGCTCAAGCAGAGAGCACTGACTTCGGCCTAAACATATCAAAAATCCACAAAGACCACCCAGAGGAAAAGGCCCACCCACGAAGAGTAAGTGGAGGTCGGGGACCCAGGATGGAAAGGGGTGTTTGTCTGGAGAAAAAGGGAAATGAAGCATACAGTTGTTGCCAAACAGGAAAGTGAAGACAGAGCACTAAAGATTGGCTGGGAGATATGATGAGAGGAGTGTCCCATGAGGAGCAGAACCCCAGGTTCTGATCGCCCTCTCCTTTCTGGAAGGATGATCTAGAGTGATCCTTCTCTAGAGCTCATAGTCTCCTCATTTGCCAACAGAAGTGTTCAGAACAGAGAGGGTCCTATGGTGTTTTCAGCTTCAAAATTCTGTGATTAGCCGGGTTGTGATTGGGTGCTAGAGTTTGCCTGCCATTCACAAAACTCGGTATTTGCCCCCTGACATCAGACATGGTTAAGAGAACACAAAGAATCCCATGGCTCCCATGGTAAACACTGGTGTGCTGCATTATTTCCTGAGCCATGTCCTATACTTTTGTTTGTGGCTCTTCCAAGGGTAGTTGTTTAATGCCCCTCAGCTGGGAAGCATGGCTGCAGACTTAAGTGTAATTATTTGTGAACTGTGAAAGGTTAGTTGGTTTAGGGCAGATCCTGTGCTTAAAGATATTTCTGCTCTCCCATTCTTCCTCCCACTCCTCTTCCCCCTCCCTCTCCTCTGCCTACATCTCCTCTTCCTCCTTCTCCTGTCCCTCCTCCTTCTCCTTTTCTTCCTCCTTCTCCTCTTCTTCCTCCTTCTCCTCCATCTTGGTTTGTTTGTTTGTTTGCTTGCTTGCTTGCCTGCTTGTTTGGTGATCGAGTCTCACTAGTTGGCGTGGGACTCACTACGCAGACTAGGTTGGTTTCAGACTCACCACCTGCCTTTGCCAACTGGGTGTTGGGATTAAAGATTTGCACCATCAGCTATTTCTGCCTCTTTTTTTTTTTTTTTTTTCCTTGGTGAAGCTCAGGTCTGGCTTTGTATATAATAGTTCCTTCAGGAGAAAAGGCCCAGGTGGAACAAAAGGCAGGGGTCGTGGACCCTTTGGCAAAGAGGAGCCGCATGTGCCTGCCCTGCGCCTGCTGAGGGACCCCCAGCTGTGCGTCCCTGGTTCCTCTCCTTCAGTGAAGCTGTGGACCATGGGCTGCTGAGCTCCTGCCTGCCCTGCAACAAACGGATAGCTGTGGTGTGTGCTGGAAGGACTACCAGGACCACTGACCCGCACAACGCACGCACGCAGCTGCCTTATTGGCTTGCACATTCCCCCCCCCCCCAGCATACATACTGGCAGGCCTCTTAGAACTGACTGCTGTAGGAGACAAAGCGTTTGCCTCTCACTGGAAGATGGCCTCTTTGTCAGTCCTCATTGCTTTGCTGCAGTCTTGGTCCCCTGTGGTGGACATAGCAATTTGGTGGCTTTAGTCTCTTGTGAATGCCTCCCATGCATATAAACAGGTGCCTCTGATTGGGTCACAAGGAAGGGACTATTTAACCCAGCACCAAACCTTTGAGATGGTCTGGCTATAAAATCTGTTTCTAGCAGAAACAGCTTTGGGGTAAAAAATATACAGATTCCCACCCCCTAATCCCCCACAGATTTTCAAATATTCATGGGCTGAGGGACAGGGCCTAGGGGTTTTCCCCTAAGAGGGTCTCTCCGTCACCATGTTAGGGACCCTAGCTTTGGATTCTGGTGCCTTGCTGAAAATGTCAAAAGTGTGTTGTTCTTTGGAGCACCGGCTGGGGGGTCAGGCTGCCACCAGAGTTCACTGTGGGTCAGGCTGTTGTCAAGCTGCTGTCACCACCCAAACCTTCTGTGTGTTGGTTTTTTATCTGTAAAATGGAGACTGCCACACCACCTGCTGTATGTGAGAAGGAAAGGGGAGCGTCCCATCTCTGCCTGGCACTCAGTGAGCACCGGTGACTGCTCCGTGGTCTGGCCTACTCTGCCAATCTCCTTCCCTAAGAGAACAGCACCAGGAGCCTGGAAGATCATCTTAGTTACGCTTTGTGTGATGACCAGTGCTTGGCAGAGGCAACTTAAGGGAGGAAGGAGTTGGCTCCCTGCTTCAGAGGATGTTCACGGCAGGCAAGGCATGGTGGCGTGGCTTCTGTCTGTGGTAGTGACAGCTTGTAGTTGAGTCTCCTTCCATGGCAGCCAGGAGGCGGCAAGCTAGACTAGAGTCAGAGGTAACCTCATAGGGCTGCTGTTAGCAGCCAGTGTGTGCCAGGCAGGCGCCATGTCACAAAGGTTCTACAACCTCTGGACAGACTGTCACCAGAGCCTCTTAGGACCGGGTTCGAACACAAGGCTCCATGGAGGATGTTTCAGGAGCAGATACCTGGGTCCGAGTCCTGGCTTCAAGCCTTTTTTAGTCTTTTGGCTCCGGGCAAGTTGTTTAATGCCTCTGGCTTCCCTCCACAGAAGCAAAATGAAAATGCCACTGACCACTAGCAGGCGTGGTGATGGGCTGAGAACCTTGCATAGCTGTTCTGTCCCAGGCCTTCTCTGAACGATGGAAGCTACTGCAGTGAGCACAGAGGACTTCTCTCTGACCATGTCCCAGCGGGTTCCTCCCGCCTGGATAATGTTTTAGAAGGGTGTGGTCAGACAGGGCAAGTGGCCATATGATAGAGCAGATGCGTGTCAGCAATGCGAGATGCCTGTGGGTTTATCACTCGCTCCGGTCTGAAGAGTCATGTAGTTTTTATTTTTCCTGAGACCTGACTTTAGCACACCATCTTGTTCAGCGGTAGTTCAGCATACGCTCTCTTAAAGAATTATTTATTTTATGTATGTTATGTACCCTGTAGCTGTCACAGACACACCAGAAGAGGGGCATCAAAACCTATTACATACAGATGGTCTTGAGCCACCATGTGGTTGCTGGGAATTGAACTCAGGACCTCTGGAAGAGCAGTCAGTGCTCTTAACCTTTGAGGCATCTCTCCGGCCCCCAGCTTTCTCTTAAGACTTGAAGGTTGTCTGCCATGCAAGGATAGGCACATGGAGCTACTGAAGTTAGCAAGGTTACTGTGCTCTGCTCTTGTGTGTTCATGGCTTAAATAACCATTGCTCCCTTCTAGGGCCAAATCATTGACTTTCGAGGACTGCTCTCAGACGCTCTCAAAGGAGCCACCAGTGAATTTGCGTTGAACACCTTTGAATGTAACCCAGACCCTTCAGTAAGTGGCCAAGATATGTGCCTACCCTTTTGTACTGCCCAAATCTAGTGGAACTTCCAGGGGTATCCTGCGTTCAGAGAACTTGAGATCTAGTCAAAGGTCATAGCAACCATTTGTTTCGCCACGATCCCGCTTTTCTTCCTAAATTATGAAGCAGTTTTGTAATGCTAGCCTATCTGCGCCTCTCACCAGGAGCGATTGCTGAAACCTCTGAGTGCATTTATTGGCATGAACAGTGAGATGCGAGAACTGGCAGCGGTGGTGAGCCGGGTAAGATCTGCTATTCAGTTCACAAATTTATGGAGGCAGACCAGGGCTCCTGGAGCATTGTGGGCTGCTTCTTTTATTAATAACAATAAATATGATCATTTATTTATAAAGTGCCCCCACTTGCAGAGGCACTCATATTGTTTAGAGGCACAATAATGCATGATAAATAAATTATAGAATCATAAAATTACAATAGAAAAAGCCCACCATCCTACTATAGGGGCCAAGAAAACAGACAGCAAAAACAATGCAGAAAGGAAAGGACAGGGGAAAGGCTTTCTAGCAGGCCCCAGGGCAGCGGGAAAGGCTTCTAAGAAAAGCAAGGCACGCAGGTGCATTTTATTTAAAAAGCCACAGTCTGGAAATACAGGGGTCTGGGAGCGTGATGACCTCAGACTTGGAAATCTCCACGAATATAACAAGATTTGTAAGAAAGATTTTTAGCACCAGGTTATAGATACTTCAAGCTTGCACCCTGGAACCTAAGGCAATGAAAATGAATGGACAATGACACAGCCTTGAAGTCAGGCGACCTGTCTGCTTTCTAGAGCCTTCTCTATCTAGCTCTATGGTTTTAGGCAAGCTTCTTGGGGAAAGGGTAGATTATTGGTTACAGAAGACTTCAGATTTCCACTGACCTCAATTTAATTGAAGACTGAAACTGAGGTAGGCTCAAGAATATGCTTTAAAATCAGCCAGAAAGTTCAGCTGGGAATAACCAAGGGTGACTCTGCATCTCTTCCCAGACAGTAGATACGCGCTGCACAAGCACAACAGGCGTGTAGGGGACCTGTGGACTGAGGGGAGTGACTTAGGAGACTCTGGTTGCATGGACGAGTGCCTCCAGACAGCATGAAGAGAAGGATGTAGGAAAATGTGGAAGAGAAGAGGGAGCTAGAAGGCACTTGGAATAAACGCGGGGTGGAGAGAGGGGCAGGGTTATAGAGGAGGGGTCCCCAAGCAGCATCCAGGATGGAGAATTGGGTAGAGAGAAGAGAACGTCAGAACAGCATCCCTCTGTGGGGTAGGTCATCCTGTATGTCGATAGGCCATTTGTTCAGTGAGGTGGTTGGAGAAGAGAGGTGAGCTATGAGGTTTTCACAGTGGAGATAAAGATTAAGCTGGGTCAGGGGGCACGAGGAAGCAGAGGATAGCACTTTTCATGTCCACATAAATCTGTTGTCTTCTTTCTGTTTTTGCAAGAGGAAAACATGATGGAAGTTCAAAGTAGGGGGGACTCTCCACACCGCTGGAGGGAGCCAACAGGCGCTCCACACCGCCATCAGAGTAGGGGCTCCACACTGCCACGAATGCTGCCAGTGATGGCGAGGTCATTAGCTCGTGAGGCACACCTGTTGAGCTGTGGCAGCTAACTTTGTGCATACGTAAGGAAGAGCTTTAGTCTAGGAAATTAAACACCACCTTGTTAAACTCAGTGTTGACTCTAGATCACAGAGAGAAATATAGTTATCTATGGATCGTTAAAATATCAGAGTAGATGTATCCTCACTGTGTGCCAACCTTTCCTAAGAAAAGCCTTAATCAGAGATGTGTGTTCTTTCCAAGGTTTGGAAGCCTGGAGTCAGGTGTGATGTAATCACTTGAGGTTGAAGCAGGAGGACCCCTGCCACACAGTGAATTCCAGGCCAGGGGTATAGAGTGAGACCCTGTTTCAAAACACAAAACTTGGAAGACTGGCTCCTGTCCCCGCTACCCTGTCCAAAAATGGATGACATACATTATGCACAATCTGATCATTTCTAGTAAATACTTCTCATTAGAGTAGAGCTCCTCTCGGAGGGCCTGGGGGGGGGGGTGTGTGTGTGTGGAGATAGGCAGCCTCTTAGGCCATTTTTAAAACATACTTTTATATTTTTGAAATATGTGCACATATCAGTAATAATAAAAAGCAAAAACAAAAACAAAACCAAGTAGATGATGAAACACTTTGCAGACTTGTTCTTTAGTCTGAATGGCATAGGCAAGGGCCTTTGAGAAAAGTACTGCTCTAGACTGTTAGCCTGAAATAGCTCCTATGGAGAAAGGCCCCTGAGTGACTGTTCAGAAGCATCTTGTGAAATTGAAATTGGGAAACTGTAAATTAGTTATCAGTAAAAGCTACTTAATTGATTACCCTCGGGTGGTTGCTACCGGGCTCTTCTGAAGAGGGGAAGCTGCACTTGCTTGGTTCTTGGCCTCCCTGAATGCTTCAGAGGCAATCGCTCCAGCTGGAAGAGGGGACTGCTCCCTAGGGAAAATGGAAATTGGTTTCAGGGGAGCATGGGAGCAGTATGTCTTTTACACAGCAAATTAAGAAAGTGTTTGCCAGATCAAAAAGCTAGACAAACACCAGGGTAGGGGAGGGGCTGTTTTTTTATTAGAAACTAGTGTAATTTGAAGGTATGTGTTGACTGTGGTCATAAATCCGCATGAGTTGCTACTGACTGATGTCAGGCATAGCTCATGGTTAGATTCCCTCCCTGCCCCATCTCCCCATCTCCTAAAAGCACCTTATTATACTCTCAGTACCGTCTTCAGGGGAATCCATTGAATACTTTCTTGCCATCTCTTTACTGAACTAACTCCAAATTATAATGTATGATTAGGTCTACATTATAATATTCATGAAACACACTTTTTTTTTTTATCACCAGCACTTTATATACTATTAAGTCAAGTGTTCTGCACTGCATTGTTTATTTCAGAAGTGGAAGAGAACATTAGTTTTAACAGAATAATCCCATGCACATTGCAGGACATTTATCTCCATAATCCCAACATAAAGTGGAATGACATTATTGGACTGGACGCAGCCAAGCAGCTAGTCAAAGAAGCCGTTGTGTACCCAATAAGGGTAAGTATGGAAGCCACGTTCCTAATCACTGTCAACAGGACAAGCAGTGTGCAGACAGGAGAGCATGGTGATTCATCTGTCTGTGAGGTAGTCTTCTGACTGGGCCACACGAGGTCAGTGCCGGAGCAGCAAAGCCAGTCTATTCTGTAGCTCTTCAAACCACACTCCACCTGCATCCCTTGCAGAGAACCTGGTTAGGTGCCCAGAGCCCACATCAGGTGGCTCATAACTGCCTATAGCTCTCCTTAGGCACCGTCATGTACTTGTGCATACTAACACACATAAAATAAAATAAAATAAATAAATCCTTCTTAAAAAGCACCTTCTATATTGGTTCAGATCGAGTGTCTGCACAGAGAATGGTGTGGATGGATGGTTTCTCAGATACTAAGCAGCAGCCCATTAGTTTGTCTTCCTAACAGTGCGCTAAGTGTAGTAGACACACCTCAGACAGGAGTAAGAAATATATGGTATCAGAACTAGGGGAGAACCATAGCATAGAACTTTTGAAAGGATAGAACATTTCATTGGCCCATTATTCTGGGGAACAAGCTCATGGCCTTTGACATGTGGACACGAGATCCACCACAGGGCTACAGCCCTCCCCGTTCTTACATGTGTCCCATGGTGTTATACCCTCCTCCTTAATCCATAGCATCAGTTGGTTTCTCAGCAGCACTAGCGAGACACTAAGCCCGTGTAGTGGTTTCACTGCCGTTTCCCCCTCCCCGCCTGCTATGAGTCCTGTCCTGCTCCTAGAAGGCTTGAACTTGAACTGATGGAAGAGACTCAGCTGAAGTCTGTGCACATCCTCTGGGAGTGAGTGTCCCTGGTCTCCACATGGGCAAACACCCTCATGAATTGGTTCTGGGATTCATCCTGGATTTGCTTCTGCCTTACATTTTTAAAAAGGGACTAAATGTTCCACATAAAGAACTTAGCAGGAAAGGAAATTATATGCAGAAGAAATAACTATTGTCACAGAGAAGACAATAGCTACCTTTCAATATACCTTTCTTTTCTCTTCTTTCCCTCCCTCTCTTTCTTTCTTCCTTTCTCTCTCTCTTCCTCTTTCTCTTTCTTTCTTTCTTTCTTTCTTTCTTTCTTTCTTTCTTTCTTTCTT
>NC_034604.1:70063558-70071570 GCF_900095145.1 Mus pahari | reverse complement strand
TACGGTCCCCCAGGTAAACACATCTTTCTGTTGTAGTCCTGGAAGTGTGTGTGTGCTGTGAATGTGCTACCCTCTGCTGAGGATGGGGCAAAGGGGGGGGGGGGGGGGGCTGGACTCTGCCTGGCTTCGAGGCAGGGAACACTGCTCATGTTGGTGCTTATGTGTCCCTAGGCACAGGGAAGACTTTGCTGGCCAAAGCAGTGGCCACTGAATGCAAAACCACCTTCTTTAACATTTCTGCATCCACTATTGTCAGCAAATGGAGAGGAGATTCCGAAAAACTGGTCCGGGTAGGAACTCTTAATATTCTTAAAAGTCAGTGTTCTAGAATACCAGAGTACAAAATTATGTTAGAGCATATTTGTTTTAAGGTGATATATATCTTCGATTCCACTTGGATCGTGACTACCCAAAGCATAGGAAATGGGTTGACTATTACATGTGGATATTAGTCATCGCTGTCAGCAAAGCACAGACTCCCTTCTTTGGAATTTTATCAACAGTCCTTTTTTGATTCATGCAGTTTAGGAATGAAAGCTAGAATAAAAGTCTCTAAAGTGGCCTAGTGTTTTCTCCACTCACGAAACATTCATTATTAAGTGTGTACAGTATATCCACTTAAGGTTTAGTGAGAGGCCGCTGCTAGGTGCCAGACCCTACACTATGTACTCAGTGGGGGAACTGGGAGACTTAAAACGTAATTATTCTTTTGGATGTTCTGAGCAGCTTTTCTACCATGGTGATCAATGTCTATGCAGTGCATATTCTTTCCTTGGAAGGCTGTTTTCATCTTTGCAATATCTCACTCCTGGCCCACAGGCCTATAACATTTTGCTGTATCTTCCTGTCACCTTAAGAAAACAACTGTGTATAATTTACACCTCACCATCAAGGAAGAGCCTTGCCAGAGATCCTGTTAGACTGATAGGTAATCAATCCTAAGTAAATGTAAAATATTCTTTCTGAAAAGAATTATCCCAAAATACTACCCTGGAATTATGCTCCCTCATAAATTCTAATTTCCAAATGATTATAGAGTGCTTAGAAGCTGTAATGGAATATTTCAAAAGGGTTGGTTTTTAAAAAATAAAACCCTACCTATTATTTATTACGTTCACTATTTATTTATTCATTCATTTTCTGGAGATCAAATGTAGGCCTTGTGCATGCCAGGCAAGTGCTGTAACACTAAGTTAGACCCTTAGCCCTTTGACATTGTTTTCAGGTTGGAGTTTGTATGAATTTTCATCACCTCTTCAACACTGTTTTTCTCTCCTGTTGTTATTTTGTTTACTGTGGTGGTGGTGTTTAGAGACAAGGTGCTTTTGCAGATGTAGCCCAGGCTGGCCTTGAACTCATGATCCTTCTGCTGGGATTACCTCATTCTCTTAGGTGATGGGATTATAGGCATCGACCACCATGCTAGCTCAGGTCACATCCACAGGATTCCTAGTTATCTGCTTCTGCGGCTCACAAAAGATGCCCTCCCCTGGACAGATAGATCAGTGTTCTGTCATGAAAAGTGTTTTTTTTTTTTTTTTTTTTTTTTTAGGTTTTCGAGACAGGGTTTCTCTGTGTAGCCCTGGCTGTCCTGGAACTCATTTTGTAGACCAGGCTGGCCTCGAACTCAGAAATCCGCCTGCCTCTGCCTCCCGAGTGCTGGGATTAAAGGTGTGCGCCCCCACGCCCGGCATGAAAAGTGTTTTGGACCATGAGCACAGGACATGAAAAAGTGCTCAAAGAAAGAGCCCAGACTTCCTAGACGGGTCTTAGGTGGACACACACACACACACACACACACACTCTTAGATAGTTCGTGAATATCCTCAACAGTGATGGAGACAAAATGCTTTTTTGTTTAGTGTTGAATAGCTAGAAACACAGAGTCACAGGAATGCCCCATCCCTGTAAGCAGCATTAGTTGGTTTCTGCCTCAGTATCACTTTGTCAGATTCCTGGGAGTGAGCAATGATGCCTCCCCAGTTTTCCATCCCCTTCTCCATATATTTAAAGAAACTGCTTTATGAGAAACGCATGGAAACACATCTGTCTTTGATTTAGGATATGTGATCTCTTATCCTCATGTTCATGCAGGAAGCACTTTACTGACCCAGCCATCTCTCAGGCGCTGATTGGAGCATTTTACAAATTACTTTAGAAGATAACTTATATTTCTTTTTTTCTTATGAAAAATACATTTTAATTTAAGTATTTGAAAAATATTCAAGAAGAATCTGGAATCCTCTGCCAGTCTTGAAGGATCTTCTTTCATATTTTCATCTTATTTTCTTCTGGAAGTTAGCTTTTTGGTGTGTGTATGTTTGAGATGTGGGGAAGATCCTCACCTGGAGAGCTTTCCTCATTCTGTCAACTCCTTCCTGTAAAGGATGGTAGAGAAAGCAAACCCTTTAGGGCCTTCCCCTAAATCAGAAGTGTTTTCTGCCATTTGTTTCTTTTTCTACTCCAATTAAGGAGTTATTTATAGGGAACCTTTGGGCTGTGAACCTTCCTCCTCGACTAATGCTCCTGCCCCATAGGAGTTAAGCGCTCCTGAATAGTTGAGCAATCTCTTTAGCAAATGCGCACACCTGTTGATGATTGCATCTCCCTCCACCCCCCGCCCTGCCACGGGATTTAACTTCCTCTAAGCACCCTGGGACATGTTAGACTAATGCTTCTAGAAGCACTTACCAGGGTTCTATTTATTCTCTGGGAATGGAAACTCAGTAATTTGAGCAATATGGAGACCTAAGCCCTGAGGGCAGTTAGTTCTAACTTCATGTGTAGGAGAGGCTCGTGGTCTTCCATACCTCAGTGAACTCCTTAAAACTGTGCAACAGGTCTGATCTAGGGGTCTATTAACCACTTTTTCACTGGGTAGATTAGTGGCAATTGTAATCACCTTTAACATCAAGTACAGTCAGGCATCTCTTTCTGACAAAAAAGAAAAGTTACTTGCTCCTAGTTGGCTGGGCTCCCGTGTCAAGAGAGGTCCTAGTGATAAGTCCCAAAACCTTGACCTGTGTTATGACTTCAGCTGGGGAGGTGTGAAAAAATGAGTATCCACCCAGGTAAGGCACCAGTAACACACCAAATACTCGATTCTACTCAAGTCTGACCTATTCAACCAGTGAGTTTATTGGGACATAGTGACCATAGAAGTAAAGCATCTGTAGCCCATGAGGCCCAATCAGCATAGGGGCGATTCATGGAAGCTGCAACCCAACATAGGGGGGTGCTTCATGGAAGCTGCATCCTTGCTGTTTCCTGAACAACTTTCAGGAAGCTCCACCAATCCCTGAATTGCCTCTCAGACCAGTTGTTCATGCTTTTATAACCATGGGATCAGCCTTGTGAATCTTGTATTTCAAGAGCTTCCTGAGCCTTGTAAGCTTCCTTGACTCCCTTAGCCTTGTAAGTTCTCTTTATTTCCATAGCCTGTAACTTCCCTTTACTCTCTGAGCCTTACAAGTTCCCTTTATTCCATGAACCTTTTAAATGTCCTGTGTTCCTTGGGTCTTGTAGGTTCCTTTTACTTCCTGAGTCTTGTAAGTTCCCTTTACTTCCTAAGCCTAGTAAGTTCCCTTTCTTCCCTGAGCTTTATAAATTCCCTTTATTCTCTGAGCCTTATAAGTTCCTAAATTCCCTTTATTTCTTTAGTCTTTTCAGCTTCCCTTCTTTGTCCAGGAGGGAATAAATGAAAGGAAATAGCTACACCTCATCCTTCTCTCTGTTTATGAGAGGCAGCCAGGTCCTGTGAGCCAGGATTCTGTGAAAGGGAAGTGCGGACACGTCACCTTGAACTCACCATACCTTGAGTTGTGCAGAAGGTGAGGGAGTTCCTCCTCCATGACAGGAAGTTCTCAGAGGGATAGTCTGCTGCTGCTGCTGCTGCTGCTGCTCCTGAAAGCCACACTCTAGCCTTCTCCCTCTTACTTATGTGAGATGCTAGCACTAAGTGACACGGAGATTAAATCCCCCATGGCAACAGACGAATCTGCTCTTCCCCAAATCTCTGCTGCATTCTCCAGTCAACATTGAAGATTTGTATATGGTGCTCAAGAGATCAGTTGCAGGATTCAAAAAAAAAAAAAAAAAAAAAAAAAAAGATTTAGGTCTTTAAACTGTTCGCCAGCACTGACTCTCCCCGTGGAATTCTTTATTTTGTTTTTTATGTCTGTTCTTTTGTTGGCTGCTTTCTTGCTCCGTCTATAATCTTTTACTCTGGAACAGAACATTTTATTCACTCAAGACTTGCTTTTGAGGATTGGATCCTCTAGTGTTTGGGAGGCAGGACAGGAGCATCACCTTGAGGTCACCGGCCAACCTGAGCTATATTGTGAGTTCCAGTCCAGCTTCTGCTGTCTCCAAGTAACAATAAAAACCCACCAGCAATAATAAAAATAACAAACAAACGAAAGAAAAAAAGTGTACAAAGAACCTGACCCTAGCAGGCAGTGTTGAGGTGGGTGACGGCCCTGAGGAGTCACATGGGGAACAGAAAAGGACATTTTCAACTTGTTACCCAGGCCTGTTCTTTTCCTGCACTTTTTCCTCCCGAGCACAATCCTGTTGCCCCCAGAGATGAAAGGGGAAAAGTTACTACATGATCTTATATGTTCTAAAGATGCTTGTGTCCACATGGAACTTGTTATTGGCAGGGTTTCCCTGGTGTTAACTAGGCAACCAGAAAATCAGGAACTGGATTTTATCTTCAGCTCCCAAAATTATCATCCATAACCTTCAACTAGCCACCTACTCTGTCTGGCTCTAGTTTTATCAAATAATAAATGGAAATATTGGACCGCATTCAACCACTCAGGTGGAACCATGGAAAAGTAACGGTGATGGTTATAAGGTTGCCTCAGAGTATCACTGTAGGATGGATGCTTATTAGTAGAATTCCAAACTCTTAAACTGGGACTAACGTTTAAGTGTATGATGAGGATTAACTTAAGAATATAAATTTGAACCTGACCCTGCTTTCCCTCCACTCAGGTGCTATTTGAACTTGCGCGCTATCATGCCCCCTCCACGATCTTCCTGGACGAGCTGGAGTCGGTGATGAGCCAGAGAGGCATGGTTCCTGGGTAACAGACAGGGTTGCATTGCGTTGTGTAGTGTTGTGTTGTGTTTTATCATCATTTCTTCCCCTCTTTGTAAGTGTGTGTGATGGTTGGAAGCCTTTTCAACATTTACCAACAGAATGAGCCTAGTAATAAGCCCACAGATTTTCTTCAGGTGCACAGAAAGTCTTTCTTTCTTTCTTATTTATTTATTTATTTATTTATTTATTTATTTATTTATTTATTTATTAAGTCTTTCTTTAGATTAGATCCTGTTAACTGAGTAGCTGATTTAAAGAAATTTAAAGAGATATCATCCTCCCTTCCCCGCTCCCTACAGAGTGACTTTCAGGCCTGAAGATCACACAGCCGCAGGATCCCAGGCTGCCATGATGGCCTGGCTGGCTCAAAATAACCCCCTCTGGAGCCAGAGGGCTGCCAGTGCAGTCCCAGACTTTGCCATGAAGCCTCAGGGCGGGCTGCTTCTGCATTTCATTCTCTGGAGGCGGTTTTCGAGACCAAGAAAACTGGCGATTCTTTGACATTATTTCTAAAGATAAAGTGTCAGAAAATGTCCCCAGCAGGAAGGAGAACCTCTCTGTTATAAATGCTTTTGGGTCATGCTTTCAAGAGGTCAAGTAGGGTTGTTTGCTTGCCTGCTTGCTTGGTTTTGTGAGTGTATGTGGCATGTATTATGTGTGTGCATATGTGTGTACATGTAACATGTTTGTGTGTGTATGTATGCATGTGCATGTATATAAGCATGTGTGTGCATGTCAGTGTGTATATGTATGTATGTATGTATATGTGTATATATAGTAGGTTTCCATATAGCTTTCTCAAACATCCTTAGTGTTCTCATATATCCTAGGCTGGCTCAGAACTCACTATATAGCTTAGGATGGCCTTGGACTTTTGATTTTCCTGTCTCCACCTCCCAAGTGTGGGACTACAGGTGTGATCACACAGTGCTGGGGATGGAACCCAGGGCTTTGGATTTGCTACGAAAGCACTTTATCAACTTGATTGATTTGTTATGATCAGTGATCATTGCTTTTTAAGAAAACCTTTTTATTAAATTTGGCACCTCCAACTAGAAAAATAAAAACAGGTGTCTGGAAACTCTTTGTATTTATCAATACAAAGCCAATGGTGATAAAAAGCAAAGAAGTTGCTTGTTGGGAATATGAAAGCAGAATTAGAATATGAAGTGTGCAGTTGTACTCCTGGGAGACTGTGTTCCCTGTTGCGATGCTGAGAATGCAGACAAGATGACAGAGCTTTCAGTGACACGGGACGCTGACCCAGCCTCACTAAACCGTGCCTTGTCAGACCCAAGCTACAGCCCTCTGACAGGAGCGGCCAGCCACAGGCAAGCAGGAGGCCCCGACCACTCTAGCTCTCTCTCCTTCTGCAAGGGCAGGCCTCTCTGACCCGCCTGACTTCAGCAGTGGCCTTTTGCCTGCCTGGTAGGTCACCCTTCCTCGACTTTCCTGCAGCCTACATTTCACTGCTTTGGCTCTCCCTCTACCATCCTCCACCGCAAACACTTCATCCATGTCCTCCCTAAGTTTCAGCATCTCCATCCGGGACTTGAAGATCCCGGCTTAAGAAATCAGGGCAACCAAGCCCACCGTGCCAGCACAAATTTAATCCACCAACGGAGAGGCAGAAGCAGGCAAACCTTTGTGACTTTGATGCCAGGCCAGCCAAGGCCACACCATGAGACCATATCTGAAAAAAGAAAAAAGGAAAAAGACAAAAAATAAGGGCAACTGTTTTGAAGTTATAACATGGGCCATTGCATGCTAATTGTGCAAAAGTATGGACAGTTATCCTAAAATTAACATATGCACATATGCTGTGAATAGTTATGGGCAAAGGCCATGTAAACATGTAATTGCACAGTGAGACAGTGGGGGTGCAGACTCTACAAACCACACACAAGTAGAGCACCCCCAAAGAGAAGATGCAGTGTCTGAACTGGCCCATTCTGAGCCGTCCTAAGCTAGCAGACAGAGTGGGAAATCCTGCCCCATTAAAGTCCATTTCCTATGTGAAGGTATAAAATATCATATAAATTACCTTCATGCTATGTGAAAATGTTTATGCTATGTGAAAACACAAATTAATTTCACACTTAGATTTGGGTTTTATCCTCAATATGACTCTTTATGTATGTGCAAACATTTCAGAATTCAAAAGAAATCTGAAACACTGCTGGTCCCCAGCATCCGGGATGAAGAATATGTAATCCAAACCTAATGTGGGTTGCTTCCACACACATGCACAAAAGAAAGACGTTTTGTTGTTGCTGTTGCTGTTGTCATCATTGTTTTTAAGTAGATTGGTGTGAATGAGGGAGAGTCTGTTGAGTGTGTTCTGGGTTTAAACCTGTGTTCCGCTTTCTATGGCGTGCTTTTTCTTGATGGGCGGAACTCAGGCAGTGGTAATAGTGTCCGAGAGTGCAAAACTGTACAGAAAACAGATTCTGATCTATGTCAGGAGAGAATGAGGCAAATTCAGTGTAGGGATTTTATAAGTATACAAATGTACACGCACACACACAAACAATAAGAAACATGAAAATTATGTTATGCCTGCTCTATAAATGGATTATTCTCAATGATGTCATTTCAATTAATTAATTAAATTTGCTTTTTAAAGTCCAAGTGAACCTGAAATTATATAGCCCAAGCTAGCCTTAAACTCGTAACAATTCTCTTGTCTCAGCATCACAAGTGCCAGTCCACAAGCACACCTAGCAGTTATGGCACTTAAAGGGTTAAGTAAAGGAGCCTGTAGATACACTGGGCTATGTTTAATCTAACCTTTCAGTTATTTATTTATTTATTTATTTATTTATCTATTTAATTTTTAGTTCTCTCAACATTTGCTTCTCTTTTAAATATCATCATTGCATTATTTACTTTTTTTTTTTTTTTT
>NC_034604.1:70044151-70063118 GCF_900095145.1 Mus pahari | reverse complement strand
GATTTCTGAGTTTGAGGCCAGCCTGGTCTACAAAGTGAGTTCCAGGACAGCCAGGGCTATACAGAGAAACCCTGTCTCAAAAAACAAAAAAAAAACAAAAACAAAAACAAAAACAAAAACAGAAAAAAGAGCTATAAGAGGAGGTATGGAAGTTCTACACAAACTGAATCCACACTGGGTGTAGGCGTGGCCAGGAATCAATTGCCTTTGGATATAAGGATCTAGCATAAAAGTGGGCAGGGCCACTCCCTGGGTTTAGGTTCTACAGTGTGAGAGCAGAGAAGGTGAGCTCACCAAGGGGCACTCGTTCATTCATTTTTCTCTGCTCTTGACCATGGGTCCTTTCCCACTACGATGGACTCTAACTGGGAATTGTGAGCTAAAATAAACTGTCTCCCCCTTAAGTTGCCTTTGTCAGACTTTATTTTTTTTATATTATTACTAAAGCAGCAGAAATGAGATTGGGACGTAAGGACTGACTATACCGTGCTTTCTAAAATCAAGCAGAGGTTTTGCATAGAACTATAAGAACTTAATATCTCTAGTTCTCAAAGAACATTCCAGAAACAATGTTTCGGTTTTATTGGTATTAAAATTAAACTTTCTTAAGTTAGTAGAAAAATCCTTTCTTTAATGCCATATAGTAAATAGAAAACTAAATAATCTCTAATTGAAAATATAATCTACTCTCAGAGTCTTTTATTCAAACTGTATCCCAGAGTGGTTTAGGAACAATTCTAGAAGAAGAATTGGGAAATAAGAAACGTTGACTAGGGGAAAACAATATCTACTTGGAGAATATATTTTAAAAATGTTATAATCCTCTTCCAGTTCTCCAAACATTTTCCCATTGTTATGTTTTATGTCCTGGATAGGGAAGGAGATGCATGAGGAGACATTCTCAGAGGGTGTCCAGGGTCGAGGGACAATCAGCCTGTGCTCAAAGGCAGTGAGCGGAGCTGGGGCTGCTCACCCCACCCCATCTCCTTTTCCACGGTTAGAGACAGACAGAAAGCTCTTCTGTAGTACTTGCTGATCATCTGGGGTCCCAAACAAGAAGAGACCAAGACAAATTTTAGGCAGTTCACATGTTAAATACATTCATAATCTAAACCTGGGTCCACCTCCTTACACACTTGAAGACTTGTTTGTCTATGCCTAGATGATAAGCATTTTTACATTTGAAGATATATTTATATATAATATAGAGTGGAATCCAATAGAGAATCACTATTTATAGATTTAAATAAACGTTATTAGAAGCCACATAGATGTTTGGCTCTGGGTGTGCCCTTTGTATTGGCCACAGCAGCACAAGTCCATTGGCTTAGCCAGTGGATTTTGTTTTGTTTTGTTTTCTGCTGCTCTGTGTCCTTGTTCCCCACTTTCCAAGGCTTTCTACTTTGAAAAGGACCAAACCACATTTGATCTTGTTCTTTATTCCACTGCGGGGTCATGGGTGGGTGTTCACCAGGTGGGCGTGAAGCCATTGTGAAGCTGTCGAGCTCCTAACATGAGTGTGGCAGGTTTATACTTTTGGGAGACTTAAACACACATTTTCCAGAAGAGTGGAGGGCCCTTGCGTCTGCTTGTAGATCCAGTAGTTCCAGCTGTGCTTCGCAGTGCTGTGTTGATTGGCCAGGGTCAGTGGTGGCCTTGCCAGTGTCTTCTCACTGCGATGTGTGCTCTAGGCTAAAGATGGAGCTGATGAGTCAGTTCAGCAGGTTTTGTTTCTTTCCATAAAAGTTTGGCTCTGTGTTCGGAGCATCATCACACTGCATCGCACCCTGAGGCAGGCAACGTCTTGTTTTCTTACGTTTGCTGATGGTGGGATTGATCTGTGGGTTAAGGCGTACTGGTCTGGTCCCTCTGCTGTACATCTCTTGTGAGTGCAGCATCCCCGGACCTGGGCTGCCTCGGCGCTTAAGAACTCTTACTGCTCTGGCAAAGGACCTGGGTTTGACTCACAGCACCCATGCGGTGGCTCACAAATCACCTGAAACTCTAGTCCCTAGGGCATCTGATGTCCTTTTTTTTTTTGATCCTTTCCAGCACCAGGCATGCATGTGGTTGATAGACATACATGCAGGCAAAGCACTCATGCTCATAAAAAAAAAAAATATATAGTAATTAAACTTCAAAGCTGTTCTTTGTTTTTCTGTGAAAACTTTCTGAAGAGTGAGCTTGTGACCTAGAACCTAAAACTAGCACGATTAGAAGTGTGCACCTTACCAAGTCTACTCAGAAGTGTGCCCGCCCCTAAGCACGCTTTGCTACCTGAATGTGTGTGGGCAGAGCCTTCCTGTTCTGCTTAGGAAGAGCACAGCTTTGGAGAAACCTTGCCACGTTCTTCTTGCTCTTCCTCAGCTGCAAGAAGACCTCTTTCCCTGACCTTTGACCTCCCGGTGTCCTTCTGGCCTGGAGTTCACCATGATCTGACCATCCCCAGCGGCTACAGTCTTGCCAGTGCTTCTGGTTGGCAGCTCTCCTAAGCTGTTTCTTAGAAACACTTTCGGGCTTCTCTCGCCCAATGGGCTGGCTTGGTTACCCTGAAATCTAGAAAATCAGGCAATACGCCAGCAGTGAGCAAGCCCCTCCTCCACTTTTCCAAACTGAGAAAGATATTTTAGAACTTTCGGCCTGTTCCATGATTTCAAGGCTTGTTTAGCACAAGGCCATTAGGTTTTGTCTATTATTATTATTATTATTATTATATTATTTATTATTATTAAGTACACTGTAGCTGTCTTCAGACACTCTAGAAGAGGGCATCAGATCTCATTACGGATGGTTGTGAGCCACCCACCATGTGGTTGCTGGGATTTGAACTCAGAACCTCTGGAAGAGCAGTCTTAACCACTGAGCCACCTCGCCAGCCCGACACTGATTTTTATTCTGGTTTTGTTTGGGCTGGATCTCAGCTGTACTGGAGCTGGCCTCGAGTTCTGGACCCCCTGCCTCTGACTCCTGGCTCTTGTGATTACAGGAATGCAATATTCCCCACGATGAGTTAGTGAGTTTTTAAAGAAACTCCCTTGAACTATCACCCACGTACTGCAGAGCTCATGACCACTGCTTTCAGGTAGTCATGCCGTTTACCTGTGCTATGTATTGTCATTGTATTATTATTATTATTATTACAGCTATCGTCTGCATTGTGTGGGGATTAGAGCCAGGTTCTTGTGTATCTTATATTTTTCTAGAATGACAGAACCAACAAATGTATGTGTACTATAAAACAGGATTTGTACTGGGCCTGGTTGAACACCCCTTTTATCCCACCCCTCCTGAGGCAGAAGCAGGCATAACTCTGTGAATTTGAGCCAGCCTGCTTTACATAGTGAGTTCCAGGATAGCCAGGACTCCATAGTGAGACTCTGTCTGAAAAACAAACCAAAAGGAGGTGTCTACTAGAACTGATAGTGGCTGGGTGTTCCAACCATGGCCATTGGCATGCTGGAATGGCTGAGAGCCTGGAAGCTGCTCCGTTCCTAAGCCATGTCTTGGCTTTCTCAGTCTGAGCCGAAGGCCTTGAAAGAACCTAGAAATCTTCTGTTTTCTGTCCTGTCTGGGAGGCCAGACAAGCTAGGTTCTGATGCTAGTTAGGCTCGGCTCTGCAGTAGCATGCACATGGTGTTGATGCACTCACCAGCAAGAAGGTAGCCAAACAGGCAGCCAGCAGCTCTGCATCTTGCCCAGACCTTTTGATATTTGGGCCCTACAGCCTTGAAGAGGGTCTTCTATCTCAGCTAATCCTTCCTCAGAGACCTGCTCAGAGGACCCATGACGTTGACTGTTGAGATTCACCATTTCACAGGAGCACAAGCCTAGATGATGTAAGTCTCCTACTCTATGTAGCCTCCTGATGCAACCAAGAGATGCAGTACCAGCCTGGTGTGGTAACACTGGCAGATAATCACTTGGGAAGTAGAAGTAGGAGGATCAAGGGTTCAAGGTCATTGTTGGCTGCATGGTGATTTGAAGTCAGTCTCAGCTACTTGAAGGATTGGGGGTGGAGAGAGTGTTTGTCCTATGATTGCCTGTGGTACTAATTTCCGAATCTTGTTAACGTCCTGAAGCCATGTACTGCCTGCCTCAGGCAATGATGGGCTGCCTATACAGCCATGGTCCTGTGAGATAATAATGGAGTCACAGAGGGCCTACATTACAGAGTGTGAGCACATTGCTGATATGTCTGCTGATGCTGGTGTCAATAAACCTATCGAAATGTTAACTGTATCTAAGTGTAACGTACGCAGTACAATGCATAATACTGAGAATAAACAATGGTTATTGATTTACCTGCTTTAGTAAAGATGGTTACTACTCTAGCTTTTTATTACTTTAAAATCTACACGTTCCAGTTATTCATTAAGTTTTACTATAAACAGCACTCCATGTTTTACAGGCAGCAGCTTCACACAGCTTGTGTTTATCTCATATACAAAGGGCGGCACACCACAACATGGTGTGTATCTGGAAGGTATCCAGTCAGTCACCCAGTGATGCTCTTGCTGTTGCAGATGGTAACTCAGTAAGGAGTGGGTATCACTGTGCTACTCTTGTGTTCTGCCCATGCAGCTTTGGGATAGGTTACTGGAAGGAAACCCATGGGGTCAAAGGGTAATGGGCATGGAATCATGGGATAGCCTGCCAAATTTCCCTCCATAGAAGTTGTTCTAGTCTGCAATCCCACTAGTGTCTTGCCTTTATTACTTAACATTATAGTGAGAACATTTCCAATGTCATTAAATAATCCTTGAAAACTGGATTTGGTAATGGCTGCCCAGAAATTCCCCACGTGGACTATACCATAATTTAATCATTCCTTCTCGCTGAGTAGATATGGTGTTCCCAAACTTTCCCTATTAATAACTAACATTGAAATGAATGCCCTTGCAATAAAAGCCTTTGTAAACAGGGTTAGGGAGAGGGCTCAGTCAGAAAGGTGCTTGGAATCCCAGCATCGGGGAGGCTGAGACAGGCAGATTCCTGGGGTTCACTGGCCAGCCAACCTAGCCTCTCCAGGCCAGTGAAAGGCTTTCTCAAAGAAGGGGGGTTGGCACCTGAGGACTGACACCCCATGATTGTCCTTTTGCCTCCACACATGCATGTGCACATGCACACACACCCCTGAAGTGTGCACACATAAACCGGTGTGCACACATGCACATACACCCCTGAAGTGTGCATACATAAACCGGTGTGCACACATGCACAAAGTCACACCTTTGGGTACAGTTCTGCTCCTTAGAAAAGACACCTGGAGGTGGGGTTACTGAATGGAAGGGTTTTGTATTTTAACCCCCTGTGGTATATTGACAAACCCTTTTATAAGGAAAGACTCTCTGAAGAAGGAATATTCTTAAGATTTTCCTTGGCCTCAGGATCCCACTTGAGGAAGGGTGCTTATCTGCTTCAAGCAGTCTACCCCAGAGGAATAACCAACTAGTATGTGAAGACTCAGTCCTAAAATATCAAATTCCTTACAATTGGGGCAGTTCTGGTCAAAAGCATCATCCGGGCACCGGGCTATCCTTTATCACTGTCTCAGCAGTGAGATGGCGTACAGTTTTTGCTCACATACCGTAGCTGGTCTGTGCCATGAGAGAGGACAAGAAGAAACCACTTCTCTGTGTCATCGGATGTGTAAGTGAGCAACGAGAGGCATAAAAAATGTTGCACATTTAATATTACCACTTAATGTAATGGCGATGTGAGAAACTTAGTGAGTATAATTAGGGCTAATTTGACCTGCTTTGATTGCTGCACACTCACAAGCTCAGGCCCAGCAGTCCAGAGGGAATGAACAGGCCCATTAAGGCAAATTCCATTGAGAGATGTCTACTTAACTCTCTGGTAGCTTGTACCAATCAAGTGTGGGGGCTGCCAAATGGCTAGACACTCCAGGAACCTTGATGAAAGCAGGTCCTGGCATAGCCAAGCTGCAGGCTGAAAATGCCAGGGGGAAACTTTCCTCTAAGATTCAAAAGAAGTCTTAAGAGCCAAGAGACCCCTGCTCTGCAAATGAATCTGTCCCGGCTTGTGTAGGGGACACCAGCAGTGACTCACAAGGCCATCCCCTTGGGACTGTCCTTCCATTTTCTATAGGATTTAAAACATTCCTCAGGCAGCTGCCAGCCCAGCTGCCTTCCTACCACTGTGCAGATGGATTTCTTCCCATATGGACACTCCTTCCTGGTGTGGTGTTCCCATAGAAACACATGTTTGTGAATGGAAAAGATCGCCTAACGTAACCCCAGTTCTTTTGCACAGAAACCACCAGCATTCTGGACTTGGGAGGAGAAGTGCTCTTTGAGGCTCCATCTTTCAACTCTGGGCTTTGTCCAGGTCTACATTTTCCTAATGTGGTCTGCCACAGGTCAATGCGCATTGTGCAAAAAGCAGGCTCTAGCTGGGAAAGCAGAGTCCTTGCCTCCAATGTGGGACTGAGGCCTTCGGATCCATCCGGCACAGCAGACCAACAAAATGGAAACAAGATGTAGAGCACCATGTGCTCAAGCCCTGCCCATGGCTGTCCAGTGGGTGGAATGGTGGCTCGCTGTGTGTTCAGGGCTTGATGCACTCTGCTCACCTTTGCAAACTTGCTTAATTCTATACACTGTTCTATTATGTTAGTGACCCAGCATTCATTTGGCTTTTCTTTTGGAGAGGTATTTTTGTTTCTTTGTTTTTATGTCCCCCCACCCCCCACCCCCCACCCCCCCCACCCCCTATCCCCACCACTGTTGACTCTGCTCTCTCCTTGCCACGCCCCCTTCCTTCGGGGTGGGGTGGGGGGAGGGGTATCTCGTGCTGTGCTTGACTGGATGAGAACTTACAGTCTCAAAAAGGTTTCTGTCTCATAAATCTCCTTCTTCTTATCCTGTGGCTGGGAAGAGCAAACTTTTCTTGGTGTTTTGTCTGTGAAGTTTTGAGTTCTGGGTTTCTCCAGCTAACCATCAGGACAGGTGAAGCAAGCAAGCTCAGGGCCCTCGTTGCCATGACAGTTCCAAGTCCCCAGGTCCCCAGCCAGTCTGCCTCCTCTTCCGGCCTTTCAGAATCCTTCTCACTATTTATTGTAGAAAAGCCAGGGGTTTCAGTCACCAGAGGTACCATTTGAAACTCTCTCGCTCATGTTTTTGATCCACCCTTTTCTTTCCTTATCAATTTTAAACATTATTTTATTCTCTGGTCAGTGGAGTGCATTTCTGTTGTTTGGTTTTTCCTTCTGACTTTCATTCATGGTGGTTGTAACATGTTTTGTAATTCTATTAGTGATGTAGGTGCTATCTATAGGAGTCATGTAATGGGGTCCTGTAGAGATAATTTATTTGACTGTTTGGGTTTTGGACCATTTTGACTTAACTTTTCTTCTCAGGTTAGGCTATCTGGGACTGTCATAGTTAAGCCAGTTGTTCTGAACTATCCATGAAGACCCTCCTTCCCTAAGAGCAGTGCAGAAACTCATTTTCCTTATGGCTTCCACTGCTCATGGGGGGACATCCTAACCTACGCTGTCATAATGGGCATGTGCCCATCAGATATACAGGGATTTGCTTGACACTGCAAGTCTTGATTCTCCCTCTATTGAGTCTGCGTTGCCCCACACAAAACCTTTAAAATGTAACCCATTGTAACTAAGTCAGCCATACTTACATCTTCATCTATCTAGTCTTGGTTTTGAGCCTCTTTTTTTGGCACTTGAGAACTTTCCCCCTGCCTCCAGGAGGGTTCCATGCTACATCCAAAAAGTATCTTTTAAATAATCAATTGAGTTTTAAAAGGGGCTTTAAGATAAGATTTCTCATCTCATTCATCTCATTGCTGTGGTCAGAGCCATTAGATTTTTCCCCCCTTGGTTATTGGTATAGTATTTTGGGGGTAATCAATAGGTAATGCCAGGTGATTTTCACTCCATTAAAACGATACTCAGAGTTCACACATGAGAAGAGCAATGACTTGCCCTGCGAAGGCTCCCTTGCTGGAGCCTCTGGCCTCTTTAATGAGAGGAGAGGCCCCGGACATGCATCTCTTGAGACATCCTCAGAAGCGCTGCCAAGTGAGCCTGGCAGGTCACCCCGAGTCTCACAGTTTCCATGGTTTCCACTGAGAATGAAGGTACAGCACTTCCTTCACATCCATGCAGCTTCCCTCCACTAATCTAAACTAATGATGGCTATAAGGTCTTAATACACACATGCACACACATGCACACATGGATGCTTGGTACTTAGTACCTGGATAGCGCTAAGCACATCCCCCTTAGTAAATAACTCTGGGAGTTTAAGAGAATAGACCATCTTATACAAAGCCACTCTCTCTGCATCCACAGTTCATTCATGCGCCCAGCAGAGTGGGGTTTCTTGGGAACTTTTCAATACTCTACATGAGAACTTACAGTCTCAAAAAGGGTTCTGTCTCATAAATCTCCTTTTTCTGATCCTGTGGCTGGGAAGAGCAAACTTTTCTTGGTGTTTTGTCCGTGTAGTTTTGAGTTATGTGTTTCTCCAGCGAACCATCAGGACAGAGGAGAGGCAAGCAAGCTCAGGGCCTTTCTGATGAGGAGATGCCCTGGACACACATCTTTCTAGGAAGCAGGGATCCAAGACATACTGTCCATCTATGAGCTGGGGCTGCACGCTGTGCCATGTGAGCTGCACATACAGAAAGGAGTAGCATTGGTTTTCGTTTTGCTTCTCAAGACATGGCTGTACTATGGAGCTCAGGCTGGCTTTGAACTCACTGTGTGGCTCAGGCTCATCTCTATCCTGTGCTCTGCCCACCTCACCTCACAGGTGTTGGGATTATAGGTGTGTACCACCATGCCTGGTATAATAAGTATTTTTTTTACAATAAATATTAAAGCAAATAAAAAGCCTTTACTGCATACAGAGCACTTGCTCTGGGTTTGACAGAGTAGAAGGTGCACATGAAGAAAATGACATGAAGATGCCATGGAAGCACTGCAGTTACTGCCTCATCTTCCTCCCTGCCATGTACTCAACAAACCTCACAGGCACACATGCACACACAGGCACACAGAGGCACACAGGCACACACAGACACACATGAACACACAGGCACACAGGCACACACAGGCACACATGCACACACAGGCACACAGGCACACAGAGGCACACATGCACACACAAGCACACATGCACACAGATACACACAGGCACACACAGGCACACATAGACACACAGGCACACACAGGCACACAGACACACATGCACATACAGGCACACAGGCACACACAGGCACACAGATACACACATGCACACACAAGCACACACAGGCACACAGGCATACACAGGCACACAGGCACACACAGGCACACAGGCACACACAGACACACATGCACACACAGGCACATATAGAACACACATGCACACACAGGCACACATGCACACAAAGGCACATACAGGTACACACAGGCACACAGGCACACACAGGCACACAGGCACACAGATACACACATGCACACACAGGCACACAGGCATACACAGGCACACAGGCACACACAGGCACACAGGCACACACAGACACACATGCACACACAGGCACATACAGACACACATGCACACACAGGCACACAGGCACACATGCACACAAAGGCACATACAGGTACACACAGGCACACATGCACACATAGACACACATGCACACACAGGCACACACAGACATACACAGGCACACACAGTCACATATGCACATGCGCACACGTCGGAACTAGAATGGAAATTGAGTTCAAGGACAGCAAGTGGATCCATCTAGGGAAGTGTGTAAGTAGGTGGCCTTCCATGTGAGCTCACTGTAGAAGGCAGCGCTTGACTCTCTGACTCCCTGTTATGTCAAAGACAGCTCAGTCTCCTCTTCCGGGATGGTCTTGTCACCACCATTTACTTTATGGTGGCTACGGATGGACTGCAAAGACTGTCTACAGCACAGTAGTTGGCTCTTCTGTTAGCACACTGAGATCGATTAAACTTGAAGTGCTTGCAACTGTTGAAGGAACGAACTTGAACTGTTCTTGGTTTCTCCATGCTGTGAACTGTGGAATGATCTCAGGTGCAGGGTGATGTAGTACACAGCGACGTGGCAGAGGAGGGACCGGCAGGTCTGATGCGGATACTTAGGCTGTCTGGTCCAAGGCATCATGGTCCAAGGCATTGTAGGCTGTCTGGTCCAAGGCATCGTGGCCCAGTGTGGCCAGGGGTATATAGTGCTCTGTATAGACTAGGCAGAGGTCTGAGAGCCTCACTGGGCTTCATGTCTTACATACCTCATGCTTATTGGTTGATTTGACCACTGATGGGGGGAGAAGTACTAAATCACCAGGAGGAAGGAGTCATAACAACAAAAATAGCTAGTGTAAAATCTAAGTGCAAGAGCCAGGAGGCTCCTTCTCTGGTGGCCACAAGTTACATTTATATATATATAAACATATTGGCATAAAGAATGATTTCTGGTCCATTCCATTTGTCCTCTGTTCCTCTCTCATATGATTGTATGATTATTGATGTCATTAAGAGTGCATTCATCAGGCCCGACTGTCAGAGAGTGGCACTTATGTTGTACCCACAAGCAGTTTTGAGGTAAATCTCTCACTTTAGGGCATTAGTTGATCAATACAGACATCTATAGTGAAGGATTGCTTTCCCACCCCCTCTATGTGATTCTGTTGTCTTGAGCATCCTATAAAGAAGCCACCCAGGATGAGATGGGGACAAGAATTAGGTACTGTCCAAATAAGTACTTGCTTGATACCCTTAGACGGACCATTCTATCACGTTCTTCTCCTTGCAGATACGTCTTCCCAGACCTTTAAACCCGGTCCATACGGAGTTGCTTGTCTGCAGAGGGGACCCTGAGCTCTTGCCTTGCCACTCTGGCGATGTCCTCCTCTTCTGTGTCAGTACTTCCGGTGCTTGGGTCCTGCCCAGCTTTGGCTTGTTTTACTGTTTAGGTCTCACATGTTGAAACTGTCTGTACTGTTGATCCATATAATTCGACCAGGCTATAGATTTTTATTAGAAATTATTTTCTTCCTTAGAATTTAGAAGTCTCTTTTAACATCTCATGTTGCTATGGATAAAATTTGTTGTTGCTTTTAATTAGACATGATCTAGCTCTGCTGCCTTAGACTGGCTCAGCACTTGCTGTGTGGCCAGTCTTGCTTAAACACTTGATCCTCTTCCTTCAGCTTCCAGAGCTCTAGAATTACAAGTATGGACTACCATGGCTTGAGAAGTGTTATGTGTAACATGTTGTATGTGTCCTGTTGTTTCTCTCTGAAAACTTGTCATCCTTTCTTGGTGCTCTGAAGTCTCTCCACGATGCAGCGTGAGAGTCTGCTGCCCTCAGCACGGTAACCTAGCACATCTCCTGAGTCATTCTGAGCGTCAGGACTGAGTTACTTTACTTTTGAAGCCTTTGTCCTCAAAATGCAAGCAACAATAGCACAGCATCAGGAGGTTGCTGTAATATATATATATATATATATATATATATATATATTATATATTTATATATATATATATGTATATATTAGCATCTATAATATACTTGAAATGTGTCTATCATTTAGTAAATGCTGTTTAAACTTTAGATTCCATTAACATTTGAAATATAGAAACCCTGTTACTAGGAATCTGGAACATTATCTGGAGTTGTCTTCTTCTTGAGATTCCTCTGTTCTTTTTCCTGGAACTCCTGGGATTGGCTCTGCTGGCCTTCTAGACCGATGATCTCCTTAAGACAGAGTCTTCCCTTCGTGGAGTATGATGGAGCTAGGAAACCAAGGAAAATCTGTGAAATTGGTGCAGTTGGAGGATTTCTGTAAAGGGCTGTAGAGCAAAGACTCTTAGGCCTACTGGTACAAGGCAGAACTCAGATAAAAGGCTGTTCCTACAGGTAACAATGAATGGAAGCCTGCGTCTTCAGGGTGTTCGAAGGGTTTCTGGGTACATAAGGGTACTCATGTTTGACCACTGTCACTGTTCCTAGGTACTAACACAACTTTAAAAAATTCTCTTATGTGTTTTGCCTGCGTGTTTGTCTGTGAACCACTTATGTACCTAGTGCCCGTGAAGGTCAGGAGAGGGCATCAGATCTCCTGAGATGGGAGTTACAGAATGTTGGGAACCACCCAGCTTGGGGTAGAAAGCTGGCGCCTCACTGTTGCGTGAGGGCTAACACACACATACACTGCTTTCAACACAACACAGTTCTGACTTGCTTGGCCTGCTTGGTGTTTCTCAGCAGAGAATCACCCCCCTCCTCCCCCCCCCCCACACACTGTGCCCCTGACAGGTATGGCGGACAGAGGCAGGCCCTTCCCATAGGATGCAGGGAAGAAATTATGATCTGTTTCTTAAACAAATTTTAACTCATTCTCCCTCTTCTGTTGGTCTTCACCTCAGCACTAAGGGAAAGGGATACTGCCTGCCCCCAGGGTCTTGGGGAGGAGGGCAGTGTATGTGGTTGGATCAGTGGATCAGCTTGTTTTCTTTCTTTCTTTCTTTCTTTCTTTCTTTCTTTCTTTCTTTCTTTCTTTCTTTCTTTCTTTCTTTCTTTCTTTCTTTCTTTCTTTCTTTCTTTCTTTCTTTCTTTCTTTCTTTCTTTCTTTCTTTCTTGTTTTTTGAGACAGGGTTTCTCTGTGTAGCCCTGGCTGTCCTGGAACTCACTCTGTAGACCAGGCTGGCCTCGAACTCAGAAATTCGCCTGCCTCCGCCTCCCGAGTGCTGGGATTAAAGGCATGCACCACCATGCTCAGCTGTTTCTTGGCTTTCTTTACTGCAGCTTCTCCGGGTTTGCAAATTGGTCATCACTGATAAGTAGGCGTTCCAGCTTGAAGATTCTGATATTGTTACCAGTTCTCCTGTTCCATTTGCTTTTGTAGGTTTATGCCAGTTATTAACCTGTTTTAGGGCATTGCAGAAAGAGATGGGGGCGACTGTATCCCCTCTCAACTTTAAGTACCATCTTAGTTAAAGTCCTCCTCTCACCCCTCCTTCCTCCCTCCCCCATATCAGAAAAGATCTCTCTCTGTAACCCAGGCTGACCTCCAGCCCTCAGTCCTCCTTGGCCTCCTGGGTGCTGGATTACAGTCCACGCTCTTGTTACTTCTTATCATTGTTAAGGCAGACAAACACACAGGCATTTCCTCATTTCTATTATAGAAAGTTAAATGTTTCTACACTTCTCTGAGTTTGAAAATTTCACATACAAAGAGCTCACAGGTCACACACAAAGTAACCATTAATAATGGAAATGGTGACAAGGTAACCAAGCAGCTCCATTGTAGAGCTGCTAGAGAATGCCACAGTCATTCCTAGTAAAGATCTAGGATAAAAACAATTTTAAATCACTGTGTGGAAGCACGTATGAACAAGAATTCCTTCAAATAAAGGTACTAGCAGTTTCTACAAACTACTAATGGAGAGAAGTTGGGGAAACCATGGGTGTCAAAGGCTTGCACACAGAACGTTTAATACTTATTACAAGATGTGTCTTTTATGATAGTTAGGTCATCATCAGATGATCTCAAAAAGTGACACTTGTCACTGATGGGGAGACATGCACAAATGCATCCTGATGTGCTGTCACGCACAAGCACATCACCAGAGAAACAGACTCTCCAGAGCTGAGTAACAGCAGAAGGACGCATCACACAATTAGGATGTGGAGCAGTTCACAAGGAGCCTTGTTTCTCTTCAAGAGGCCAGGGCAGAGAGGCTGGCTTTGAGTAATGGATTTAGGAGACATGGCTGTGCACAATCCACTGTCATTGGATTTGGTTGGGAAGTCCTGGAGAGAGATTTGGGCATGACTGGAGATGCTGAACACAGGCTGAGTAGTGGGCATGCCACAAGTCGGTCTCTTCTGTGTCAAGTATCGTGGTCACAACCATGAAACAAAGTGTGCCTTTTCTCAGAAATATGTGCGTGTTAGAGATGGGGTTAGTGATGCAGTCTGTTTAGAAATGTTGAGTAAGGCACATGAGGCAGATGTGGCCAAGTGTGGCCTGCTGTTCACTCAGGATGGTGGGTAATAGGTGGATGGTGGTCTGTTATTCTGCTTTTATGTTTATTCATATTAAGAGGTTTAGGAAGAGGCTAGAGAGGTGGCTCAGTGGTTAAGAGTACTGGTGGCTCTTCTAGAGGTCCTGAGTTCTATTCCCAGCAACCACGTGGTGGCTCGTAATCTAATTCCCTCTTCTGGATGAACACTCATATGAATTAAAAAATATTTAAAAAACCAGATATAACTTAACAAAAAAGATTAGGAAAATGATTTACAAATGTGAAGTTGCACTGGTGGACGTGGGGACGAGTGTTCCAAAAGGCCGCATTAGTACAGGCACTTAGCAAGGAGGTACTGGTGCTGAGTTCACCTGAGCAGTGAAGCAAGGTGGTTATTCACTCTAGCAGGGATGAATGGTCGACTCGCTGGCAAGATTGAGTCCAGCTCAATGAAGTACTTGTAGCTGAGTCATTGTGAGATGTCCCATCCTGTTGTCACTGAAAGGACCTCCTCTACATGCAGAGTCTGGAAGGGGCTCTTTTCTCCCTTCTTTTCTTCTTTTCACATATTAAAAAAATTTTTTTTCAAATAACATGGAGTAACTGCAGTAACTACTCAGTTATAGATACACAGTGACAGTTAAGATACAGAATTGCTTCTTGTAAAGCTAGATTGCACTTAGAATATAGTTACTGGGGCCAGTGAGATGGCTTCCTGAGTGCAGGCAAGCTGCCACCAAGCCTGATGACCTCAGTTTGATCGCTTGGGACCCACAGGGTAGAAAGAGAGAACCAACTTCCAAACTCTGTTCTCTGACCACCAAACACATTTGCACACACACACACACACACACACACACACACACACACACACAATCAATCAATCAATCAATCAATCAGTATCAGAAGTCTGTCTGTCTGAAGCACTGCTCGCCGCTCCATCCATTTGTTTTCTTGTGATACAGGGAGCTGGACTGTGCCATGTTACGGCGCCTGGAGAAGAGGATTCTGGTTGATCTCCCCAGCCGAGAGGCCAGACAGGCCATGATCTACCACTGGCTGCCGCCTGTGAGCAAGAACCATGCGCTGGAGCTGCACACACAGCTGGAGTACAGCGTGCTGAGCCAGGTGGGCAGCCTGGAGGGGGAGGCACAGGGCATGGTGCAGCATACACCAAACTGCGACCGACCGTTAGACAGGATCCCCATGAACAGACAGAGCCTGGCCACAGCGAAGCAGAAGACCGGGAGCTGCGGGGAGTAGCCTGGGGTTCAGATTCAGGGAGCCCATAGTCAAATCCTGGCCCTGTGTCGTATGAGCTGAGAGGCCTTAGGGGTGTGTTTACTCTCTGAGCCTCGGCTACTTCATCTCTAAAATGGGCAACAGAGTCCACAGAAGGTTACGAATTGGTAAAGCCTTTGCAAAGAAAAACTCAGTATAAGTATCTGTTAATCCTCATTGGATATTGTACTAACAAGGGTTCCGTAGGGGAGCAGAGCTTATAAAACACATATATGTGTTCAACATACGCACGCACGCATGCACACAGGGGATTTTTTTTTTTAAAGATTTATTTATTTATTATATGTAAGTACACTGTAGCTATCTTCAGACACTCCAGAAGAGGGCGTCAGATCTTGTTACAGATGGTTATGAGCCACCATGTGGTTGCTGGGATTTGAACTTGGGACCTTCGGAAGAACAGTCGGGTGCTCTTACCCACTGAGCCATCTCACCAGCCCACACAGGGGATTTATTAGAGTGGTTTACAGGCTGTGGTTCAGCTCATCCAAAAATGACTATCTACCAAAGTAAGGTCTAAGAATCCAGTAGTTGTTCAGTCCACAAGGCTGGATGTCTCAGCAGGTCTTCAGTATACTCCAGAATTCCAAATAAGTAGTTGAATGGCTCTCTAATGAAGATAGACTTCCTTCTTCCATGTCCTTTGGATACGCTGCCAGAAGTTGTAGCCCAGATTAAAGGTGGATCTTTCCACCTCAAAGATCGGCATTAAAAGTAGGTCTTCCAAGTTTAAATGATTTAAGAAAATATACCTCATGAATATACCCACCTTAGATTTTAGTTAATTGCAGATATAGTCAAGTTGACAACCAAGAATAACCACCACAGGCATACATTCCAGGATACCTGCTCTGGGTAGACATTTAAACCTAATGTTTTCTTTTTTTTTTTCTTTTTTTAAAATTTTTTAATTTTTTTTTTTTTTTTGGTTTTTCGAGAGTCAGGGTTTCTCTGTGTAGCCCTGGATTTCCTGGAACTCACTCTGTAGACCAGGCTAACCTTGAACTCAGAAATCTGCCTGCCTCTGCCTCCCAAGTGCTGGGATTAAAGGCATGCATCACCACCACCCAGCCTAATGTTTTCTAAAGTCCCTCAAAAGCAGAAATGGCTTTATTTAACACAAGAACAAAATACTTGGCCATCTTGGACTTGGGATTAGGGCCTCACCAAGCACACTGGGTGGCTCAGTCCTCTACTCGCCTCTCACAGTATATTTGATGGCATGAGGGAACTGACACCCGGACGGGCTAGCAGGGCTCGTTAGCTCCTTCTCTCCCTCCAGTGTTGTGAACCCAGGGATGCTGGTGTAGTGAACAGGGATGACAAAATTCTAAGCTAGCCTTCAGTCACTGGATCCTGCCTACGAGCATGAAGAGGACACCAGCGTTCTGCCTGCTCAGCCTGACTTTGAAACTATTTCAGGAAACAGAGGGCTACTCAGGCTCCGACATTAAGCTAGTCTGCAGGGAGGCAGCCATGCGGCCTGTGCGAAAGATCTTCAGTGTGCTTGAAAACAACCAGTCAGGTATGGCTGGCCTTGGGAGGGAACTTTGTGCTTAAGCATCCGAACTCTTGGCAGGATATGGTGCTGCATGCTTGATTTCCTGGCCACTTAGGAACTAAAGCGGGAGCAACTTTAAGGTCAACCTGGATTCTAGACTGAGTCAAAGGCTAACCTGGGCAACTTAACTAGACCCTGTCTCAAAATACACACACTAAAATTGGCTCAGGACTTAGCTGAACTGCAGAGCCCTTGCTTTTCGTGCAGAAGCCCTGCCGCCTCTCACCAGCAGATGGCGCCCGGTGCCTGGTTTCCCAGGCTCCGAGGTGTTCACTTTTGTATGCGCTCTGATCCTCCTCAGTGTACTCTGCTGCCAGACTCACATTGCTGGCGGATGATAATCTTCTCAGAGTTTGGGCTTTTATTTTTCTGGCACACACTAATATGGGGCTGGCTCCATCTGAGGCACTATACAGATAGTAAATAATACTTTGTTAATGTATTTAATTCCCTTTTGGAGGCTGAATGGTGTGTGTGTGTGTGTGTGTGTGTGTGTGTGTGTGTGTGTTGAGGGATGGGTATCACGGCTTTAAGCTCCATCTCCCCATCACCCCGTAGCCCTCTTCAGATGTTTGAGCTGCACTAGCCATCAAGGACTAGATGTTTGAGCTGCACTGTCTGTAGACCTGACTTAGTAACCTTCCGAGGACTCTGACCCCCACGAGGTGCAGCGCCACGTTCTGACGGTTGTCTTTCTGTCTAGAGAACAACAATTTACCTGGGATCCAGCTGGATACTGTGACCACACAGGACTTCCTGGATGTGTTGGCTCACACCAAGCCTTCAGCAAAGAATCTGACCGAGAGATACTTGGCCTGGCAAGAGAAGTTTGAGTCTGTATAAAGCTGTGCCCAGCCTGACCTGGCCAGAGGCCGCCAAGAGCCTCCCCAGCGTGACTGGGATGGAAGGGAAGACGTCATCCTTGAAAGCTGGACTAATTTGGACAACTGTGTTCCTTGGAAACATGAGCTCTTGTGTCACGGATGTCAGCAGAGTGGAGATTTCAGTCTGAGTGTGTGCTGTTGGGTCAGGCAATAGAGGTTTTTCTCACAATTTGACTATAAAAATTTGAAGACATTTCCTGTGTTTCTCCTCATTTGTGAACTGTGATCTTCATTTTGAAGAAAAGTATTTTCTTAGTCTCTATTCTTTTCTTTCTTGTAATACATTCTCAAGTTTGTCAGACACCATCAGTATCCTCCTCCCTCCCTCCCTCCCTCTGGAGACCCTGTAGACCAGGCTGGCCTTGATTTCAGAGATCCACCTGCCTCTGCTGGGACTAAAAGTGCTGCCCTAACCCAGATGGCCGTATGCTTTTCTAATGAGCTGAATGCCCCGTGTAACTCTGTTCTCCCCTCTGCCTGCTCCAGGGAAAGCAGACCACCGTAGAACCTCCCCTCCCCTCCTTTCAGTCCCTCTCACCCTAGCTGACCACCACGATCACTGCCTTGTCCTCGTAGGTACTGTCCTCAAGGATAAAGGAAAACCTCCATCCCTCCCGGCTACTCGGGGTTCTGGAGTCCTGCTAGTTCGTCAGCTAATTTTCAGCCACTTGGCTTTCAGCCCTGCCTTACATTTCCCTCTACACAGTCCCTCAAAGACTCCAGTCTTGGAGAGTGTTGTGAAGGATAGAGTTCGGGTGTAGTCTGTTTGGTTCTGCCTTTGATACCCAGGTTGGTTGCTTGGAGACCCACTGCGACTCTTCCAGTGCTACACCTTCTCGCCTGCATCCTCTTCCTTCCTGATCTTGGGGGCTTATGACCTCTCTATTTCCTTCATTTTAGTGGAGGTTTGAGAAAGGGGCTCAACTCGTACACAAATTTACTGTAGACTATCTACATTTACTTGTTCTTTGTGTGAGTGAATGTCACATGTGTACAGATGCCACAGAGGCCAGAAGACTATGTCGTGTACCGAACTCATGTCCTCTAAAAGAATGCAAATGTTCTTAACCACCGAAACATCTCTCCTGCCCCTCTTTACTAATTAAATGTATTCCTTGACAGTTTCCTATGTATGTTACTAATTAAATGTATTCCTTGACAGTTTCCTATGTATGTTACTAATTAAATGT
>NC_034604.1:70025097-70043308 GCF_900095145.1 Mus pahari | reverse complement strand
TTAACATTTAAATTTATACATTTTATATAATATATAGCCTATAATTATATATTACATATAATCTATAACTATATAGATATATATCTACATGGATTATTTACATAGGTTATATTATATAGATAATTATATATATATATTATATAGATGGTTACGAGGCATTGACTTCTTCATAGTTGGAATAAATAAATTTTATCTTAACACGTGGGGAATTTTGTTGACTTATTTTAGTTCACAACTCAAATGCCCATGGTAGCACTGAAACTGATGCCATATGAGTAGTGTGCTAGGTAGAAGTCATTTGTGTGGAGCCACATTTACATTATTGTGTTTACTTGTCATACATCACAAAGGCCTTTCCTCACATAAATTCACGAGGGATTTGCTGGCTTTTTATGGTTACAGCCATCATGACCTACTGGCTGGAAGCACGGGCACCAGATCACGATTCAGGAACTGCACAGGCAAAGCGGGGAGGGAGAGGAACTGGGGAACTAGTGAGAGCCGGGGAGACTCGGAATTCAGTCGCTGAGTTGTGACTCAGCCCAGTTCAGTATGGAAACGTAGTCTAACATTGCCAGATCTCCTAATCTCCCCAGAAACAGCAGCAATTGACTTGCTCCTGAACGTCACTCTCAAACTCTGGCAGCTAGGGCTGGTGACCCCTTGCTCCTGTATCATCTGCATCCTTTTTGTCCATCTGGTTGACCACACTTACCTTCGTCAAACCCAGCCCTGGTTGTCTTTATCACTTAGCTGCCACCCACACTGTATGAGGCAGTTGTGTGCTTGACTCATTGTCCTCCTCAGATGTAAGCTCCGTGGTTTGAGGCCCCTGTTTTCATTCTTACTGAATGAATGCAACGTTCTTTAAAACAGTGTAGGCCAGTGGCTACCTGAGCTCCAGGAGTTAGGAATACTGTTCCCAGCACTCAGCCTACTGCACTCTATGTAGGAAGTCTATGGCTGCTCTGGGCTTGTCAGAGCCTTTTGTACTAGTGGTTTGGTTTAGAAGATATACCTCTTAAGAGACAGTGCAGTACCTGCTGTCTTCCTACGCTTTGGTCACACTGAGCATTTAATAAATACAAAGTTCTCCGGCACACCAGCCACGGAAAGTCCCAATGTATGACAAGAAAGTGAGCAGTGGAAGATGCTCAGAGTTGTCAGCAGCCTGGGAAGTTTGTATGGTTTTTGATCCGCTGCCTCTTAAAGACAGAAATGTGCTTCTGGCCAGGTCTTAATGGCTGGTATCGTAAAAAGCCAGCAAGGCCCTCATGAGCATATGTGGAAAAGGCCTTTGTGATTTATGACAGATAAACATGATAATGTAAGCATGGCTCCACGCAAATGACTGTAGTAAAAAAAAAAAAAAAAAAAGGGATTCACCCTCCCACTCACGGTGGAGTGTTTTGGTCAAATAGATTAATGCAGTTTTAAAAATATTTTATTGCAGGTGCCTAAGGACTTTAATTTCATGTAATAAATATAGGGATGTTTGCACCTTCCCCACCCTACAGGATACTGGTGTTTTAAAGTGTGGGATTAAGGGTGAAATCACAGTGCCATCATTCCAAGGTGGTATCTGACATCACACAAGGTGGTCCCTTGTCTATGCCTTGTCACTATGATAGGCTCTGACAGATAGGGTATAGCAGGCAGGCAGAGCTGCAACCACCTGCAGCTGTGAGTGGGGTGATGGAAGCACATCTGGACACCAAGAGGTTGGCTCTACATTCTACAACAGTGTTCACTGCTCCTGATACCCACCATTTCCCATTGCGCCCACTGGTCTTCCTTCTCCCAAAGTATTTAGTGCCTTTTCTGGCCCAGGAGCAGATAATTGTGAGACCAATATGGATACAGCCTTTCTTTCATATCAACACAACCCTCTAGTCATGGGATGGCCCATGCCATGGTTAATGCTGTTCTGAAATAATCTGGAATCACTCTGGGCTCCTTGGGGGGGGGGGGAGCAGGGGATTCTCTTCATGTTCCTGAGGTGGTGACAGCTGTGTGCTCTGGGTGGCACCACTTCCTGGTGGAGACCCTGGACTGCAGAAATGGAGAAGGGCCCCGGGCAGTGAGAATGGTGCACTCCCAAGTGGGAGTGGACAGCTGTTTCATGCACCTGCTGACATGAATTCCCCACCATGCAGGACTTGTGCTGACAACAAGTTAAAATAGATCTCTCCCTCAAGTTTATCAAGTCACTTTGTCACAGCAACAAGAAAAGAAACCAAGACTGCTGGCAAAGGTCCAAAGACACTTGGATTACATTTCCTCCAGGAGGTCAAGATGACCAACCAGCTGAGATAGTTACTGGAGTGTTTCTGATTCTAGCAAGTCTAAGATAAACTTCTGAGTTACCCTCCTGGGCCTCTCTCCAATGTATGTTAAATAGGTTAAGGAAATACCTTGAACTAAGATTGCCATGGCTCTCCGGGACACTGGAGCCAGCTGCTGCTCCAGGCTGGATGCCTGGCTGAGGTCTTCCATCCTGTGAGCATGCTACACCTGGACCATCACCAGCTTCCTTGCTTTAGCCCTGTCCTGTTTCCAGAGCATCAGCAATACTGCTGGCTAAAATCTAATGAGCTTTCGCTTTAGGCATCTGCAACAGAACACTGAAACTGAAATGTCTCCTCTCTGAGCGTTGACTTCCAGTGATATTTAGTTCATTTCCATTGGTTCAGCTGCCTGTGTAGCAGCAGACATAAAAAGAATGAGACTTGATCTTGTCCAGTGAAGAGATGTGGGACCTCTTGAGGGCACTGTTACTAGTACCACCTGGGCAGGACACTATGACACCTTGTTCCGTCCTGCATGGGGGGGAAGTCAGCAGTGAGGACATGGACTCCAGTCTTCCTAGTGATCTTCAGCACCGCATCCTCAGCTCCTCAACTAGAGAACTCCAAGGCAGAAGCCTCCCGCAATGAGCAGAGCAGCACTGCAGTTAGTATACCACAGCTTCAAGGACCTGGTAATTCCTGAGTTCCAAACAATGGACCCTGGCACCCCAATCCCAGACTGCAGATGGAGGTGTCCCCTTCCTCAGGCTCCGAGCAGCGTGCTGTCCTTCAGGCTGAGCTTTTATCCAAATGCAGCTCTTCAAGACCAATTCTCATCGATCCTGTTTCTTTCAGGTTTTCTAGACTAAGTATTTAGTATTTAGTTCCTACATTCCACGTTCAACAGCAATACTGCGTGGAAGGCAGTGAAGTGACTTACGTGCTCTCAGTCAAGAGGGCTTGAGCTCACCGGGCACCACAGCTCTGCCCTGAGTCATTCCAACTTTATGGTCCTGTTACACTGTCATGGGCACCTGCCAGTGTGTAAGTACGAAGTTGGGGCATTCGCAAAACCAAGAACAGAGCACGCACTAAGACACCATTTCTCTAGCTTTGTTCCCTTCCATCTAAGATGGAGCTGATCTCTAAACAAGCATCAAAGCCTGAAGCTCATTAACATTAGTGTGTGCCTCAATAAGGTGAGCATTGTGATGATGCACAATTACATCCTAATAATTCAGTGCCCAAGAGCCCCGTAAAACAATTGCCACGGCCTTGGATTAGCACAGCATGCAAATGCACCAGGAAAGTCATTACCTACTTCATCTCCTTCATTTGGGTGGGTTTAACATGAGAAGAATAATCCAGGCACCGAGACGAGATCTCATTTTACAACTGTAGTAAGAAGTACATAAAAGCCTGAATCTGTCCCAATAGTTCCTAAAAGATTTCTCCCATAGTGTCAGAGGCAAAAATAATGAAATCTTGCAAATGTACAGTTAATAGGTCCCTAGTGGACACTAACTTCAAAAATGCACGGTCTATAAGACATTAAAGGCTTGGTTTTGGTTTCTGCACTGTTCCTGTTAATAACAATGTCTAATTAAAACATCTGTAAAATACTGATAGTTTTAATTTTACATAAAATTTCCAAAACAACTGTTACACAGTATAATAGGTATCTGCAATGAATAGGTTATTAATGGAAATATTATTTTAAATTAAATTTGGGTTCTAAATTTAAATTAGTCATCTCTGGCTAATGAAGAGAAAAAAGTCATCTGCGCTGGGAATACAGTGGAAGATCTGGCTTTCCACATCTGTTAAAGCAACTTCACTGGATCTCAGCTGAAGGACTGGCCAGACTGCTGCTGTCTGCTTCTCTGTGGCTTGTCTGCAGAGCTGCAAGGCTCAACTCCCGCATCCTGATGACAGCCTAATGCACCTTTCAGTGCGGCTCTGTGTGAGGCAGTCACGCTCACAGCTCACAGAGGGTCCTCTCATTTCCACCACAGAGAAACGGAGAGCTACTGCTCCTCTGCACCCACAGGAGCTCTCCTCCAGCCCAGTGAACCTGATGAATATTTTAACAGGAATGGCACAAAATCTCAGCTCTCCCTTTCTTCAGGTCTCATCTTCTTTTATAAAACAAAAGAGATTAGCAAGGGTTAGGGCTGGCTGCGATTCAATCCCCTCTTTCTAATTAATGCACAATGAAAGGGTTAAACAGGGTCAGCACTGGATGGCACAGCCTACTGATGCCACCCTGTTAGAAAGGGATCCATCCAGTCCAGACAACACAAGCTGGCTCACAGGAGATGCTGCAGAATGTGGTCCACAGCGTGAGGGAAGCTCTCGCAAGTTAAGTAGGGAGGTGGATTAATTTTTTCTTCATCTGCTGCTTTGTATTTCCCTGAAATGAAGGTAAAGCCAGTGAACAAAGGCTGTAGCTAGAACGCCAGGTTCCCCACACCCAGAAACTCCCCACAACCCCCAGGGAGTCAAGGCCCCACCTCTCCCCAAAGCACCTTCTCCTGAGACCTTAGGAGGGAGAGGAGCAATCCAAACAACCCTGACAGCTGATGGCATCGCCTTCCAGGCCCTCTGGTCTTTTACAATGGATAGTTCGAGAACAGTCACCTCACAGTTAAGGGCTCCTTCAAATCACAGCAGCATTCTCTCCCTGACCTTCAGTATAGGCAGGCAATTTAAATCAATACTTTTTAAAACAGAAGACTAGATATAAATCAGATGCCAAGTGCTGCCTAATTTGTGACTCAGGAATTTGTGGGCCTGGTAGACAACTCAGCATGTCAGCCCAGAGAGGAGAGGAAGCAGTCTGCAGGACTGGAGAGATTTCTCATCCACACAGGGGGCAGCAAGGTCCCCTTTCACACCCTTACTGGGCCCAGTCATTTCTGAATGTCCTCTTTCTCTCTGAGCATCCAGTTCCCACTATAATGTTTATAATTTGTAGCTACCCATTTGTTTGTCTTACAGCTATGGGGACTGTAAATTTTCTGAGAGTGGGGACTGTCTCCTTTACACACCAATGGATTCCTAGTACCTAACATTACAATGGGCATATCATACGCAGTCCCTAAATATGTCTTTAAAAAATGAGTAGGAAGAAGGGTGGGGAGGCAGCGGGCCCAGCGAGAGGAGAGTACACTTGCCTATGGCCTGCGGGGCTTGGCTTTGGCTTGCTTTCTCTCCTTCTCTATGACTCTATTCATTGTTCCGCTTTATCAGGTTTCCTTTCCTGAATTTAGCTTCCCTCACAAACCAGAATGAGTGTGTTCTGCAACTTCCTTTTGCAGAGATGGCTCTTGAACTGTCCTACTGGAGCTCTTCCAGTGAAGGAACCAGCATGGCGTCTAGAGGCCATTAACAGACACTGCACTCACCCTCACATCCTCAAGGTGGAGCTCCGCCCAGCAAACTACTGCTTAAATCTTAAGCTAACTCCTATCAAGAGCAAACCAGTATGCAGGGTTTCTCCTCAGCATGTCAGAGGCTGGCTACTGCTATACCACCTACTTTCCGGATCCAGTGGTCTAAGCCATGGGCTTCTGGAGCGCTTCTGTCAGACCAGAGACAAAGTAGGGTTTCTACAAGGCTCAAATGACAATGCTCAGCTGTACTTCTAGTTGTTGCCTACAGGAGGTGCCCGGCTCAAGGCGGTGTTCAACAGTGTTGACTGAATGAAGCACCTCTGCCTAACTCACAGCCCAACCCACCCAGGAAAGCACTGGGTCAGTAAGGCCAAGGAGGGGAAAGCTAAGAAGCGCGTTGGTGTGTAAGGTAAAAGCGCCATGTCACTGTTCTCCAGAGGGGCATTTCTCCTGCTAAAGAGAAACAGGACAGACCCTGAGTCTTTCACCCACCATGTGAACACAGGAACACTGCTCATGGACCCGTGCTCCCACCGAGACACACCATTGCTCAGGGTGCTCCACGAGAAGTACTGATTACTGAATAAGAATCTAGATGTTCAGAGTCATCTTAAATGCTGGGAAGGCTAGAGCTTGTCCACTGTGCTGTGCTGGAAGTTAGTCAGTGCTGGCTGTCCTCATGGTTTAGAACTGACATCAATAATAGCAATGGGCCTGTTCTCTTGAGGGTCATAGTTGCTTTACTAGTTACATGTTTGAGATGTTGGCTTCTTTAGGACCAAAAAAAAAAAAAAAGCAGTGCAGCAGGTGGAGGTCAGGGCAGACGGGCCATTCACAGCGCTGCACAGGCCGTCTTAGCAGTTGCTATGAATCCTCAGTTGTGTGAGCTAGAAAGAGGAAAAGTTCATGGATTAAGGGAAAGCGGAAAGTGATTTCAGGCTCCTTCAAAGGGAGGGATGAGAGACAGAAACAAAGCGAGGGTAGGAGGGGCTGTCTCTCTTGACTTATCCCTGTTTCCTGATGCTATCACATCATGGTTGTAATGCCCCTGAGGAGGAGATGCTGGGTTGATTCTGAAGTGCTGGCTTGCACCGTCTGTAAGGTTCCCAATGGCCTGTGTACAGGCTCAAGCATTCTCCTGAGCCACACAGCCCTGTTCCTTCTCATTCAGCTGTCTGACATTTTCCAGTCACCTGTTTCTGCTGCCAACCTTGAAGTAGCTCTTCAGGGGTCAGAGTTCCATGATCATGTTCCTGTAATAACTCTTCTGTGAATTTACATTTTGATCCTTGCTTGACCCATCTCATATAACTAGTCAGCACAGGGCTTTGACCAAGACACAGAACAATTAACCACTGGATTGCTGTCAAAATACTGGGTCAACTGAATCAGCCTAAAGAAGGCATCCCCTTTTTTCCCTAAACTTGACAGACTGTGTGAAGGAAACTAATTTTGGTGGAAGTAATCTGCAAACTCTTATTTTCCTATGGTGCTAAAATTCTAACCCAGGGCCTTGTACAGAAACACTCTTCCACTGAGCTATAGTTTCAGTCCTCTAAACTTTTGATCACCAAAAACGAAGTTAAGAGAAAAGAAAAATGTCTTCTACATGTATGTTAAAAATGCAAAATGAGCACGTAGGACAGAGGCATTAGCAGGCCGGTTCCTAACGCTGAGCGTCCTCACTGTGCAGTCCACACAGAGTGAGATCTTTTCAGAGCAGCACGCCTCAGGTCTCCTGCTTACTCTAATGTGACACACGTCTTTGGGACGTCCTGCAAAGGTGAACTGTCCACTGTGTGGTTGTCTCTGGGGAGCACCCAGTGCCCCTAGCCCTCTCCAGCTATGCTGTGCAGCACAGCACCCCTCACAGCTCCTCCCTGGAATCCTGAACTCATTTCCCGCCTGCTTAGGGTAGAGAGAGAACCTGAGTGCCAGAGGCTCTGTTCCTTTTGCAAAGGCCATTCTGGAGACTCTGGGTTTCAGGGAGACAGCGTTTCCTGGCTAGCCTGGAACTTGCTATATAGGCCAGACTGGTCCAAACTTACAGCGCTCCTCCGCTCAGCTTCCCAAGTGCTAGGTTAATGATACACCACCATGCCCCTCTCCATCCGCATCTTTGAAAAGGTTTATGCAGGAAATACATACCAGTTTTAACTAAGATGCCCAGCATGCCAATGTTCTGAGCCCCATCAACATCATCCCTGCAATCCTGGAAAACACAAAGACATTTAGTCCAGAGTCTTCACCCAGCCTGCCAACAAACTCTACCAACAGCCAACTGGACTGCACTGGCTACCCAAAATTCCCTGCTTTTCTTCTTCATTCTTAAAATGCAAGAAAAGATCATGTGTACAAAGAGCGAAAGTATCTCTGTAAACCCTGAGGAGGAAACCATGCTGGAGAGCATCATCAGGGCAGAAGGCGAACATCAGAGCAGGAGCCCCAGTAGCAGAGCACAGAGCACATCGCCGAATCTCTGTGTCATACACCTGTCTCTCCTTTTCAAGGAGACCAGGAGAACCTGCATCCTTGCGGAAGTCCAGCCAACCAAGGAGAATCAAGTCAAGCACCACATGCAAGCAGACTGTCGTTGGTGTTCACTCCACACTTGGGGACCCCAGCAGCCTGGAGGGGGCTCCCTGCACTGAGATGCGTATGCTCAGTGGAGCTGAGTGTGGTGCACAGTCCTGTGGTCCTAATACTCAGGAAGCTGAGGCAGGACAACTGACTGAGCTTAAAAGTCTGAGGCTGGCTGGGCAGCATAGTGAAATCCCATCATACACAACATCCCCCAAACTCAGCCACTATATACTTGGTTACTATTGACATGGGGTAACTAAAGAGTCAAGGCCTGGGAGAAGCATCAGGGCAGTCCATCTTGCCAACTCATGTGTGAAAGCACACTCCCTTATCAGATTACGCCTGAAAAAAATTTCTTTCCAGAAAGAAAAATGGTCCCTCTTATTTAGCAATAGTTTCTGGAAATGATTTCCCAATGCCAAACCTTCCTCTGAGGTCCACCCAAGACCTTCTTCTATGTGAACACACCTAAAGCCTCCCTGCTTAGGACATGGGGATGGCGACATAGAGGAGAGGACCTATCTCCCTCCTGGACAACAGCAACCGCACAACAGCCGAGGACATTGCTTGCAGCTCCCTGCCCTCCCTGGCCAGCCTCTCCTGTCAGTCCCAGATAATTAACTTGTCACACACACCTGTCTGGAGAACTCATTCTTGCAGAATGGCAAGAGTAAAAGGTAGAACAAAAGCCATAGTGCCTCAAACTATAACCCAGTTCCATGAGCGTTCTATCAACTTCAGTGGAAAACTCCAGAAGCAGAAGACAACACCAGAACTGTGAGTTCCACCACCATGGACTCAGAAACTAGGGGAGTCTAAACCCCATGGTCTACATTCAGCTGTGCTAGGTAGGACACTCGCCTCTCCGGGCTTCAGTTTCTTAATGTGTAAACTAAGGGTTGGCCCAGATGATCTTAGTGGCTGCTCCCATCCTATCAAGCTGGCACATGGAGCTAAGGTAAACCATTCATACCAACTTACCACACGTGGCACACGTAGGAAATAATACCAGCTCATTCACATGGACAAAAGCAAGGTGCTCATCACCACCGGCGACTATTAAAGGGCTTCCCCCTCATTCCAGGCTGCTCCCCACTATGAAAAGAGCTAAAGTGGCAAGTACCCCTAACTACTGGACGCACTAATTGGGCAATTCTTTCATAAATATATGATAAAAAGGCAAAAATGGTAGAATTCTTTTGGTACAAGTTGTTTTCCACATAAGCTATATCAAAAAATGTTCAGATCTATATTGGGGTTTTCTTTAGCAGGATACATTAAACATTTAACTGACTGGTGTATAAATCATTCATACACACACACACACACACACACACACACACACACACACACACATATGGAGAGAGGGAGGGAGGGAGGAGAGGGAGACTGAGACAGACTCTGTGGAGACATGTTAGACACCACATCTCTGTCCTTACAAGAACACACTGTCCACGTACAGGAAGGCTGCTACAGGACATCTCTTTGGGCCTTGTACTTACATCTCCTATCATGACGGCCTCCTCCGGCGCACAGTCAGCATCCCTCAAGGCTTCCAGAAAGAATGTCTTCTCTGGTTTCCCCACCACCATGGCTTTGGTGTCTGTGGCATACTCTAAGGCAGTCACAAATGGTCCTGGTCCCAGGGCTAAGCCATCTTTTCTCTTGTAGTACCTGGCCTTGTGGATAGCTATCAGGGGGGCTCCATCCAGGAGTAGCCTAGAGGGATGGAGAAGATGTAGACAGGCTAAGAGCAAGTCTTTTATGACTGAGAAAAGGATGTCAGATTTACTAAGTGGTTTTATTCACACTCACAGAAACAAATAGTTTCTTATTAACTTTTAATGACTTGCTGTCTTCTAATGAATTCACAAAGAACTGCTGGGAATTATACACAGATACACTAAAGGTGATAGATTATTAAATTTGGGATTGCTTCAACCTTTTACCTTTAGTGATTTCACACACTTTACCCAAATCACTAGGGAAAGAGAATTAAGAGAACTAAAGCTAAATAAGACACTGGAGGAAAGAACTTAACTTAATGAGACGAGTTGCTTCCCCTTCCCTAATGGGAAGCAGGAGGCTCCCAGGCCTCTGAAGACACCATAGGGTTGTTGCTGCAGTGACGGAGGAGCACACTCACCGAGTGCGTGCAGTTCTGTCTCCTCTACTTCACAACATAAGGTTCTTCTTACACTAGAAGTTGAAGGGAGAATTTTCTAGTTTCTCCCTGAATTTTACCTCATTGTACAGCCTTCTGATTGCTCTCCCCACTGCAAACCAGGTAGGCCAGCATCCTGAAGCACTCACTAGCAAAGTTTAAAGGCCAGTATACCACCAAGTCTGACACAGGACAAACTGCGCTCTTATGGAGCGAGAGATGCCAGGACTTCTCAACGGCGTGGCAAACTCCACATGGAACTCGGGAGCTTGAACGACTCAGGCAAAAACACTGCAAATCTCCACAAACCTCATACCCCCTCGAATCTGCCGCCCATCTCAGCAATGCAGCGTTAGTCAAAGAGAGGAAGTCACACTTGGATTACTGTCGAGTGGAATTTGAGACAAGATAATATTACTTAATCTGATTTTAACCAATGTAATAAATGACCTCACTAGCTTAATTTACTTGAAGTCATCTACTTAGTTAAAATATTTAGTAAGTCCGTGGAGGAAGAATTCATCACATCTTATCCCTCACAATTATGAGTAATTAAGTGCTCAGCTATGAAACTGCTAAATTATTCTTGTCAGTGGGCACAGAAATAACTTCCTGTGGGAGATGCAGAATTCAGACATTTATGATTAAATATTTTATTAAGTAAAACCAATACCGGACTATTCCAGGGGTTTGCTGTTCGTTACTACCAATGGCTCAGCGCACAGGCCGGAGCCTGCACAGCCCCTCTGCTGGTCTTCCTGAGCAGTGACTTAGCACACCACAGAACCACTCACCTTGCCTATCTCCCAGACCCACTCATCTGCGTCTGCACCACAGAACGGGAATTCTTTATGCAACAGACCTCAAGATTGTTTTCCACTTACGTAGCTAAACTACAAACTCATTTGACTTAGCTTGGTTAATATTTGATTATATATTAGCTGGGGATGAGAATTATCATCTTGATTGATGTGTGTACTTAATTTCGAGTGTCGTCCCTGGAAGGGCGGGCCCTGTGGGTTCTCTCCATTTCTCTAGGCTGGAGCTGGCTCCACGGAGGCTGGGAGGGGGGCTGGGAGGGAGGCTGGGAGGGGGGCTCTCATGCTACTGTTCTCTGCTTGGCACCAGCCTCACTGGGTCTTGCAAGGGTTGAAGCACATTTAAGTAAATGTTTCCTAGGGTACAGACAGATGTCTTTTTTTTCTTTTCTTTTTTCTTTTTTTTTGTCTTTTGAGACAGGGTTTCTCTGTGTAGCCCTGGCTGTCCTGGAACTCACTCTGTAGACCAGGCTGGCCTCCAACTCAGAAATCTACCTGCCTCTGCCTCCCAAGTGCTGGGATTAAGTCATGTGCCACCACTGCCCAGCTCAAATATCTTTTGTGGTTTGGTATTTTTCAGAAAATATGAAAATAGGGTCAGGCATGGTAGCACACACCTATATTCCCAGAATTCCCTCTGTGGAGACAGAGGCAGGAGGATCTAAAGTTCAAGGCCAGCTTGATACATAGTGAAATGGCTGTGTCAAGAAAAATGATGCACAAATTAGAAGCAGCTCCTTCTATGCCATGAGTGCTCCTATTCCAGCACGCAGGTAACAAAGGGTGGCTTTCTACTTCTGTTATTAGAAACAGCATGTGAGCAGGGAATCTAAAGTGTTCTAACTACGAGGCTATTGTGACATTAGAAAGAAAGGAAGAAGGTAAGATGGCCTGACACTAAAGCCTCTGACTGGGAATGTCAGGATGATGGAGGGAAGGACTGAGAAGATCCTGGCTGGAGAACACAGCCACCACAGAGAACCCAAGGCGTACGGCAGGAAAAGCTGCCGGGATGCACGCACGATAAGGGATGCAGGCATGATAAGGGATGCAGGCCACACAGCTGCCAGGTCTTCCCTTCCCAGTCGCTTCTCCAGATACCTTCCCAACCATGAACAGTGTTCAGACTCCAGCTGCTCTCATTTCCAGGGAAAACTCTGGAACTCTGTCCTGCTTCACAGACGTCATGTTCCCACTACCTGCACAGTATGGGACTATTTATGGCTTCCTCCTGCCCATCTGACAGATCTGATTGTCAGGACATCAGAGAGAGCGTTTCTAATCTCCTCCTTAGACTAAACGGGCTTCTACTCTTCACTTGCCGTGGTAATTCTATCTGTGTTTGGAATATATTCCTTGCTATAATATCCTGAAATGCCTGTCAGTTTCACTCCTCTCTGCATTTTTGACTTAAAAGAAGGGCCTGCTATGTATCACAAAATGGTCTGAACAAAACTCTTAAATAAATAAAAATATACTTTATATTTATAGACTGGAGGATGCATTACTGTTTAGATGCAAATCCATAATTTAATAAAGCATCAGTGAATGCTAGGGAGCTCCTAAAAGGGAAATTAACAAGCTGATTCTAAAATTTATATAGATGTGCAAAGGATGGATGATAGTTGAGGTAATCATACAGTAGTCATGGTAATGTGAAGATGGAGAATCTAGAAACAAGCAATGTACATGGCCACTTGCTATGTCAAGGAACTCACTGGGGAAAGAGCAAGTCTCTATAATGTTTCTGGAACAAGTAAGCACATATTAAGACATGAACTCTTCTCTGGGCATGGAGATCCACATTCGTAATCCAGCTCTGTAGGAGATCACAAGTTCAATGCCAGTCTAAGGTGTGTAGGAAGCCCCTGCCTCAGCCTCTCTCAGTCATTCACTCTTATCTCATATGAGTCGTAAAGACTTAAACAGACCCCACACCCAGTTGTTAAAGGCAAAACAACAGCTTACAGAAGAAAACATAGCATTTTCATGTGCTTGGGGTATTAAGTATTTATTAAATAGAACAGAAGAAAATGTTGACAAACTGAATTCCATCAAAATTAAGAACTTTGTGCTCTCATATCAATAGGAGAATCCAGTCCAGGCTGAAATATCTGTAGTCTTCTATGGAAACTAAGACTGGCATATACAACACATAAACACCTCTTATATCAATACAAAAAATAACTCAGCCAGAAGAGCAAAAGATGTGGACAGGCACATCATAAGAAAAGCTATCTGATATTCAATAATACATGAAAAGTTTTCCAATATTACTCATTAGAGAAATAAACTCATTAAGAAGCTACCATGGAGACCACATGGACAGCTATAGTTCCACAGACTGCAAAAGACTGGCGGGAACGTGGGGTGAGTGGAACTGGCAGAGTGTGACACGTGGGGCTAGCACTGGGTGAACTGGCAATGCCGACCAAGGCTAAAACTGTTACCTACACCACTATCTGGCAACTTCACTCCTAAATCCACACCCATGAGAACAATGTGTGTGTCCCCACTGAAGAGTGTTCATCACAGCAGCAAGACTGGAGACAAAGCAAGAGTCAGGATCAGCACACAAAGAGGCCTGGAAGCTCATCCAACATGCCACACTACATAGAGCAGGAATGAGAACGGGAAAAGAGAGGCCCACTGCCTGTCACGCATGGGCGTCTCAAAGCAGCAACAACAAAAGTGACCCATGTACAATTTCATCCGTGTGAAGAGCAGGAAGTGGACATGGTGACAGAAACTAGAGCAGGGTCACATGGGGAGCAGCACTGCCTAGCAAAGGGGTGCAGGCCAGTCCTTTCCTGTGAGCACAGGTCAGCTTACAGAGTGTCTAAAGTCTTCTGGGTTGTAGTTCTACATGTCTCATGTCCAAGGCTTTCACTTCTAGTTTGAACTTGCAGGAGTGGGTTCTCTCCTTCCACGTGGGCTCCACAGATGGTACTCTGGTTGGCGGCCAGCAAGCGCCTTTATCCTTTATCCTTATCTGGCATCTCACTGACCCTTTTTGGACTTTAGTTAGGACTGCATAGCTGACAGCCATTTCACAAATGGAAGAGTCCAACAAAAAAGCTTTCTAATTTGGCCTTAGTAGCTCAGTGCTGTGAAATTTCTGCCCAGGTTCTAACTCCTGAGACTCAAGTGTTACCTGCAACCAGTCCTCAGAGACTGTCGCTGTTCTTCTCCTCTCACCCCTAGTGTTTTCTCCTGGTTCATAATTAAATGCATTACAATACTTAAACCCGACTTTGATGCTGTTGAAAAAGATATGCCCCTAAGCAAACAATCCTCCATTCAACGACTATCAGGATTTCCTCCACACCCTGTTGGGAAGGGTTCCAGTGGGAAAGGGATGTAGGGAACTATAAATATAGATGTAGGGAACTATAAAAAATAAACAATTATTTTTTAAGTATGAATGTTTTGCCTCTGTGCCTGTAAGGGACCAATGCATTTGGATCATCCTCTGGAAGGGCGTCCTGAGCTCCTAATGGCTGAGCCATTCTTCAGTCTACCCCCAACTGTTTAATTAAATTTTAAAAAGACAGAAAACCTCTCCAGTCCAAAAAGTACCAAAATCTGCACAGCTCCAACCTTAGAAGAGTGCTCAGACCCTGTAACAGGAAAGAGAATTACAGAAGAGAGGTCATTAGAGAAGCCCCAAAGCTGCCTCTCAAACAGGACTTCCTTAGGGGCTTGGGATGCCCTGCATTTCTGAGTTGTGATGTTCTAGTATATATAAATCTGTGCACAGAAACCCATGCAAATCACTAGCTATGTGCTAACACACTGATTACGACTCTCTTCAGGTGGCAGAAGCAAGGAAGCTTTAGTCATTCTCTTGTGTGTTTTCCACAATTAAAACACGCTGTTTCCATGATCAGGTATTCTTTAGTCTTTGGGATCAGGCTAGATTAGGAAATAATCGATTTACCTATGTAGGCTTCCATCCAATTAGTCCATTACTTAAAGGCGCAAACACTGGGCTTCTAGTTAAGATCATAAGATAAACAGGCTTTGCGCTATTGTAGTTATACTGCTGTAAAATTAAAAAAGAAAATAGAACTACCTTCATATTAATGAATCATATAGTATTTTTAGGAAAAAACAAACTGGTGAGTAGGATTAAAAAGATAAAAATACTTTCTGTCATTTAGGGAGAGCTACATATGTGTTACTGATTAAGAAATGCATGGAAATAACAGAGCATCAAGTTCATGGTCCTAACAGTACAGTGATGGCCAAGGAGGATGGGAAGGGCATTTGTAGGAGGTATCAAATGTACTGATAATTTCTACTTGTTAACATCGTGGGGAAGCACAGCAACACTGATTGTTCCTGTACAGCGTGCATTAAGTGGAGAGGGTCTTAGGCCCTGAATGCCTTAAGACAACACAATTCCAGGTCACACCTAATAGTTTAAAGAGCTGCTTTACAGCCTTTCCCCAAACCAATGCTTTAAAATCATTCTCAATTTCGCTCAGGCAGGTAAGATATATGTATGTGCTATGCATTTTAGAGAGGCCAGTTCATTAAAAATATAATAGGGATGAAGCAGTGTAATATGAAATTTGATGCATCTGTCTTGATGCATAATGCCTGGGAAGGCCGTTATGCAATGGGCTTCAACATCCAATGTTTATTCTCATTATCAACGTGAATAGTAATTTAATTGGTGGTTCATTTGAGATGCCTATATTTGCCACATATAATCCAAACAGCTGCAGTCACTGGGTAGAAGGCACAGTCTCTGTGGAAACATCAATATGCAAACAAGGCCAAGACCTAGAATCTTTGTTAACTCTCCATCCAGCTGTTAAGTGCACTTGTGAAATTAGAGCTGACCTATAAGTACACTGTAATGCTTTAAAATGTGGTGTTTGGAAAAATCAATATGGTTAGGAAAGTGTACTAATTAGACAGCATCCGAGCAATTACAAAGCCAGTATTATGTCAACATACATTTTTATTACCCTGAGTCTAGTATTCATTTAAAAGAGACCTTCCAACTTCCTATTAAATATGTCCTTCCCAAATTACCAGCTAAAATCAATCAATAGCTTCTTCTTGAAACTGGCTAAAGGAGTGCACAAAAGGGAACAGAAGAAGGAACAATGCAGGCTGCTCTTTCAAATAAACTCTGATACCGCTGGCAGCCTTACAAAAGGACAGCAGACAGTTTCCCAAGAAACTAAAGCAGGACAATTAAAGTATGTGAAAATAAGGTATTTTTTATTATTATCTTTAATTTTTTTTTTTTTTTTTTTTACAGTCCTATGCTGGGAAGTACATTCTCAAGCCATTTGTTGGTGACTGGATGAATTTTTAAATAAAGGCCTGAGCATCGCAGTGACTGTGCGAGCTGCAGACGATGGTGGGTCCGTTAACCAAGGTCCCTCAGGGACCAGGCACACAGCAGAGAACACTGAACATCAAACTGCAATTTCTGCTCAGATTTTACATGAGGATGGTCACTTTCTAAAACTGACAGCAAACAATGGGGGTGGATGTGTAAACCTGCTTAATTAAAATTTCTTACAGGGCATACATGTCAAGAAACACGTTCTACACTAAGTGTGCATTAGGGGGAATTCTTGTGTGTTCTCATCCTGGTAAGGAAAATAAAAAGTGTTTTTATAGTTACGACACCGGACATCTACCAGGCCAGTGTTTGGCTGGTTGTCCTTGGCTGTTGCTTTGAGATAGAGCATCTTGCTCTCCAGGCCAACCTTGACCTCTACGTCTTGACCTGAACATCTGATCCTTCTGGCTCTATCTTGAATGCTGGGATTACAAATGTGTGCAACAGCACTCCACTGTGTGTGGAGTTGGGGACTGAACCAGGGGCTTTGTGCATGGTAGGCAAACACTCTACACTCTTACTTCTCTGCCCATCCTTTTTTTTTCAGTAAATTAATTCAATATATCTTTCTGCAACATTCTAAAGTATTCACCTGTCCTAAAGACAAAGGCAAATCACAGTTGTTTGACAAGACATAAAAAGCAAGACGAGGAAACAAAAACTTTAAGAAAAAAAAACCACAGCCTTCCCTGCAGATCAGATCTATGAGCGGATTTTGTCGGCTCACTGTGGGGAGTCGGAGAGCATGTCCATAGTGTTCTTTTAGAAGCTGCAGGAGTTGGTGTAGGCCAAATGCACGCATACACTGGATTTATAGCTTTTGCGTGTTATGTGCCTGCCAATACCACTGAAGGCTCTCCACCTGCCTGTCTCATTGGACGAATGTCTCCAACCCCTCCTGGCTACTAAAGTGAGGCTCTCACCTACACGCGGAGGCTAGAATCTGACCTTCTTCTGGCCTTTTACTCTTCACTCTCCTTCCCGACCTGGAAATTTAGTATCCATGTGGACACCTGCTGATTCTCCATCTTAACAGCCACTTGCCAGGGCAGCCTTTCATTAGCACTCGGTCTTAGTCGCTTTGAAAATATGGTCAAGGCCACACACTTCCTAGCCTGGCCTCTCAGTGGGGGGGGGGGGTCACCCTCTCTCAGTAGGGGGGTCACCCTCACAGTTTTCAGCTGACTAGCTGGATGCTGCTCTCTCTCAGTGACCAGCACTGTTCGTGGAAAATGCCAACAGTAATAAAGTAATAATAACAACCACCACAAAACCCTACTTCCTTTCCAGTTGCGATTTTATTGTGAATTCTTGTTCTAGAATATTGATTCTCTAAATAAGAGGAAACATAATCATCACATATTAACACAGATGACTAACAAAACTAAAACCAAAGTGAAATGGTGCAGATAAAGCTGCCTGCAGTAAGCCTAAGACCTAAACCTGATCCTCAGGGTCCACGTGGGGACAGGAGAGAGCCAATCTCTGAAGCTGTCCTCCATTCAGCGACAGCTATGTCTCACACACACACACACACACACACACCACACACACACACACCACACACACACACACACCACACACACACACACCAC
>NC_034604.1:70005138-70024452 GCF_900095145.1 Mus pahari | reverse complement strand
AAACAAGGCTAGGCATAGTGGTGCACACCTTTAATCCCAGAACTAAGGACACAGAAACAGAAGGACCTTTGTGAGTTCAAGGGCACCCTGGTCTACATAGAGATTTACAGGTCAGTCAGAGCTACACAGAGAGATTCTGTCACACACACACACACACACACACACACACACACACACACACACACGCATGCACGCACGCCAAGACAGTTAATAGTATTTGATGTTGACACTAAAGTGACTTTGAAAATGTTCACCCTACTGTGTAATCTAGGTAGTCAGAAATTAACAAGAAAATCTTACGTTCCAAAATCTAAAGGAGAAATGAAGGAGACCCTTTGATCGGGTGAGAAGCAGCTGCTTACCGGAATGCTTGGTTCAGAAGCTGGTAATGAAAGTGCTCTGGGGCCAGTCCTATGACCACAGCGTTGGGGTCGTGGGTTTGAACTCCTGGCAACGGGGAAGAAATGTAAGAGTTTAAAGCTGTCAGTCACACTGTATATATATATAAAATCTCCCACGTGTGCACATTTTGCTATCACCATAATTTGAAGTACATTTTGGAAGAGGGAAGAGGAAAAGAGAGCGGGGTGGGTTGGAGAGGAGGAAGAAGAGAGGGACATTAATATCTTTCCATATTCTTCATAGATGTTTTTATAGCTAGAATACCTGAATTGAAAATTGCAACCTGATATTTGTGAGTGATTTCTGATTTCAAAATGCTTTATTGATTATAGCCAGGAGAACATCTACGAGTTTTATCGCAGCAACAGTAACTGATGAGGGAATGAAATTCTAAGAGACAAGGGAAATGAGACTTCTAATTGGCACATGCATGACAAATATGAAAAGCACCATCGTGTAGAATTCTACAGTTTTATAACCATTTCCTAATCTACAGTTGGTTTCACACATATTAAAGCATGTTAAGAGCCTGGTATCTAATACTAGGACCGCAGATATGACAAACCAGACAAAGTTTGTCTATTGTCTGATCACGAGGTCTGTGAACCTCGCACAGCTAATGCCCGCTTGCTCTTCACTGTGTTCAGCTGCCCACTGTCAGTTTCTTCCTTACTAACTGCCATGAGTGTTAAGTGACTTGTTAAACTTTGTTGAGGGAACAAACTAATTGCCCACAGTGAGAATTGAATATTTTTAGTGCTATTTCTTTTTATTACATCTACTACTGAAGCAGATGTTGGCAAAGATATTTTCTTTAAATATTCACATATATTGGTTATTTTCATATAGATGAACATGTTCTAAGAGGTACAGTTCATCTCTGAGTGACAAGATTTCTTCCAGTCCTGACCAAATATTCTGCTTTTACATCCCAATTGTAGTTTACTGCTAGTACATCAGAATCTTACTTAGAAAAAAAGCTATATTTTTAATATTGTTTTAATACAGTCAGAAAGGAAATTCAGATTCAAAGATTGCTTTGCTATCCTTCAGCTTTTTCATATAACCAGGACATTTTTCTATAGTCACTTTTTCCAAAGTGAAAACAATTTACTCTTAATTGAAAAATATTTCACAATCATTATGGAATAGCTGTACTATCTAGAATGGCATCTATTTTTAAGAAGTCCCTGATTTATCTCACTTAGCCAAGTTAAGAGAGCACATCCTGGATTAAGAGTTATAATACTCGGGCTGGTGAGATGGTTCAGTGGGTAAGAGCACCCGACTGCTCTTCCAAAGGCCCGGAGTTCAAATCCCAGCAACCACATGGTGGCTCACAAACATCCGTAACAAGATCTGACGCCCTCTTCTGGAGTGTCTGAAGACAGCTACAGTGTACTTACATATCATAAATAAATAAATAAATAAACAAAAAACAAACAATAAAAAAGAAAGGAAAAGAGAAGAAAAGAAGAAGACGGGGGTTAAACATATTTGTCTTAAAAAAAAAAAAGAGTTATAATACTCAAAAGAATTATTTTAAAACATGCTCATGACTCACTAATAGACTACTAATTTGGGATGATCTAAGCACCATTAAAAACCAAACAACCCAAACATATAATGCAGCTTATCTCACAAGGTCAGTACTGTAGATGGTGGTCAGAAAGGTTTGAGAAACATCAGCTTAGACTCAAACTCTATAAACACAGCAGGGGACTTGGCAAAGTCAAGTCCAGGGGTGCAGAGCAGCGCTTACCTCTTCAGCTACAGCAGCAGCTAATGTGGTGGCGCTGACTGACCACGTGTTAGAGGACAAGTCACTGGACTGCTATGCACAAGGCTGCTTTGTCTGTCTGCTTTGTGGACCATTTCAGTGATGGGAATATCTGAGTAGATGCCTCTTCTGCATGGTTTCAGGGATCCCCATGTGAAGAACTTGTTCAACTTCTCCCAAATCTCTCTCACCTGTGAAATCAGGCAGTGCACGGTCATCAACCAGTAGCATGGGCCTGACTTGCTTCTGCTCTATTAAGTTTCGGGCTGCTGTCAGGGAAGTAAATATTTCATCTTCCGAGATATCAAACTCCAGTTTTTTCAGTCTCTCCAGTAGGTCTTTCTTGCTCTCTTTGGTTGTATTGGTCACAAACCGAACCATCACAGAAGCGGCACGCAACCTGGAAAAGTCAGAATCAGAAGTAGAGCTTTCACCTCCTAGTCCATTAAGTCTCCCAAGCTGGCAAGTGTTAGGGCGTGAGCACATGTCCCTGTGCTGTCCTAGTCAAAGGTTGCTTTGCCTTTAATCTACTAAGAATGCCTACAAATGATCTACACCCTGTGGGCAGTGTCTCGCCTCCAAAAGCTATCTCTACTTTGTGGGAGCTTCTGGACTTTAGCTGCCCTTGGCTGGCTGAGGAGTTTAGTAAGGACATAAAAGGCCACTGTCTTCACAGGGTCTAGAGGTGAGCTATCATAAGGATCGTCCCCTGATGTGACATGACAGAACTGAGACTCATGGCGGCAAGTAGCTGCAGCTGCTGGGTAGCAGTGGGGCTGTGGCAAAGTTCCCTGTGCTCTGCCAGTGTTTTACTGCCCCTACTAGAAGAACCGAGGATGCCACAGTTATTAGAGTCTTGTGAAATGGACTGGAAGGGAGGAACAAAAAAAGACCAAACTGAGGCGTTAACAGAGCTAGCTACCCACAGTGCATTGCTGTACGCATAAACAGAAACTCCCTGGACTTCTCAGAGAGACGCACAGAACTCAGTTGTCAGACCCAGCAGGCCCAGAGAAGGTCGGAAAGTCTGAAGCTGCCTGAGCCATAAGTGACTTCAAGGCCAGTGTCTACACAGCAAGTGTGGAGTACTACTAACATACAGGGATGATTTGACTCCATGATCTGGGTTTGAATAACAAATTGGGATTATTTCAGAGAAAGAATTTGTGAATCTAGCCTTCTTTAGAAATACTTTCTCAGTATGTTGAACAGTGTTTCAACATAAAATCTAAAGGTAATTATAATTTAGAATTCATATTAATAGCCTGTTGCTTTTAATGTCTTCCCCAGAAGGCTACAAGGCATAAAAGTGCTTGACATAATTTAAAACAAGCAAATCAAACAGAAGAGAGTTTTAAGAATGCACCCAAAGAACATTAAGTAAATTTATATGATTAAATAATCCACTGTGATCATGACTTCCTCTATTATATCTGTGTGGCAACTTCTCAGTAGAACACATTAAATTTGGTAGTTTATCTCACAAAAGAAATTACTATGTTAACATGGCTATTATCTTAAAAGTGAGCATTACTGTGGAATAAGCACATCAGTTTTAATGAGTTTTCTTTAAAAAACAAAACTTTTTGTGTAACTAGTCCCTCAACTTCCCTTGTCTACCTCTATAGAAACCACAGTGGCAGTGCCAGCACAGGGATTCTGACAGGGAAACCTGCCGTGCCCCAGAAAGTTCAACAGTCTCCTGCCTAGCAGAGCGGCAGGCTCAGAGGTCACACTGCATCAGAGGTGGACAGTCTCCTGCCTGGCAGAGCGGCAGGCTCAGAGGTCACACTGTGTCAGAGGTGGCACTGTTCACAGAGATGAACAGTGAGCAGAAAGGCCATCTTCACAGCTCTGAGACCTAGGGCTGAGGTGTGGCTCTGATGAACTTGTGGACAGAGATTTAAAACAGGTGGGAAATAAGTTCTCTTTTTTGACCTAGACCTCATTGTTCAGTGTGGGTTTTGATAAACATAGAAAGGAATATGATACTTCAGACAATTAGAAGTAATGAAGGTACTGACAAACACGAGGCAGTTCTGCAATTGAAGGTGTTTGACTGAGTGAGTGGCGTTTGTCTCAGCAAAGCGCTGGCATGTCCCACAGACCTGCAGTTCTGCATTGTGGCCAGCAGCTTGTGGATGGGTATTATCTGCACTAACTCATGTCAGGAGAAGTGGCAGCGTCCTTTCTAAAGTGGACTCTGCAGTAAACTGCTTCTAGGAATCAGTGCTAATAATCTTAGCAGGGAACACTGATGTTGCCACAATTCAAGTGTAGATCAAAGAAAATCAACTGAAAGAACTGTGGGAGGGCTGGGAGGGTGACTGGAGTGAACAGCAGCTCACTCAGACCAGCAGGTGACAGGGAGAGGGAGAGCTCCGGCTCTGGCTTTGGGGGAGTTCTGGTGACTTGGATAAGTGGTAGAGGAATCACAAAGGAAATCCCTTAGACAAAAAACTAGAGTTTAAATAATTCTGCCTAATTTTACTTATTTTTATATAAACCCTCTTTTATACTTTGTACAAAGTCAGCATTATTTTTGGCTCAGCTTCTCCAGTGTTTTCTATGGAGGAAATAAATAATTTCGCTGTTAAAACTAAATAGACCTGGGGATGTATCCTGAACGGAAGAGTTGTCTACCTAGTGCGTACAAAGTCCCAGGTTCCACTCCACAGACTGCATGAGCTGGAGGGGAGGGGGGGCACACCTGCCACTCCAGCCCGAGACATTCAAGTGGGAGGTTCAGAGGGGCAAGGCCACCTTTGCCAGCCTGAGATACTAGAAAAAGCAAGCAAGCAAGCACTAGGATGTCTACTCACTGAGGCTCACAGATCAGCTGGTGCCCACCCTGGCCCTAGAAGGCCTGGTGGATAGAGAGGCTGGGCACCCAGTTGTTTTTTGGTTTTAAAGAAAGCCCATCATCCTTCCTCCAAACCCAACATCAGGACTGGGAGTGAGGATGACAGCGGCACTGGACGGACTAGCCCAGGTGCACTGGCATCTTCTGTTTGGCTCTCAAAGTGAGCAGTACGTACCGGAGAGAGGATGAAGCCTGTGTTGCTGTGGCCCTCATACCCAGCAGTGCTCAGGCTTGTCACCAGGTATTCTTTTTTTTTTTTTTTTTAAAGATTTATTTATTTATTATATGTAAGTACACTGTAACTGTCTTCAGACACTCCAGAAGAGGGCGTTAGATCTTGTTACAGATGGTTATGAGCCACCATGTGGTTGCTGGGATTTGAACTCTGGACCTTCGGAAGAGTAGTCGGGTACTCTTACAGTACACAGTGGACATTCTGGAGTTTGAAAATGACAGATACCAAACTGTATACCATTGATTTTGAAAACCTCTAACTTGTTTTCAGGATGAATACACTGAATAATAAATTTTTTTCATGGCACCTAGAAGCAAACATCCACATTTGGTTCATCGTGTGTAATACGTGTATATGTGCACCGTGTATACATACGTGTCTATGTGCACATGTGTGTTCATGCATATGGCCAGAGGACCACCTCAGACGCTATTGCTTTGACACCTCTTTTGAGACAAGGTCTCCCATTAGCCCAAGGCTTGCGGATTTGGCTAGGCTGTCCAAAGCCCCAGGGAGCCACCACATCCAGCTTTACGTGGGTGCCAGGCCCTCAGGTTTGCAGAGAAAGCACTTTATTTAGTGAGCCACCTCTAACCCTTAGTTAGTTCTCTTTAACATGTTTTCTTCATCTATTCTCTGCTTGTTTCTAGACCTGCTTAGTGTTGTACTTGGTGAATCAGAAATATAGCCTTTAATCTTTGAAAGTATTAAATATATTTGATAGAAATCTTTCAAAAATTCCAAGTCTTTCACCCAAACATCACTCTTAACAGTTGCAAATTCAGTGTTCGATTTCGGGCAATCAGGAGGCAGACTCTGTCTGTGTGCTTATCTGTGTGTTTCAGTTAGATCCCAGGACTCGTGTGGTTTCCCCCAGTGCTATTCATTCTGTAGTTTCAGAATTAAATTACTACTCTAGTTTTTTGAGTCTTCACCTCCAAATTTACATTATTGGTTTAAAAAAAAAAAAACAGAGTGGGGGACTGGGGGTGGGATGGGTGGGGGAGAACAAAAAGACTAGAGCAAAAGGCCAAGCCTAATAAAGCAGGGAGAACAATGTTGGGAGGATATTACAACGCATACATCTTCTAGCTAGACCCAAGGCAGTTCCGCCATGTATGGTAAGCTGGTGAAAAGCCATCTTCAGGCCATCCATTTAGCTAATGATCCGCCTTGGTAAAGCGGCACTTAAAAACGTATTTGTCATCTGAACCTGGAGGACAGCTTGCCTTTTAAGAGCTTCCTGTGCGCCTGGCACAGCTGCATCTTCAATGTGAAGTGTGCCATTGAGATCTACCAAAACAGCTTTTAACACACGGCGCGCTGCCATCCTTCATTCCCTAGGAGAGAGCAAATGAAATTAAAAATACAGTTTAACAAACAATGGACAATTAAAAACTGGTAAGCAATCAAAAATACCACTCACACCCAGGAAGATATTGCTTAGCGTTAGGCTGCTTCTCTTTTGGAAAAAATAATATTTAAAAAAAATCAAAACTCAACATTTAATGCATGAAACTTTTATAATGCTTAGGTTTTTATATATTCTCTTTTAAATCGAGTTTAAACTTGGAAAGAAAATGTTAGAATGAGATGCTACGACTTACTTTCAGGTTTCTCAGAATAACTCTGCTAATACATGTTTTATTTTTATGTATGAGAATAACAAATACACAGACAGGGACACTACATTAGTAAGGTCTTTTCATAATTGGTTGTGGACAATTAAAACATTCCAATTGCCACTGCTATGTACTGAACTGGTATGTGTGGCCAAGGAGTTGCCAGTATTTAAAGGAAGCTATGATTTCCTATAACTTATAAGTTGAGGGGAAAATCAGGTTCTACAGTAAAAATAAGATGTGTGGGGTATATGTGTGTGGGTGTGGATGTGCATGAATGTGTGTGTGTGTGTGTGTGTGTACTTTATGCATGCAAGGCAAGCAAGCTATCAACTAAGCTGTATTTCTAGATCCATGCTGCAAATTTTAAAGACTGTATCCTCACTTTATAATGTAGGCAACTTTGCAAATTTTCCCCTCAAAACTTGTTAAATACTTTGTTGTTTACATTGTTTGACAAGGTCTTGTTATGTAGCCCAGACTAACCTTGAATTCACAATCCTCCTGCCTCCTAAGAGCTGGGGTTAGAGCCCTATGCTACCTTGTTAATCTTTATTCTGAACTATATCACACAAGGATAAATTTGGTTTATAGATTATTAGTAATGGGGATTAAAATATAGAGGCTTAAGAAGAGGAATGAGATTTGATTTAGTTGAGACTTAGCGTTTGTTTTGAGACAGGATCTCACTGCGTAGCCCTACCTGACCTGGAACCGCTCTGTAGACCAGGTTTTCCTCTTGTATTACAACAATCCCTGCTTCTGTATCCCAATGCCTGCATCATATGTATTTGCCACCATGGCTGGTGATTTATACGTTCTTTTTAAATGTGGGGATTAATTTATTAGTCATCTTTTCCCATTTGTTTCTTATCTTTACAAGGTGTCTTACTACAACATGACTAAAGACCCCTGGGGAGGAAGGGTTACTCAGCTTACACCTCCACAGCACTGTTCATCAGTGAAGGAAGTCAAGGGAGACACTCAACAGTGTTGGAGCCTAGAGACTGGAGTTGATGCAGGGGCCATGTAGGGGCTCTGGGTTCTGGGGAGCCTTTGGATTCAGAGATGCCCTTTCCAAGGTTTTCCCATCCACTACTGTTTGACCCCAGGCTATCACATGGGACACTCTTGTCATAGGCCTCCCACAAGGCTGGGAGATGGGCAACACCGGGTCTAAACTCCATCTTCAGTCACTACAAAATCTTTCCAAAACACCTTTGTTCTATGGCCTGGCTTCAATAAATGACTAACAGAGAACACTCTTAATATTCTCTATGATCTTAAATTTTCTGCTGATATATGGGCAAATGTCCAGGTTTGTTGGTAACTGCACCCTTGTGCCTCCTCTGTAGCCAGTATTCTAAGGCTCAGGTCCTATTTTGCAAGTATGGTCACTGTAGCAGACCCCTTGCCTCCAAGGACTCAGATCCCAAACCGGAGTCCCCTCCCTTGCGTGAGCACCCCCCCCACACACACACACTTCTTCCTTTGACACACCCGTTTTAGCTACAGTGGTCACTCCAAACCAGGCTGCTAATCTATCCTCCTTAGGTATGTACAGATCACTTGTCTGTGATTTTGATTCTAAATCCCAGAGGCTGATTCTTCAGCCTGCTATGTCCTCCACATGGCCCTGACTCTTACAACACCCTCTCCCATCTGCCTTGCAGTTTGCCTGAGGTCCTGCAGCCCTCCTCCTCCTGGTAGGCACCCCCCCCCCTTTCTCACTCACTCCTATGATAGACCTGCCCACTCTGCACAGTCCAGCCTGGCCCTCAATGCTCACGGTGGGGAAGCCTCAATGTTTGCTCTTGTACTGAGCATATCAGCCCCCCCCCCCCCCCCCCGCACTCCTACACAACTGGTCACTCTCATCTCTCCAAAACCCACAGCTTCCTCAAGCCCATGCTTGGGCCACAGTAACCAGTTCNCATCCCCCACAAGATCTGCCCCCCTCTGCTACCCTGGGTCCCTAAACTTGTTCCAACTGTATCACTTCAACAGTCCCACCTCCTCACTGACATGACTCCAAAAAAAGCCTCCTCCTTTCAGCCCGATGTGGCACCCCACCCCTGCTTCCTAAAGCTAAATTCTACACTGTTGGTAATCAAATCTGTGACCTTGTGATAACAATTCCCTCAGCCAAGGTCCTTAAAGCAAAAACAATTGCCATTTTTAACCTTACTAACCCTTTCCTGTCCTAACACTGAAGTTTAAACATATCATTCAAGCACTTGTTATAAACTGTTAAACATAATTAAAACATACAGTTATTGACTACCTCATAAAGAATCATATTCTTTAATATGTTCATAACTATACTTATAATCATAATTACCAAAATAAGCTATATTCAGCTTTCTCTATATATTTTCAAAGTCAAAACAAAAACTAAATAGCCAAAAACCAAACGTTTGTCTATTTAGATATACTTTAGATAAAGAAATGGCTCTCAAACACTTCAAAAATCTACAGACTATGTCACTTAAAATGTCTGATAAAGAAAACTTTCTGTAGAAGAGACACACAGGCTCCTGACAGCACCCTGATCTCCTCCAAAGACGGCACAGAAGAACCTCCGCCTGAAGCCTGCTTTAAATGTGGCACAGATAGACACTGGGCTATAAACTGCCCTTTGCCATGACTGCTGACAGCACACTGGCCAAACTGTGACAGACTGGGAAGTTGACTGACTAGCTTTGCCCAGACAAAGTAGGTTAGTCCCTCCTCAGAGTCCTGCTTCACAAAAAAGTCTGTCAGATTTTCTGGGCCTGTTGGCCAAAATGGATGTCCCACTGACCACAGAGGGACCTTGGATGACTGACTATCCAGGTAGCCCAGTGTCTGTGTCATTTTTAAAACTTGGAGACTGCTTGCTCAGATGAAATTTATCCTTCTAGGGTCTCTGATGGGTTTGAAGATCAATTTAAGGACAGAACCCCAAGCTTCGGCTGCCTCTCAGTCCTCTTCTCAGTAAACACCAGGCCTCACGCCTCACTTTCCTAGAGCGGCCATTACTAGGTCTAGACACAATTTCCCTTGTCACTAGACTCAACCAAATCAATATAACTTTATCTAAAGGAGCTCACTTTGCAATGGCTATGCCCAATGGCCAACCACCTGTGTCTAGTGGTAAATAGTTGGATAAAAAGAGATGTAACATTTCAGTAAGGTCTGAAGATCTGAAAGTTTCTAAGAAAATGTTTGAGGGTCTGGGAAGGTGTTTTGAGGTTGGTAAATGAAGTCATGAAGGTTGGAGGATATGAAAAAAAACTTGGATGGTGACAGGAAAGTGATTTAAGGTATATGGGAGGAATGAAAACTGTTTCAGATTCTTCCCTTGCTATGTTAAGTTCAGAGTTTAATTGTTTAATTGGTTTTAATTGTTTCCCAAGCTTCTATGACACAAAGGTATGAATCTATTGCCTTTTCTATAGTATGGGTTTCAGTATAGATTATAAACAATGATAATGCTAACATATCTAAATTTATTTTTTAAATCTTATTAAGATTCTTACAGGTTTCAAAAGCCTTACAAAACTAGAGGGCCTTTAACCTCCTCATGACTTACAAGGGTGCATCTACATGTTTCTGGGAGAAAATGTTACTATTACATCCATGCATCTGGCATGGTAGAGACTCAGATCAAGTCACTCCACAAACTGTCTGAAGAACTCCACCAATACCAGGCCACATCTCTATTCCATGCTTTCTAAGTCTTAACCCTTCACATGGTTAGCTCCGTTCATAGCGTTTTCTCCTAGCACCTTACCCTCTTCTCTTCCTCCAGGAGTCAATTGTTAATTTCCCAAGTAATAGTCAACCAAATGCTCCTACGCCCACACCTCCTGATGAGCAGAAGCTAAGGGGCACACTCTGTAAACTCCTGCCTACCCACTCCCGACTCTCCCACCCAGTGCTGGCCCTCTTCAGAAGGATGGAGTGACATCTGAATCGGCACCCCTATACCCAAAGAAGTTAGAATGTTAGGTTGGAGCCCTGGCTCATCCCCTGCACAAGCTAGAAAACCCTCTGTCCCCCAACCCCACCTGCAGAGAAAACTCAGGGCTAACAAGTCATCACTCTTCATCTCTGTGTTTCCAGCAACCCACCCAAGAGTGCCTGCCCAGGGACTCAGCTCTTGACCATGTATGGGCACCATCCCAAGTCCTAAGTTGGTACCCCTAAGCTCTATAAAGCCCCTTGCTTTAGCCTGGATGCGTGACTTCACTGACCTCCACCAGTGAGATCAGTGAACCCACCCGAGAGCTGCCTCCTAATAAATTTGCCTTTATCCACCTTTAATCTGGTCTAATCTGACCTATATCTGTGTTGCCAATGAAAATGCCTGTCAGTGTGCAATTTCCCCATCATGATAGTTGTAGGTAGGTTACTATAGGTAGATCTGGACATTCATTTTTACTACTATATTCTATTATATAAATGTACTATAATTATGTTCTCCTAAGCATAAGTAATTGTAGTTTTACTATTTTATTATACTACAAAGCACACCTATCCACAAGTTTGCATGTTTCCTTATGGATACCTATAAGCACTTCTGTGGGGTCTTGCTGGGTCTGAAGGTATACAGTCATCCTACCCTTATAGAACTCTGTCAAGTTGCAATCATGGTCATTTTATACACTCAGCATAAAACTCCATACAGGAATTTGTTGAGAAAATGCTGGGTGTGGTGGTCCAGGCCTACAATGCTAGCTCCAGAGTTCATCACCATCCTCTGTTATCTACTGAATTTGAGGCCAGCCTGGGCTACATGACAACCACCATCCCGCCACCCCTAAAAAAAGAAAAAAAAAAAATTGCATTCTGCTTGACTTTGCCAAATATCTACTGGAAAAGAGTGCAGAGAATAAAAAAGATATTAAGACTGTAGAGATGGTTCAGTAATAACTGCTCTTGCACAGAACAGGGTTCAGTTCCCAGCACCCACAGGGCAGTAACTGTAACTCCAAGTAACTCCAGTTCCAAGGGGCTAAGACACTCTCTTCTCTGCCAGCACACAGACACACTCAGGCATACACACATGCACATAATTAAAAAAAAAAAAAAAGCTTTAATCAAGTCTAGAGCACAAAAATCCTCCCTTTTATGAGTCTTCTTGATATTCTATCCTGATCCTTTGTGATCTTTAAAATGCATGCCTCTGATCCTAGCATTTGGGAAGGCTGCATGATCTATTTAGCAAAACCTTGTCCCATAACTAAAAGGAACAGAAGACTAAAAAGAAAAAAAAAATCACCAAAAAGAACAGTACTTAAATAACTGTCCAATTAGTACCAGGGGCAAATCATAAAAACTACTGATGTTAATCCCTCAAGAAGAACCCAAAGATGTAATGGTAATTTAAAAGCCTACATTAAAAAAACATTTCCATAGAACATACATGTGAGAGGAAAGGGAAACAGACCGTACATGTTCAAGTCAAACTTTAAAATAGTCATTTCCTCAGAGAGCCCCATTCATATCTGCCAAGTTCCCTATTCTCTAATTCCTGTTAGCTGGACCACAACCAATATTGGACAGAAGGACCACCTGGCATCCATGGACTTGGTCCCAAGAGCCCCTAGAGATGCCCAAGTCCAAAAGTCCTCTGTCTAAAGCAGTACAGTGCTTGCATGCAGCCACTCCCTTCCTGGTAGATAACTGGAATCATTAAAACAATTAAAACCTACTTAAAACAATGCAAATCCTGTATGCTGCTGTTACATTGAATGCTTTAGGGAATAATGACAAGAACTTCATATTGCTTAGCATAAATAACATTTTATTTCTCCTTTAGAATATTTCTTACCCTCATTCCTTCTCTCCCCTTTTCCTTCCTTTCTGGTACTTTAAGAACAGTCAGCCCAAGCTGGCCTTGTACTTGTGAATCCATCTCCTGAGGGATGGAATTACCAGGGCCTACCACTGCATCTGGCTTCTTTGGAGTAGTTCTGATCTGCAGTTGATTGGATGTGTAGATACATCCAATGCATGTATGTAGACGTGAGGGGCTAAGTTAGAACCAAGATAAAATATTTAGGCTTAGATGGTCTTAAGGCCTAGGTAACTTCTACCCTTCTAAGGAAACTTTCTAAATCCAAGACTGATTACATATTGTCATGTTCTGTGCCCTTGGAAACCAATCATGACAGAAATCAGTAGAACTATTTTGTATAGTTACCCACAATAAGCTTGGACCCGAACCCACCACCCAACAGCACTTCCTGCACCTATGTATAAGCTTTTATGGTATATAAGAAACTATTTAGAATAAGACTTCCATTTTGAGTAGTGGTTTAGTAAAGTTTAAGTTCCCAAGAGCTCCCTGGGAACTGACATCCTACTTGGCAGAGAGAGACATGTATGTAGGTAACTGACATCCTGGTTTACAAGTTAAGAGATGAGTATTAGGTAAGGCAAGTCACCTGCCACAATTGACTATCCTAGCCAATGGGAGCAGGATAAGTGTACAACAAAGACACGTTCCTAAGGAAATCCCCCTTTCCCTAAATCCAGATTGGTGGAATTAACTTGGCACAGATGTTTGTGGATTTTAGGATTAAAAACCCTGTAGAATGTTAACTCAGTTCCAGAACCTGGACCATGGCCCTGGTTGACCAGTCCTGGGGTGTATGCTCGATAAAGGACCCGTCTGACTGAGATCAGCGTTCTTGAGGTTTGTGAGACAATTCTTGGACCCCCAACAATAAATGAGTATTAACCTGGAAACAAATAATAAGGGCTTCAAAGGGAGTCCACAGTAGTGTTCTAACCTGGAGCCAACATTGACCATTGGCCCCAGTTTGAACAAATTACACACTAATTTCTTTTGGAAGAGTTATAAACAGCTGAATCTCTGAGGCAGGATGGGGCAGGGGCACAAACCAACCAAACCAAAGGGGGAGGGGGGACAAGCAAAGAAAACCCATAAATGGCTAATGGGGACTGTTCAGTGCAAAGGGGAAAAGCACATTTACTTTTAGACCAAGCAGAACTGATCCAAATACCCTGAAGTACTGTTGCCCCCTAATCAACATCACAGGGGGGCCGTTCCATCTTACAGGAAAGTTTTTCTTTGTAAACCGTGAGTGGATAGTAGTCCCAGCAGTCTAGATGCTAAATGCAGCCAGCTTTAGCTTCAGCTTTGCTCATGGGCGCTGTGTGAAACTGCCCCCATCCTTCTCCCCTCTGGCCACCTCCTTCAGTGCTCACTCTCCAGTACCATTCCCTCCGGTTAACTCCAACGTTCTCTCTGCATCTGAGCGTGATGCGTCCCCAGTGTAAAAGTCTTGTCCCACCTTCTTGCCTCTTCCACTAGACTAGAGCTCTGCAAGTGGAAGGGTCACTGCCTTTTCTTCTGTGGACGCGCTAGAGACACGTAAATCAACGAAACTCATGCATTTAGCTCTGAGCTGGGAAGACTTAAACCCAAGGACCTGTTTTTTTCTTCAAATGCAACTGGAACGGCTTCCACCTCTCCAGGATGGCTTCTGCATTCTGCCCTAACTCGAGTGCCAGAGTCTGGGGAGGCTGGCGTCCGCATTATACAGGGCAGGACGGTAGATATGACAACCACAGGCTAAACCACCCGCCCGGGGAAACTGAGCCCAGCCCTCCTGGGAGAACAGTTCTGCGCGTGCGCTCGCCGCAGAGGCCCGGTCACCGCAAGGACGCGGGGAGGCCCGGGCCGTGAAGCGCGATTCTCGAGGCGAGCGCAGGCGTTTCCCCAACCCGCTCACAGGAGATGCCGCCTCCGGCACGGGAGCGGCCGCCATCCCCAAGCCCTCCGCTTCTTGGTTGCGCGCGCCTCCTCACCCTCGCAGCCCCGCAGTCCTCTGGAAAGGCCGGCGCGCCGCCGAGCACGCCTCCCAACCCGGATGCAGTCCTGACGCGCCGGAAGTCCCGCCCAGCGTCCCGGCGTGGTAGGTGCTTCTGCTACTGCTCCGTACCGAGCTCTGTAACGCAGCGCCGATGCTCAAACGTTGTCTCCTCCCCCGTCGCTTCCCCACTTCTTGTCCTTTTCAGAGACGCTTCACAGGCCTTCTTAATCCTTCAACACCCTATGCCCCAATGTCGCTACTTGAACAGCGATGGCGTTTACTTCTGGGTCCCATCAAGCCATCCAATGTGCCTTCCGCTTGCCTAGTCTGCTTTTCTTTCCATGAGAGCTCCCACGGGCCTCACCTGTTTGTAGGTGAGGAAGATCTTGGTCCACTTGCCTCAGCCTTTCTTACCATCCTTTTCTGCACATGTTAGTAGTCTCTGCGTGTCTCCTTTTGATCCAAATACATTTCGTGTAGGCATAGGTGTCCTATGCACGCTGTGTGTGAGGGTTAATTTTCATAGTCAACTTGACTACGTTTGAAATTGAAATCACCTTATGACACACCTTTGGACATGCCTGTGAAGGTGCGTCCAGTGTTTATCCAAGGGAAGGATAAACCCATCCTTAATGTGGGCCTCATGTACCATCCGTTGGACCGAAGTTCTAGGCTAATTACAAAGGGGTTGGGGAGAAGCCAGGTGAATGGCGACATTCCTCTTTGCTTCTTGAGGATGACTATGACCAGCAGCCTCATGTCTCTCACGATGATGGACCATATCCTTAAACCATAAGCCAAAATCAATCTACCTTAAGTTTTGGGTCATGTAATTTGTCACAGCAGTGAGAATACACATGAAAAATTAACTTTCAGGAACAATGGGACAGGGCAGAATAGTTTACATGCCTGGAACCTCTTGTGTGAGATTGCTGCTGACTCTGACCTAGAAACCATAGCTATTAGAGCACGGTAGCATTCTCTACCCAGTGTTGCAGTCAGCAGTGTTACTGAGACTGATGAGGGAGACCCACTTCTCCTTGAGCCTCCTTGGGGCAGATAAGTTGTGGTGAAGCACCATTTAAACCTGTTACGATCACTTTGTGTATTGAAGTTTTTACTGTAGGTTTTGCTTTAAAACCAGCAAAGACACCTCGGAACAGGCTGTTGGCAGATTCAGCCTGTGGCTCTCTGTGCCTGCATTGGTCATCTGGAACGCTCCACAGATACTGTGGTAGCTTGAACACCACCACACTCGGGAATGCTTGTTCTCAGTTGAACTGTGGTAGCTTGAACACCACCACACTCAGGAATGCTTGTTCTCAGTTGATGAACTGTTTGGAGGGGATTAGTTGTGTCCTGGTTGGGGGAAGTTTATCACTGTTGGGTGGGTTCTGAGGTTTCAACAGCCTGCCTGGCCTGTTTCTTTCACCGTCTGGAGATGAAGATGTAAAGCTCTTACATACTGCTCCAGCACCAAGTGTGGCACCTTATGTGCTGCCATGATCCCACCATGATAAGTCTAAACCTCTGAAACTGTTACCAAGCACCCAATTAAATGCTTTTTAAAAAATACAAGTTGCCTTAGTTATGGTGTCTCTTCACAGCAGTAGAACAATGGGACTAGGATCTGTCTTTAGATGACAACTTTGATGGCTATTCTTGGTTGTCAAGATGGCTACATCTGGAATTATCTAAAACCCTCATTGGAGACGCCTATGAAGAGTTTTCTTTTTTTATTTATTTTCTTGCCCTCCCACCTCCCTCCCTCCCTCCCCCCCCCCCCCCCTCTCTGAGACAGGATTTCTCTGTGTACTGCTGGCTGCCCTGTAACAGAAGACCTTAATGGAGAAAATTCTAAATCATTTGAAGTGGGAAGACCTACCTTTAGTCTGGGCCACACCTTCTGCTGACAGCCTCTAGAAAGGACACGGAAGAAGAAAGCTTGCCCTCACCCTGCTAGTAATTCCATTCCTTCACTGGCATCAGAGCCCATTTCTTCAGTATTCTGCTCTATACTGAAGACTGCCTCAGAGATCCACCCTTGTGGACTGAACAACTACTGGATTCTCAGACTGTTCATTGGTAGACAGCCATTGTTGACCTAGCGGGAACAGAGCCTGTAAACCACTCTAATAAATCCCATACACATACACATTCATTCTATCAGTTCTGTTCCCGTAGAGAACCCTAATACAACCACACCCCATCATTGCCGAATACCCTACAGGTCTAGATCAAATAGTTTGTATCAGGTATTTTGTTAACAAGACTTGAACACTATTACAAATTAAATTAATAGAAAGGTATGCTGTTATGTCTTACATGAGCAGTGGGGTAAAACCAGTCTCTCTCTCTCTCTCTCTTTTTTTTTTTTTTAATGAGAAGCCTTAGTTTTATTTGGCTTGCATATATTACGCAAAAGCTTGATGTCTGTCGCAATAAATAGCCCGGCTGGAGTAATTAAGGCGGCTCTTCCAGATACGGTCCGTCGTCAGATACACTGTGAAGCTCATAACGCCAAGGACTTCTGCCCAAAGTCTCTTTTTGAAAAGATTGTATGACCCAGTATGTAGACCCAGTATATAGAAACAGGAGTGCCCCGAATTGACTGCTTTTTAAAGATCTGATTTGAGGCTCAAACTTGGATGCAATCATCTTCAACAATTAAAAAAAAAAAAATGAGGTGTGAGTTACCAAGATTGGCCTGTTAGCTTCGAGGCCAGAGATCCTCACAGGGGAGGGGCCAAGGATTCAAGGACACTTTCTTGGTCCAGTTGACAGCCCTTAAGTTTGAACGAAAGATCCGCTCTCTCCAATTGAGACATTACCAGGAGATCTTCAATATATGCCCCAAGTTAGCAGTAACTTAAATAACTTAAAAGTTATGCAAGGATTCTCTTGATTTATGTCAACAATTCAGTTAATTCACTGAAGAAACAGATAGGTTATGAATATTAACATTCATTAAATTTCTACTCAGCAATTTTACAGTGAAGAACAAAACAGGGATCAACAAATTCATAATGCCAGGTCTATACAAAGGCATAAATCAGACACTGTGAAAAGAGAACTTTATTTATAAAAGTTTTCTATACAGAAAGATGCCATCCCACCCCTTTAAGTTATTTTAACTGAAACATTTCATACAATATTTGCAGTTTAACTCTTCTGATATAAAAGTGAACAACAGTATTATGAGATGAGCCAAGAACACTACAAAGCTGGCCTACGACATTGCAAGACATAAGACACACGAACGAAAGCTCCCTAGAATCAATGACCTACCGACAGACAGAATGAGAAACTAAGAATCATACCTACAGCACGCTGCTCCACCAAGGAATGGAAGCATGACCTAGGGAAGCAAACGCTTCACAACAGACAGCCACATGAACAGGTTAGTCTGTGACTGTATAGGCTGATTTTGCCAACTAACAGTTACATTGATTTTATAAAACAAATCCTTGTAAATCAGCAAGACTTCCTACAAAGGAATACATGTAAGTAGTCTGGTCTCACTGTTCAGGTCAACTAATAAACAATGGTGTAAAAACCACACTTCCCAAACAACTGGTTTCCAGAATTGGAATTCTCTCTGAAATCAGGGTATTTCCCCATATAGTTATCTATAAATTTCTTTATAGCAGAAACAAGGTAACCAAAGAGTTCAAAATAAATTACCCAAATACCAACTTGTCAACTGTTACTTTAAAAACCTCTTAAGTTTATATAGGAAGTTATTTACTCTCAGGTCATATCTAAATCCATCCCTGAGCTGTAACAGCGTCGTATGGAGTGACACGGAGGCAGCAGTCCTGTGCCCTTTCCAATCCGGAAGTGCTCCTGCCTCTGATAATCTGATCTACAAGTGCAACTACAATTAAAAAAAAAAAATCAGATAGATAGAAACTCTGGCTTTATTGTCAACTTTACTTTTTTTGTTTGTCAACTGCAAGATGAGCCTGCTGAAACACGAATATTCTAGTCACAACAGAAATAGTAACTTCTGGGGCTTTTCTTCTTCTCAGTCTCTGATTTCCCAATGATGTTCAGCCAAACAACAGAAGCAATACAATAGTGATTGAGTTTACTATTATCAATGGCACTAAAAGAAAAAAAATAAAATAAAGTTAGTATAAAAAACAAAAATTAAACAGCAATAAGTAGCTTCTAAGGAGTATTGAAGTATCTATAAGTATGTTGTCATAACCATACAGTAATAACAGAAAAATAAACGATCATAAAACTGAAGACATTTTCTTTTGTTGGATGGGGGTGAAACAGGAATTCCTCTGTACCCCTCCCAAGGGATGGGACTGCAGGTGTGGACCACCATGCCCCGCCCCACCGCATGTCTGGGTACTTGGAGGCACCACTGGGTGGTGCTGGTGCAGCTCTGGGAACACAGAGGACCAGACAGATCCACACAGCTGCTTCTTTATTCATCAAGAAGAATACAATTATTAACAGTAAATCCAAAGCTATGATTAAGACTTGAAAAGCCTCTAATCCCATTGTTTAAATATCTTTCTTTCTTTCTTTCTTTCTTTCTTTCTTTCTTTCTTTCTTTCTTTCTTTCT
>NC_034604.1:69985053-70004818 GCF_900095145.1 Mus pahari | reverse complement strand
GGTTATGAGCCACCATGTGGTTGCTGGGATTTGAACTCTGGACCTTTGGAAGAGCAGTCGGGTGCTCTTACCCACTGAGCCATCTCACCAGCCCGGTACTTTTATTTTCAATACAATACAGAACCTTTATTTCACTCTTGGAAACTTCTTCATGACTCTACATTACAAGGTGGCAGCCACAGTTTCTAAGCAGTAAGGACATCATTTTGTCTTTCTGCCCTGACAGGAAACACACAGAGTGTACTAGCACCACTGAACTTCCTAGAAGTCAGATGCAAGGGAAGAAGGTGGCCAGCAACTCTGAAGCAGTAAGCCCAGCTTACAGAAGTCCACGTTCCCACACAAAGAGAACCTGAGAGCTTGTACTCGCCCACACTTTGCATCTGAAACCCGGCCCACGAACTGTAACTTGTAAGGTCCTCTCAGTTCTTACCTCTCATCACGGTTCTTACAGACCGAATGAGGTTCATTAGTTGAGATTTAATTCCTGGCTCCTCTCCGAATCCACCAATTCCCTGGTCTGTTCCCCAGCCAACTGTGCAAGATAAAGATGATTAGCTGAGTTAAATGTATGCACTTGTCTTGTTCCCTCATTAGCCATCTTTTAAAAACTAGTTTGAGCCCTGTGAAGATATTAAGTATAAACTCATACATCTTAAAATGTTAAAATAGTTAAAATATTGAGTTCTTTAGTTTTTTCTTTTGATAGTGGCAACAACCATATTGTCTTCATCCCACTATGACTTTATAAAATCTACAGTTCAAATGATTTCATGGTGTTCAGTCAGTAAAGACGGCAACTGTCACACTTCATTTTTTTCCTTTTTTCAAAATTATCAAAGGAACGAACCTTTTGTCAATGCAGAACTAAAAAACAAATGCACAGTGCTAGGGTGAGTAGCTACTAATTCAGTTAAGAGTTCTATTATCTAACAAAGTATCAGTATGAAAATGCCCAAGTGGGCAAATTTTAAAGTGCGTTTGGAGGCCTTGGGAGCAGACTGACCATTCTTCATTTACCATTCTGAGCTGAGCCTGTGAGCCCGGCTTTCACCTCCCTCCATGTCACTTCCCCACTTGCAAACCCCTTAGGCTGGTTCTTTAAAGTCACTTCTTCTAAGGAGTCCTGACTTCAGGTCCTTTTTCCACTCTCACATAACTACAGTTTGATTAATTCCTGGCATGCTAACCTCTAATCATGAAGGCCAAGAACAAGTCTCTTTTATACACTAAAGAACCAAGCACCAAGAAACGTTCACTTAATAGGCTGTTTACTGGCTTTATTGGGTTAAATAATGGCTGCCTGCATTTTTGTTATGCTGTGGCATGACACTAATTAAAATTCAACTTCACAAAAAGCCAACTTTAGTGCTGACACCCCACCGTCCCAAGCCTGGCTGAGGGTCTTTATCTGGCCCTTTAGCTTTCAAGGGTGTTAGTGGTTTTTGCCTTTCACAGCAGTTAACTCCAGAGGGTCAAGTTAGATGTCTCTTAAATTTCACTACTTCAATCCCTTCCCATTTTCCCCTTAAAGAATTGGAGCTTTCTTTCTCAGAATTGGGTGATGGTGTTCACTGGACTGCAAACCCCTTAAACTGACATCTGGAATGTGTTAATTACCAATAATCAGCTTTGGCATCTATGGGGTGGGTAAACTGAGGCAGCAGCTGATGGAGGTCAGTGCTTAGAGCCATGATGGGGAGTTGGTCCAGATACTGATGGAGCTGTTGCCTATAGCAGCCAGTGATTAGAGAAATTAGTCAGCATTCTTTTTTCTGAGGAAGAAAGCTTAATTTCCTGGGACTGGTACTCCTGTGGCCAGTTACAGACTCTGAGCTCTTTTAACTCCTTGGGGCCAGTGAGAAAGGAAAGGAAAGTGAAAACTTCATACATACAAATACATACACACATGGATATAGACAGACATATACATATTCACACATAGAATGGACGGAGCAAAGCTCCAGTGAGCGGACTCCAGGCATTTCACACAAACACATATGTACATATACATATATGTACACATATACATATATACCTGATGGATGAATGCAACAAAGTTCCAACAAGCAGGCTCCAAACATTTCTCACACAGATACACAGACACACACACATACACACACACAGTTGGTAGATGGAGCAAGGGCCAACACACCCAGACAAGCTTTATATTATATACATACAAACATACATATATACATATTTGATGGATGGAACAAAGTTCCAATGCACTCTCACATAAACTTTACATCCATCCATCCATCTATCTATCTATCTATCTATCTATCTATCTATCTATCTATCTATAGATATATATGTAAATAGATACATATATATCTATATAGATAGATAGATACATACATACTTGGAGGGTGGAAGGAACAAAGTTCCAGCACACTCACACATAAACTTTACATAGACACACACACACACACACACACACACACACACACACATACACACACACACAGTTGACAGATGGAAGAAACAATGCTCCAACAACTTTACTCTTTCTCCCATGGCTTATACATCCCAGCAAAATCTTTCAAGCAGTAGAAAACTACAATGTGATTACATTCTAGTTTTCTTCTAGAGGATGACAATGAAAAAACAGTATAGTCCCCAACACCTGTAACAAGAAATAACATTACATATTTCAGGTATAGAAAACAAATTATTCGCAAAAATACACATGTATTTGAAGAAACTAGTTATAGATTAACAAAGTGTAAGCAAGCAAGGGAGTTTTCTCAGCCAGTTTCTCTTACTGGCAGGCAGCAATTTGCAGTTACAAAGAATTAATTATTATTTATCTTTAAGAATCTTAAGAGAATCACAAATCTGAACTTTTGTATAAAAATCAGTCATATCTACTTTATACCTCAGAATGCATATTTTTCATTTTTTTTTGCGGGGGGGGGGGTTCGAGACAGGGTTTCTCTGTGTAGCCCTGGCTGTCCTGGAAGTCACTCTGTAGAGCAGGCTGGCCTCGAACTCAGAAATCCGCCCACCTATGCCTCCCAAGCACTGGGATTAAAGGTGCGCACTACCACCGCCCAGCTAATGCATATCTACTTATCAACAATTCTTATTAGATCATATCAGGAAGCTGAGGGCAAAAGTGGGTATAAGAAATCAATCCTCACCAGTCCAGCCTCAGTGAGAGTCATGTCAGCCAGAGCTGCCACTGTTCTTGTTCCTGACCCTGGCTTAACTAATAAGAGTGCCTTTCTGCATTTCAAAGTGTTCCCTGAGATTTTTCTACATCAAAGCTAGTAGCAAAAACAGCTCAACCTAGCTTCACTAACAATTTTATTTTTCCAAATGTTTTCTAAGGGTCACTGCTTACAATCTACATCTCCAAGTTCTTCCTAGGGTGGTGACTGAATCATTAGTTGCTCCAGCAGCAATGCCTGAACAAGGTCAAGCACTTTACTATGAGTGCCAGAGACACTGACCACTGAGGGCCTGGAGGACCCTAGAGTTTTCATACAGTTCTTAGATTAAGAGGGATGTGAGGGCAGCAAGCAGAGCAGAGCTCCACAGCAGCATGAAGTCCTCAGGATGGGTAGTCCTGGGGCCACGCCTGTCCAAGGCATACCCATCTTGTGCTAACTGGTGGGCTACATTCCATGAGTTCTCAAGCCATTTGTCATTTCTCCTGCATGGTCCTTGGCAGCTAATGTGGGGAACCCAGTCCCCACAAACACTACGGGACAATGACATGGCCAATTACTATCTACTGCTAAAGCTGGCTTCCCATCTGGGTCTGTCACATCTGGGCTTTCCTAATATGCCCAGGTCACAATAAACCTCCTTTCTCTTTGTTCCCAAATCCCACCTATTATAGACTCTTCTCCCTGGCTAGGGGTTTTCAAGCATTTCCCATTTTACTAGATTCCTGGAAGACAGGGACTCCAATCACCTGTCTCATGTTTCCATTCTCCCCCACACCACGGTCTTTAAGTCCTCAGCAAATGGTTGTGGAACTGAACTGAATTACAGTGGGAAGGTTAATCTGGAAAAACGGAACACAAGATGAACTCTTGCCCGTGGAATTGAACTGAATTATAGTAGACTGAGTTAATACTGACATAAGGGAAGATACTGTGAATTCTAGGATCATAAATTTCTGAATAACACTATTTATATTACACATGAATTATAAGATGAACAATTCTTATAACAGCTTTAGGGTTTGGGGACAAGGTTCCCTGGGTAAAGACTTGCTGTGTAACCACAAAGACCTGAGTTCAAATTCCTAGTACCCACATAAAGACAGTTGTAGGAGCACAAACACATCTAGTAATGCTAGTGTTCCTATGGTAAGATGGGAAATGGAAATAGGGGAACCTCGGAAGCTTGAGGGCCAGCAACCCTCTCTCCCAGAAATCTTTTTTCATTCTGTTTGTTTTTAAAAGATGCTTATACATATTTTAATATGAAAGGAGTGAAGCCCAGAAAAAAGACATTTTCTAACATTAAGCTACTCTTCAACAAAATAAGCAAAGCCCAGGCCACAGCGGGGTCACTGGGAGACAGCTGTATCTGCACTGACATAACTGGCAGAAGCTCTTGGCTTATTGTATAGCCCGGCTGCCACTCCTACTTTCACTGCTAAGTGAAAACAGGCAGAAGTTTGGGTAAAGAGCAAATGATCCATGCAGATACTCACCATGTGACATGTGAAGGGCCAGGGGAAAGAGATGTTTATCAGTTTCCCTTTAATTTGGGGCTTCTCAACTGTTTGGTTCAAGAAACATGTGTGTGTGTATGTGTGTGTGTGTGTGTGTGTGTGTGTGTATGTGTGTAGGGGCTGTGTGCACCCATGTGCATGGAGACCAGAGGCTGATGTCATGTGCCATCCTTGACTGATCTCCACTTACACATTGAGGTAAGTCTCTAGCTGAACCTGAGCTCAGAGATTTGACTAAACTGGCTAGCAAGCTTGCTCAGGCATCCCTTATCTCCACGTCCTGAATGCCAGGGTTACAGGCAAGTCACCAGCTCACCCAGCATTTGCATGGATGACAGGGACTCAGATTCAAGTCCTCATGCTTCTGTGGGAGGCTTATCAAGCTAGCCAGCACTCCTGCCCCTAACGACTGCTTAAGTGTTTTGCTGTATTTCCTTCTACTGTATCAAATCTGTTTTTAGTCTCATGGCTTCCTGAAGATTTTTCAGGATCCTCTATATACACAAGAATGTATTATCTGAAACAGACAGTTTTGTCTCACAACGTAGATCTCTTTTATTTCTTGTTTCTTATCAAATTCCCACAGCTAGAATTCTTATTCTTAGGGAAAAGCATTCAGACTCTCCCTGGTAAGTATGATGTTAACTGGGACATTTTCATAGGTAATGTATGGCTATTTGGGGTATTTCCTCTTATTTCCAGTTTGATGAGTACATTTTTGTTTTCGTGTGTGTGTGTGTGTATACACATGTATATGCATAGGCAAGGGGTTAAAATCAGGTGTCTTTCTAAATCACACCGCGCCTTATTTTTTGAGACAGATTCTCTCACTGAACCTGTAGTTTTCAGATGACACTGGATGAGCTGGCCAGCAAGCCCAGACACCATCCTGTCTCTGACTCCCTAGAGTGTGACTCTGGGCACAAACCACACCTGGACTTCTTGCTTTTGCAGCAAACATAACCAACGCAGTCATCTCCCCAGGTCTGGTGATGAATACTAGTGCTTTTCCTGTGCCTACTGTATTGGCCATTGATTTCTGTTATCAATATGATGGAATGCTGAACCAATCTTGCAATTCTGGGTAAATCCCCCTCGATCACGATGAATGGTGCTTTAACACACTGATGGATTTTTTTTTTTTTTTTTTACATATATATTCCTAAGAAAGTTACAAATATCTTATTTGTAGGTGTATGTGTGTATGCCTGCTTGATTTATGTGTACCACGTGCATACAGAAGCCAGAAGAGGGCACTGTGAACCACGGTGAGCCACAGTGTGCATGATGGGAACCCAACCCAGGTTCCGAAACTGCTTGCTGTTTTACCGAGATTGAATATGGACCCTCAAAAACAAGTGCTTCTCCGTTTGATGTGAGCATGCTCCAGAGAAATGGGAAGAGTCTAGTTTTTACACAGTCGGCACCAACCACAGCTGCTAGAAGGCGAGGTCAGGAAGGCCTTCACACCCACAACCGCCTGCAGCTCTCCATTAGGAGTCCTGCTTCCAGACCTGATGTGGTTCAGTGGGAGAGCATAGGCCTCATGCGCATGAGGCCCTGGGTTCAAAGGTTTTTCCACCTTAAAAACTAAACAAAACTTTCATGCATATGGATATTTTATCTGTATGTCCATGTAACACATGCATGTCTGGTGACTTCAGAGGCTTGAAGAAAGTATCAGCTCTCTTGGAACTGGGGTCATGGGAGTTTGTGAGCACCATGTTGTAGGAACATGCTACTGTGACCAGTTTTATGTAAGGGCTTTCTGCATCCTAGACACTGTCTCTACCAACTGAGCTCTACCTCCAGCTGACAATCATTCTCTAACAGGACCATCCTTCAAAAACAACTAAACCACAACAAAACCTGGTGCCAATTCTTTCTGTGTCTTTCTGTGCTGGGACTCAAGGCATGTGCCACCACTGCCCAGCTCAAAACTGTCATTTTAATGAAACTCCACTGTCTAGGTCTTCTGATTGGTCCATTATGTTTTCCCGCCCCCTGTTCTACCCCCCCCCCCAAACATTACATAGTAGAGGAGATCTGCAGTCCTGGGAATCAGTTCTGTGTGCTCCCTTTTGCTAGCACTCTATTTGCCTCCCTGTACCTGTGCACAGTGCCTGCAGATCTCAAACGACGATGCTGGAATCCCTGGAACTGGAGTACAGGTAGCTGTGAACCATCACATGGGTGCTAGGAACCGGAACTAGGTGCTCTGCTAGAGCAACAAGTGCTCTTAACCATGAAGTCATGACTCCAGCCCCCTTTTCTAGTAATTTTATCTCCTCACACAGCTTCATTCACTATCTGTACTAAAACCAACTATCAACTATTCTACATCTATTTGCACATCCCACAGAAATCCCAAAGTGGGCATGTTCAGACATTTCAAGATCATTATACTTTCTGATCTATACCGTCATCCAATTTTCCTCCAAGTTTTTCCTTACACCTATCGGTATTTCACTCAGTGGCTTAAACCAGAAAACCAGGAGAAGTTTTTGGCTTGATCTTTTCTCCCTCACTGCCAGAGTCTAACATGTTCTTTATATGTGGCTGTGGGCAGCAGGGACTAAAGAAACCTAGGGCTTACACACGGGAGGCAAACACTCTACCAAGGGCTTATGTCTAGCCTTCCTTTGGCTTTCTGCGACAGGGTCTCACTAAGAGTTTTTTCTTTTAAAGATTTTTTAATTTATTTTATATATATGACAAGTACACTGTAGCTGTTTTCTGACACACCAGAATAGGGTATCAGATTTCATTACAGATGCAACCATCTGTAATGTGATGTGAGCCACCAGATGTGAGCCACCATGTGGTTCCAGCACATCTGAAGAGCAGTCAGTGCTCTTAACCACTGAGCCATCTCTCCAGCCCTCAGTGTTCGCTTTTATAGCTCAGTTTGGCCTTAAGATTTCATGCCTCTCCAACAACATGTTGTCTTATTTTCTGGTCTGAATCTAGGGCTGCCTGAACAAAGCAACAGGAACTAACGCTTCACACCACTGAAATCACTTTCCCACAGTTTTAGAGGCCAGAATCAAGCAGAACCTACCCCTTCTGGTGACTGAGGGGTAATCCTGCCCACATTTGCAGTAACAGCTGTCTGGTGGCTGCTGGAGCTCCTGGGTTCCTTGGCTTGAGGCTGAGCCACTCCAACCTCCGCCTCTGTGATCCCACTCTCTTTTCCCTGAAGTGTGTGTCTGTGTGCCTCTGTAGCTCACTCTTCTAGTAAGAATGCCAATGATTAGCTATAAGGTCCATCACCTCATCCGGTTATGAAGTGCTCCACTTAATTATAAACTTTCGAAGACGACGGGTCTAAATAAGGTAACAGCCACAGGTACCACAGAGTTAGAACACAATTCAACCCATCCCATGATCACGAAGAGTTTTCTGTACCGTCCAGAGGTAAAGAACCAGACTCTGGAGCCAGCATGTTCAACTGTGCTACCTTCTACCCACGTGATCTACAAGTTAACTAACCATCATTTCCTGCCTTAGATCCCTTACTTGCAAAGCTGCAATAAAAACAGTAACTATATCACAGAACTGTGGTGTGACCTCAAGCGCTCGCGCTCGCTCTCTCTCTCTCTCTCTCTCTCTCTCTCTCTCTCTCTCTCTTTCATACACACACACAACGCACATGTATGTAAAACACCTAACACAAATCCTGCACACATTAAGGCCATACTCCACTTCCCCATCTGAGACTGCCCTTTCCAAATCCACTCCTCTTCTTTCCTTTCACTTCTCCACAGTGAACCTGAACAGGAACTCAGGAACAGAAATCTGGCCATGTCCCTGTACACAAGTATTTCACCTGCCTTGGCTTTCATGCCGGGGTGACACTGTGCAAGGCTTCAGCTTCCAGAGTTTTCCCAATCCTTTTCCTTCACCTAGTTAATACTTCATGTATCAGACGTCAGGTCAGACTCACTTCCTCCAGGTCTTTTCAGATTCTCATTTTTCTTTATATTGCTACATCTTTCTAATATTTAGCATATCTGTTACTCATCTCAAATTAGATTAAACTCCATTTTAAGGGCCGATGATTGGTGTAACCAGCTTCTGTAACATAGGTCTGGTACGTTTTTGTATTTATCTCTTCCTAAGTAATAAATAAAACCCATCATTCTTCCTTGTGGGTTTGAGAGAGAACACAGCTGGTAAACTTCAACCAATCACTCACATCATGCAGTCCTGTCTCAGTTTTGCCCTGTACTGCATGAAGCAACTGGACCAGGCTGGCATGAAGATTTATTTGATTGCCAAGTCGCAGAAACCATAACGTGTGCGTGTCTTCGTTTCTGTATTCATTGATTCCAGTCCTTGGCTCACTGTAGGCACCCAATGGAGCGTGCGTATTGAATGGCTGGAGACCCTGCTACCTCCTGGTCCCATCAACCCAAATCCCACCAACCTCTACTGTCTTCCATCATTCATTTTCCCCATCAATCACTCCAACAACGAGCACTCTGGAAAAAAGCCATATCGCTCCTCCTCCACTCCCAGCATTTAAGTCAAAACTCTCATGCCAGCTTTTCCTCCTGTAAATCGGCAACAAGAAAATGACTAAGCGAAATTCAAGGCGGGCACCATAGACCCCCAGCTCGCCACGCAGGGCCGCCCCTCTCCTGGCTGCCCGGATTCCCAGGGCCTGCCCCCCTCACCCCCGCCCGGGCACTCACTGTTCTTGAGGAAGCGCTCCTCGTGCAGCACGGCGATGGCGTTCACGCACAGCAGGGCCGCCTGCATCAGGGAGTACAGCGTGAAGGCCATAGTTACTTCAAACTGTAACCCAGGCCCGACTGACTTCTTCCCGGACACCGCCCGGGACGTGGCGCCGCCACCGCCCGCGTCCAGCTACGGAAGCCCGCCCGGCCCGAAACGCGCTCACGGAGCAGCCCCGCCCCCTCCGGCATAGCTCCGCCCCGCGCTTAGTAGTTCGTGGAGTCACCGTGCCTGTGGACCACAGGGAGTCTGGAATACAGTACTGTAGTCATTCTCCTATGACAGGGGCTAAAGTAAGTACGTGTAGAATATCGCATAATTTAAAAATGTTCTTACATACTGAAGTAAGTGTTTTTCTAACATTTTTTCTGCCTATTTTGCTTTTTTTTTTTTATTTAATGTGGCTGTAAGAATTGAGCCACTCTTGAGGCTTGTATTGTGTTTCTGTTGAACTCCGCTGCCCCACATTTCTAAAACTGTGAAAAGTCTTTATTCAGATTTTTACCCCTGAAGATGTGAAGACCGTCAAGATGTTTAAAATTACAAGATAACATCTTAACATTATTCATAAAGAATCATTCTCTCCTTGATCGAACTCTATCCAGTATGTAAATATTTTAGAACAGTAAAACAACGCAAGCTTTCACCCATGGTCTCATGGGAATACATTATGAGATGTATTCACAATGATGGCCGAAGCCCTAAGAAGATGACCCAGCTCTCTTGACAAGTTTGCCCAGTGCTTTGCTGTAGGAACAGGAAACCCACGGAAACAGGAAGTGGTCGAAGACTTGGGTGGATGGAACGGAAGCTGGAGCAAGCAGTCCAGAGCAATACTTTGCTGCTGCCACATTAACCGATTCTCTTATCACCATAAAAAAAACAGCGGAGCAGGCGATAATGGTGGAATCCCAGCACTTGGGAGGCAGAGGCAGGCAGATCTCTGAGTTCAAGGCCAGTCTGGTCTACAGAGTGAGTTCCAGGACAGCCAGGGCTATACAGAGAAACTCTGTCTTGAAAAAGCAAAATAATAAACAAACAAACAAACAAAAATTTTCTACAAAGGGGCTGAAGAGATGGCTCAGCAGTTACAGGCACTGGCTGCACTTCCAGAGTTCAATTCCAAACATCCACACGGTGGCTCATGACATCTGTAAATGGATTTAATGCTCTCTTCTGGCACACAGGTGTACATGCAGCAGAGCATTCATGTATAAGATAATATACATGTTCCACTGCCGTATAATTTGATTCATTATTTCTCAAAAATCTAGGCTTAAAGCCTAATCTGCTAACAACAGATTACATTTTTAAACAAAGACTTTTGCTTTATTTTCAAAGAAACTCAAAAGCCTAGGTATTACTTTATATAAATTTAAAAAGTAGAGGTTACAGTTTATTTACTTGAGACAGGTTCTCGCTGTCTAGGCCTGGCTGGTCTGGCATTCTCTGTAGACCAGGTTGCTCTAGAACCCACAGAGATCTACCCGCTTCTGCCTCTTTAGTACTGGGATTAAAGACTTGAGCCACCATGCCAACCCAGATTGTTACAGTTTTTAAAAATCTCTCAAAAGGAACTGGGTATGGTGACCCATACCTTTAATCATGGTACTCGGGAGATGGAGGCAGGTAGATCTCTGAGTTTGAGGCCATCCTGGTCTACATAGGGAGTTCCAGGACTTCCCAGGCTACACAGAAAACCCCTGTCTCAAAACCAAACCAAGCCATATAAAACCAACAAATAAGTAAATATCTTTCAAACAACAACAGTAGGTAAAGACATGTGTTAGCCGCATTTTTGAAGGTTGATTGCTTTTAAACTGGTTGTGGATGGTGCTGAATTTCTGATGGATGTTTGAGAAGGTTTTATGTATTCCTGTAATCACCTTATCAGATGTTTCTGCTGGAGGTGGGACTTTGTTTTTTACAAGGTCAGACATTGATAACCTTTCTTCATTTCCTTCAAGGCTTTCTTGTTTGGGCTATTCTTTCTGGGCTAGGAGATGACACCGTTTGTTTTTATACAATACCTTACCATAGACTTTCTTTATGACTACTAATTTTGAGTCTGTTTTTATTTGCTTAGCAAGAATCAAGGGACTGAGGTCTTCAGTAACTGATTGGCTCCTTCCTGAAAGGGAAAGCAATGGTTAAGAGTATGTATGGGATCAGGCTGGAGAGATGGCTCAGTGGTTAAGGACACTTAACTGCTCTTGCAGAGGACTGGGTTTGGTTCAGATCACTCCCAAGGCCACCAGCATCTGTAACGCCAGTTCCAAAGGATCTGACACCCTCTTCTGGCAGATTCTGGAATTGCACATATGAATGGCACCAATATACACCCAGTCAAAACTACCCATACCCATAAAATAAAAATAAATGAATCTTTTAAAAATAGAGTATATATGTCTAGAATAATCTTCATATTTGGTTTGGGTAATGAATAAATGAATTTGAATAAAGGATAAATGGAGGTTTTTGAAGAAAAAAGGAGTTATAGGGTTCAAACTTGACTGTTATATATGAATTTTTATGTGATACTTTTTTTCTTTATCCCAGCTAGCTCCCAAATAAAGAAGGCTGCGAGTATTAGATTTATTTAATCAAGTTTACAGCATAATATCTGAACAATTATTAATCTATTCTAATCCTCTAAGATAATCTCGCTACCCCCCATCCAAAAATCCCCAAGATTCTTGCATTTTACTGTTGATCTGGCTCTCTCTGCTCCAGGTGTGTTCCGTGCACTCTCCTGGACCTTTTCCTCCCGGCGAATCTTCTCTTCCCCTCTCTCCCCCTCCCCTTGCTGGGATTAGAAGTCCAGCCCTGTTCTCTCCCCTGCTCAGTCATTGGCTGATCAGCTTTTATTGACAAATGAGAGAACGGGAGCAATGTTTACTCAACGTTGAGGCAGGAGGTACAGAAATCAGTATTTGAATAATACAAGGATAATTTTTACACAGTGTACAGTAGCAATATGTCTACACTGGAAATTTGAGCTATGTTTCAGGACTTGGTCCTTATACACATGAGAGATTGCATTTACTGAGCCCACTTCTCTCTCTCTCTCTCTCTCTCTCTCTCTCTCTCTCTCTCTCTCNCNCACACACACACACACACACACACACACACACACACACACACAAAATCTTTCTTTGTATCGATGCCTTAATAATTTAGAGTTGTCTGATCTCTAACCTGAGGTTCCAGCGTTGGCTAAGGTGCTAACGTGCCTGCTCTGAGTAGAGACCTCAAGAGATGGTCCATATGCCTGCTTTCTTTTTCATGCCTTGATAGTGTCAAAAGCAAACAAGAACAAGGACCACTTGGATGAGCTCCACAGAACAGGGTCACAGACAAGACTCCCCTACATCAGTCTCTCCCTGTCCAGTCTTAGACCCCTGAGAATGAATGCTGATAGCTTTAAGTCACTAAGTTTTAGGACTGTTTATTCTATGGCACTTTTAAAGCAATAGATTTCTTTTGGATCTACACATGCTCACTTTATTCTAATGGCCCCTATTCCCTGGAGGCCCACATTTACTTCATTCACATTTAGTTCATTTAGAACTCTCTCATCAACTCTAGAATAATAATTCAGCTGACTACCCACCCACCCTCTTGGATATCTGTTAGATATTTCAAATTTCCCTTGCTCCCAGTAGAAATAGACTTTACTTCTCAAACTGATTTATGTGTCAACTCATTTGAGCGACTCAACTCCAGACTTGAGAGGACAATTTCAGGATCATTACTGACTCTCTCTCTTTCACTTTTATAACCTGCATATGATCCAGCAGTAGCTCCTGGTAACTTTCACATCAATAAATACTGTAGTTTGAATGTTCTCTCCAAAGCTTAAGCTGAAATGTAATCGACTTTGTAGCCCACTTGTGTGTGCATGTGTGTGTGTGTGTGTGTGTGTGTGTGTGTGTGTGTATAATTGCATATGCACGAGTTTGCAGGAGTGGATCCCCATGCAACTAAAGCCAGAGGAAGAGGTCAGGTGTCTTCTATCCTTATCTGCCTTATTCCCCTGACACAGTCTCTCACGCACCGGAAGCTCAGCTAGGCTGGCCGGCCACTGAGCTCCCAGGATGTGTCTGTCTACACCTCCACCCTGAGGTTGCAGGCGCAGGCAGCCATGCCCAGCTTTTTATATGGGTGCAGAGGATTAGAGTGCAGCTCCTCATGTTTGCACAGCAGGCTCTCTTACCCGATGAGCATCTTCCCATCTGTGGTGATTCGAATGAGAGTGGCCATCACCACCATGTTTGAGTACGTGGCTCCCGGTGGGTGGAACTGTTTGGGAAGGGTTAAGATGCCTTATCGGGGAAGGTGTGTCACAGGACGTGGGCTTTGAGGTTTTAAAAGCCGATACCATTCCGAATGACCTCTCTCAGCTTCATGCTTAGGCATGAGCTCTCTGTCTCTGCTGCAGCGCCATGCCTACCTGCCCGCTGCCACGCTCCCTGCCATGATGGTTGCACTGGCTAGTCGTGTGTCAGCTTGACACACAAACTAGAGTTATCTGAAAGGAAGGAACTTCAGTTGAGAAAATGATTCCATAAGATCTGGCCGAATGGCATTTCCTTAATTAATGATTGATGGGGAGGGCCCAGCCCATTGTGATGGTTCCATCTCTGGGCTGGTGGTCTATAAAAAAACAAGCTGGACAAGTCATGGGGAACAAGCCAGTAAGCAGCATCCCTCCATGGTCTCAGCATCAGCTCCTACCCCTAGAATCCTGTCCTATTTGAGTCCCTGCCCTGACTTCCTTTAATGATAAACAGTGCTGTGGAAATGTAAGCCTAAGCCAAATAAACCCTTTCCTCCCCAACTGGCTTTGGTCATGTTTTCCCACAGCAGTAGAAACCCCACGAGAACAGTCATGGACTCACCTCTGAAACTCCAAGCCCCCAGGAAGGGCTTTCTTCTGTAAGTTCTGTTGCCATGGTGGCCCTGGCAACTGCAAAGAGTTAGGCCTGGCTGCTTGCCTCCTGAATCCCAATTTAAAAAACACTAAAGAGCCAAAAAACTTAGTCGGTGGGGCTACATTCAGAAGAGGAACAAATGAAAGGCTCTAATGACTTCCAAGGTCATATTTGGGGGTACTGATGTGAGGTTTAGGTTTAAATAAAAGACTGTAAGTGACCCCACCTCTGACCTATCATTGGTTGACTCTCTCTGGTCCCTGCTGCCAGGTGCCCTGATAGCCTGTCTAGGAGAGTGTAAAGTCTCTTCCTGTCAGGCAAGTTCCTCTTCAGGCTGACCGGAGCACTTTTGTCATTTCTTTACTTCAATTCTTTGGAGGCCAGTGTTTCAATCACCCAATAGTCAAAGGGAGAGCCATGTATCTTTTTCCAGTATCTCCTTTCCCACCAGGATGGCTACAGGGCCAGTAAGAAACAATTATGTCAGTGGACTCTGCTCCTGAGTAGTTTGATACTGTTATTTCAAAGGCCAGTCCATTGATACTGTTATTTCAAAGGCCAGTCCATTGATACTGTTATTTCAAAGGCCAGTCCATAGTAGGGCAGGCTTATGTCTTTCAACCATGGAATGTTATAACTGAAGTTCCTTAATCTTGGGACTTCTGGCTCCCAGAACCTCTAGCTAATATGTGTCTTCTCATAAACGGCAGAGTGTGGGATAGGTATTCTAACTGTGTCCCATCTTCTCATCAACTGATCTCGGCTCCCATCACCTCTTGTGCATCCCTGCGAGGTTGGCTGTGGAACAAGCTTGCGTATCCTGGAAATTACTTTCCCTTTCTCAGTTAATTCTTCCTAGAGTATCCTAAGAGTTTCTTCTGAAAAAGAATAATGAAAGCAGGTTCTTTGTTGGGAGAATCTGGGCCATCAGTCCCCTAGAACTCCTCACATTTCATAGGACCATGGAGTCCTGTCTGAGCCAAATCACAGAAGAAAAATGAAAACGCTGACTGAGCAACAAAGGTGTCGCCATCTTTACGTGGCCTGAGACCTTTATTCGCTCTCAGTGAAAACACTGAGGTTATGGGAATTTTTTTTTCAAAGGTTAGATCTTAGAAGAATTTTTTTTCCCAAAACTTACTAACTTGGCCCTTTCTCTCCCTAGTTTTAAATCTCAGCATCTCTATTTCTGCAGTCATTAAAAAAAATAGCCCATGGAAATACATATTATGTGTTACTTATTAAAAATTTAGACTCAAGTTGAAGTCTGACAAAAAATAGATTATGCTCTGTTTTAAACCTTTTTTTTTTTGTCCTGGTAATGTATTTAGTAGGTATTTTTATTTTCTTATCTATGTCTGCAGTGGGAATCAATGATGAATGAAGGAAGTTTGCTTTTAATCCTGTTGTTTACAACAGCAGCCCTGAGTGTAAACGGGCTTACGGTAGCAGAATTCACCCAAATGGCTTCTATTTGGAGCCATCATCGGACCAAAATAGAAAACCCCACAAGTGAGTTCCATTCATGTTTGTTGTGGACATGCATAAGCTATTTCTGCTACAAGGCTCAAAATGAAGCCATTTGCAAGCTGAAAGCTTGTGTATTATAAAGTGTTTCTGGAAATAGGGCTTAAAAATGGAAAGTTTCTCTAAAAAAAAAAACAAAAAAACTAGTCACTGTACCTACTTTAAAATGGTACTAACCCTACGAAGCCACATCGAGCTAATTTTATTTCAAAAAGTACCACTAGATTAAATAAAATCAGTACTTAAAAAAACTCTGGAAACGACTTAAATGTGTATTATTTATTCGACCATTCATTCTTTTGTTCATTATTCTTCATTCATCAAGAATTTATTGAACTTTAGGGAACAGACAGGTGGTTTAGAAACTAAGAGCGTTTGCTATTCTTGCAGAGGATCCGGCTCTGGTTCGCAGGATCCACGTGGTGGCTCACAAACGTCTGTAACTCCAGTTCCAGGGCATCCGGTGCCCTGGTACCGGGCCCACATGTGCACGGACGTACATGGAGGCAAAACACGCATGTAAAATAAATAAATCTAAAAATAATTTAAAGGCATTTATTGAACTTTGAAGAACTACCTTACATCATGCAAGGGGTTGTGGGAGGTGCCGTAGGGTGAGCACAGATAATCAGGTATGTTTCTTTTGCTGGGGAGGGGAGAGGTTGCTGATTAAGAAAAATGAGTTCTAGACTGCACACAGTTGCAAAGCAACAGATGCTCCGCATTGAGTGGGACGTGGAACATGAGGACTGTGTAGAACTGAGCATCGGGAACATCCGAAGGCTTTAACATACGTGTAACTGGCTTTCATTTCAAGGTGGCGCACGAAACAGGTGTGGAGGGTGTGGGGGTGGGACATCATGGGCCCTTCTTTGATCCACGCTTCAATAACTTGCTTCTGAGCAGGTCCTGTGCATGCAGGCGCAGCCGCTGTGAGTTCATGTGTGTTAGGGCCATCATCCCTGCAGACAGGACTTCACTGCAGATGCTGGTGTTTAACAATCTTCCCTCCTTGGCTGCAATGATCCATGTGCTATGCTTTCTCTCTCTCTCTCTCTCTCTCTCTCTCTCTCTCTCTCTCTCTCTCTCTCTCTCTCGATGTAGCTGTCCCATTTAGAGTGTGATGCTCTAGTTCATTATTCTCTGCATGATGACCTGCCGTGGGTCTCTGCTTTAATCTCCACCTACTGCAGAAAGAAGCCCCCTTGTGAGGGCTTCGAGAAACACTATTATATGCATGTACAAGATCCTCAAACAGTAAGGAGAGATTCTAAGAAAATAAAAGGAAATACCAACTACCACCAAATGTAGAAGGCAAAGGCATACTTGTTTCATTATAGATATGTAAGCACAGGCATGTGGACTGTCTCACTATATATATATATATATATATATATATATATATATATATATATATATCACATATACATATAAAAATATAGGGAAGAAGAGGAGGAGAAAGAGGAGGAAGAAGAGGAGGAAGAGGAGGAAGAGGAAGGAGGAGAAGGAGGAGGAGGAAGAGGCTCCTTCACGTGAACAGAGCCAGAAATACAAGTCAGACAGCATTAGTATGGTGGTGGCCAGCTGAAGCCTTCACAGGGACACAAGATGTTTCCACTTGTTCTCTACAGTAGGTAGGATTGTGCACAGAATTCTTCCCAATAGAATGCACATTTCTATTTGAGGCCAAGGCAGGTAATCAATAATGACTCTTCTTGACAATCTCTATTTTCTTTTCTGGCCAGATGTCTCCATGATGGAGAAAGCCCATGAAGAGCTGGAAGGTTCTGAAAATTGTCAATCATATCAGGGAAGGAACTTTTTTCTGGGATACATTAGACAATCAGGCTTTTGTTCACTACTTAACTTTTTCATTAGGCATTTCTTAATCTACCCACACAATAAACAACAACAAAAAATACCAAACAAACAAAAAACTTGCTTTTAAAGAAGGACACAAAAAAGAATTGAAGAAGCTGAAAGGGAGGGCAACCCCAAAAGAAGATCAATAGTTTCAACTAACCTGGACCCCAGGGAGTTCCCAGAGACTGAGCCACCAACCAGGAGCACACATGGGCTGGTCCATAGCCCTGGCACATACATAGCAGAGGTCTGCCTGATGTAGCCACAGTGGGAGAATATGTGCCTAATCCTCCAGAGACTTGAGGCCCCAGGGAAGGGGGAGTCTGGGGGTGGGAGCACCCACAAAGGCAAGAGTGAGGAGGAGTGGGATGAGGAACTGTGGGAGGGGGCACTGGGAAAGGGCAACAGCTGGGATGTAAAAAAACACATTTTTTAAAAAGGACACAAAAATATAATCAGGTCAGGAGTCGACAAAATAAAATGAAGGACAAGTATAAGGTCAAGGTAAGGGTGGCCCTCTCTAATTAGGACATTTCCTCTAGAGAAGAAAGAAATTCGGGAGGTCTGAAGGAAAGGAGAAGCAGGAGCAAAGGCATGAGGACAGGCAGAGTTAGAGAGGGACAGGTTGGTCCATTTCATTTCAAACCAGGAGGATCAGTGCAAACACCCATCAGACAGGCATTGTTGTAGACAGAGTTAACTCCCCTTGTACCTGCAGCTAACCTATGTAACACACGGATCTGAAACCCAAGAATTCAATAAGTAGGGGGGAAGGGAGGGAGGGAGGGAAGGAGGGAGGGAGGGAGGAGAGAGAGAGAGAGAGAGAGAGAGAGAGAGAGAAATGATAGACAGATAGGCAGGTAAATAGATGATAGATAGATAGATAGATAGATAGATAGATAGATAGATAGATAGATGATAGATAGATAGATAGATGATAGATGATAGATGATAGATAGATAGATAGATAGATAGATAGATAGATAGATAGATAGATAGATAGATAGATAGATGATAGATAAGTAATTGAGACTGTGGGGGGGGCAGGAGTAGAGAGAAGGGGTGCTGGTAATGAATGGAGCACACTTAACAGAGGAAATAATCTTGACTGGTCACATTCTGTGAGTTTTCCTAAGGTTTGATAGTTATCTACATACCCACGTACAAGTTTGGAACATTGAAGGCCTCCAAGTCATTTGCAATAGAAAACAGTTATGGGAGAGCTACTTCTGTTGAGCCAAGTGTAGCACAACGAAGGACAGGGAGTATTTTCCCTAAAGGAACTGACAGTCAGTCTCACTGGGCACCGGACAATAGAGGTGCAAAGGCATGCTAATTGATGGACACTGAAGAGTGCTGTGCGCAGGCAGGTCTGGTTTACAAACCATTGTTTACCAGGAGAGCAGAAACTCTCCTCAATGATAAAAGAACCTCTGGGGGAATCACCATGCCTGACCTTAAGCTGTACTACAGAGCAATTGTGATAAAAACTGCATGGAACTGGTACAGGTAGATCAATGGAATAGAATTGAAGACCCAGAAATGAACCCACTCACCTATGGTCACTTGATCTTTGACAAGGGAGATACAACCATCCAGTGGAAAAAAGACAGCATTTTCAACAAATGGTGCTGGTACAACTGGTGGTTATCCTGTAGAAGAATGCAAATTGATCCATTCTTATCTCCTTCTACTAAGGTCAAGTCTACGTGGATCAAGGAACTCCATGTAAAACCAGAGACACTGAAACTTATAGAGGAGAAAGTGGGGAAAAGCCTCAAAGATACGGGCACAGGGGAAAAATTCCTGAACAGAACAGCAATGGCTTGTGCTGTAAGATCGAGAATTGACAAATGGGACCTCATAAAACTGCAAAGCTTCTGTAAGGCAAAAGACACTGTTAATAAGACAAAAAGGCCACCAACAGATTGAGAAAGGATCTTTACCAATCTTAAATCAGATAGGGGACTAATATTCAATATATATAAAGAACTCAAGAAGATGG
>NC_034604.1:69981332-69984197 GCF_900095145.1 Mus pahari | reverse complement strand
AACCCAAGGAGCTAAAGTGGTCTGCAGCCCTATAGGAGGAACAACGATATGAACTAACTAGTACCCACTCCCCCCGCCCCATGCCCCAGAGCTCATGTCTCTAGTTGCATATATATCAGAGGATGGCCTAGTCAGCCATCAATGAGGGGAGAGGTCCTTGGTATTGTGAAGATCATATGCCCCAGTACAGTGGAATGCCAGGTCCAGGAAGCAGGAGTGGGTGGGTTGGGGAACAGGGTGGGGGGAGGGTATAGGGGGCTTTGGGGATAACATTTGAAACGTAAATGAAGAAAATATCTAATAAAAAACATTAAACAACAACAACAATAACAACAAAAAACAACCAAACTGTTGTTTAGATTTCAAGGGTGTCCCTTCCCTGACATCTCTAGAAGGAACAGTTTGCAGTAGGCATCTGTCCTGACCTTCTGGCTTTTAGAATCTTTCGACCTTGTCTTCTACAGTGTTCTCTGTGCCTTGGGTGTAGGGGCTGTTTTGTAAGTGTACCAATTAGGGTAGGATTTTTTTTTATTTTTATTTTTGCATTTACTTGAAAGTTTTGTTCAAGTCAAAGAGTCAAATGACCATGTAAAAGTGTTTTATTTGGAGGACTTTTTAAAATAATAAAGTAAAATATAGTAAGATATTTTAAGATAAAATAGTAAGATAAAAATAGGCTAACATGGATGAGAAAATTTTCATAAGGTCTCATCCCTAGGTGGAGGGTTACAGAAAATCAGTGACTGCTAAGGAAGGGATAATGGGTTTTCTTCAAGGATTTCTTCTCAGGTTATCTGATCTGAAGTGATCAAAACAAAACCCACGACATCAGAATTGGACAAAACAAACAAAAAGAAGGAAAAGAGCCCAAGAGAAACAGAGACCGACTGGTTTTATACACTCAGCCCATAAAAACACAAAACTGGAAGCCATCCTATGTGCACACAGAGGACCTGGTGCAAACCCAGACAGGTCCTGTACATGTTGCCTCAGAGTATGAGATCATGTGAGCTTTGCTTACACTGATTTATAGAGGGCGTTGGCTCCTGGTGTCCTCCATCCTCTCTGGCTCTTACACTCTTCTTGCTTCCCTTTCCTAACAAGATCTATCTGTACTCTCTAGTCTTTTACTATTTACGTAGCCTCTGTGTTTCTATAGATAGTAGCTTGGTTAGAGTTCACTTAACAGCTAATATCCACATATAAGTGAATGCATACCATATTTGTCTTTCTGGGTCCATGTTACCTCACCCATGATGATTTTTGTCTAGTTTTTTACCTGTGAATTTCATGATCACATTTTAAAAAATGTCTAATACTCCATATTTACTATAGTTTTTAATTATTTAAAACAATTTTTAAATTTAAACATATTTTGATCATATTTTCCCCCTCTAGAACTATAAAATATCATCCTGAGTGAGGTAACTAAGTCACAAAAGAACACACATGGTGTGCACTCACTGATAGGTGGATATTAACACAGAAGTTCAGAATACCCACGATACAATTCACAGACCATATGAAGCTCAAGAAGAAGAAAGACCAACGTGTGGGTGCTTCAGGGAACAAAATACTCACAGGAGGAAATATGGAGACAAAGGGTGGAGCAGAGACTGAAGGAAAGGCCATCCAGAGACTGCCCCACCTGGGGATCCGTCCCATATACAGACACCAAACCCAGACACTATTGCAGATGCCAAGAAGTGCTTGCTGACAGGATCCTGATAAAGCTGTCTCCTGAGAGGCTCTGCCAGAGCTTGACAAATACAAATGTGGATGCTCGCAGCCAGCCATTGGACTGAGCATGGGGACCCCAATGGAGGAGTTAGAGAAAGAACTGAAGGAGCCGAAGGGGTTTGCAACCCATAGGAAGAAAATCAATATCAACAAACCAGACCCCCCTACCCCCAGAGCTCCCAGACACTAAAGCATCATCCAAAGAGTGCGCATGGAGGGACCCATGGCTCTAGCTATGTATGTAACAGAGTCTTGTTGGACATCAAGGGGAGAAGAGGCCCTTGTTCCTGTGAAGGCTTGATGCCTAGTGTAGGGGAATGCCAGGCCGGTGAGGTAGGAGTGGGTGGGTGGGGGGGGAGCACCCTTATAGAAGCGGGGGGAGGGAGGTTGGGATAGGAAGTTCGCAAAGTGGAAACTGGGAAGGGGATGACATTTGAAATGTAAATAAAATATCCAATAAAAAAAACAACAGAATTCCCCAAAACCTAAAACCAAAATATTCCTCCATAAATAACCCTCACAAAAATGTAACCAAATAAAGAGACACAAGAAAAATGTGGTGAAGTTCATTGTATGAGGACTTTTCCCGAACTTGAGGCCTGTCCTGGAATGGACACAGGTCTTTCACTTGCTTGTTTAGAGTAACCCCAATATATTTTGTACTGTCTGAGGCCATTGTGAAAGGTGTTTCATCAGTTTTTTTCTGGGTCCATTTGTCATATGTATGAGGGAGGGATGCTGGTGTTTGTGGGTTAGTTTTGCATCCAGCCACTCTTCTGAGAGTGTTTATCAGCTGTAGGAGTTTCCTGGTGGAATTTTAGGCTCTATGTCTACTATCGCATCACTTGCAATGAAGGATACTTTGGCTTCTCCTTTTCTGATTTGTATCCCCTGGATCCCTTTCAGCTGCCTTGTGCTCTAGCGAGGACTCCAAGTACTATACTGAATAGGTGTGTTAGTCAGGGTTCTCTAGAGTCACAGAACTTACGGATATAGTCTCTATATAGTAAAGGAATTTATTGATGACTTACAGTCTGCAGTCCAATTCCCAACAATGGTTCAGTAGTAGCTGTGGATGGAAGTCCAAGGATCTAGCAGTTGTTTAGTCCCACACAGCAAACAGGC
>NC_034604.1:69974953-69980837 GCF_900095145.1 Mus pahari | reverse complement strand
CTGCTACATGTGCATCTAGAGACACAAGCTCTGGGGGTACTGGTTAGTTCATATTGTTGTTCCACCTATAGGGTTGCAGACCCCTTCAGCTCCTTAGGTACTTTCTCTAGCTCCTCCGTTGGGGGCCCTATGTTCCATCCAATAGATGACTGTGAGCATCCACTTCTGTATTTGCCAGGCACTGGCATAGCCTCACAAGAGACAGCTATATCAAGGTCCTGTTGGCAAAATCTTGCTGGCATATGTAATAGTGTCTGGGTTTGGTGGGTGTTTATGGGACCTCCCTTGTATTCCTAATCTCTCCAGGACTTTTATCATGAAGGGATGTTTGATTTTGTTAAAGGCCTTTTTCACATCTTACGAAATGGTCCTGAAGATTTTTGTCTTTCAGTTAGTTTGTATGGTGGATTACATTTGTCAATTTACATATGTGGAACTATCTCTGCATCTCTGGGATGAAGCCCGATCAGATTTCCTATTTTCATGTTCAAGTAGCTACTCCTGTGGCAGCAAATACAACTCCTCCGCCTTTGCTTCTCTCTCTTTCCTCTCCATCCTTGGAGGGAAGGAGTGGAGAGACAAAAGTCAGTTATAGACAGGGAACAGTGCCCACCAGTTCTGCATCATTTGTGGTATATACGAGAAGTCATCGCCTCCTACAAGGTTTTCTTCTAAGTTTTTGTCATCGTTAATTCTTTGGTGGTTTATTCTGAGCAGTGGCTTCTGGGAGTGTTTGTCATTCCAGAAACATGACATCTTAGGGACCAGCATCAGAAGAGGGTAATTTCAGTTTCATGTATGATCAGGAAGGGGGAGAGGAGGCAGTGGTAGTCAGCACCCTATGAATTACATAATTGTTATGCGATCCTCCCCACCCAAAGAAGCACCAACAAACGTGTTCACGGCAGGCAGGGTGTAGATGACAAACCTACGAAATAATTTCACCCACGTCTAAGTAGCCGGCCAGCTAACTGGAGTTACTTAGGGGGAGTTTGGGACAGGGGTTCCTTACAGGGAAATGGATGGCTCCGGGCGGGGCAGCTGCATCTCTGGGTGGGACAGCTGCATTTGCCTTCACCTGAGCATGATGGAGGACTCATGAAAGTTGAGTCTCTGGTGTTCCCTGCCAGACTTGCTGGCAGCTGAACTAGTTGGAGAGTCGCCTCTCCCCGGTTCCTGCTTTTATGACCTTGGAGAGGCATCTTGTGAATCTTGGTTTTAGGGGCTTTGTAGCACCGATTTGTTTCCTTCCTGATACTTGCACATTTCATTTGCCTCTGGAGTCTTAAGGAACCTCCCCCTCAGGAGGGAATGCTTCAGTTAGGAGGAAATGGGCACAAAATGGTCGTCCTTAGGATGCAGAGGGAGGGCGGCTTGGCTCACTTAGCAGTGAGCCCTGGCAAAGCCTCACTGGCTCCAGGTTCAAATTCCTGCTTTGTTATTTAGTAATTTAATATCTTAACCCCAAGCTTCAACTCAATAGACCCCACTTCCTAGCATTGTTGAGGGAATTATAGAAATTAATAGATCAAGACATTCAGCACAGCGTTCAGCTTACAGTAAAAGCTCAACTGATGTTGGCCGCTGTTACTCTGATTGACTGCCAAGTAACTGGATGGTCTCGACACGTACGCAGAGAGATGAGAAAACAAGTACGTTTAAAATCGCAGCTTCACCAGTGATGGTTAGTGCTGAATGCAAGCAGTATTTAAACATGTTTTTAAAGTACACAATTCGGGGAGGGGGGGAGGGATGTTGAGCCTTTGAAAAAGTCAATCTCTAGAGGGCCGTAAAAGCTATTTTAATCACTACAACTAATTACAAGGAAGTATAAATCAATAAACTTTGCTAAATGGTCTAAAATATAATAAAGAAAGCCATCATTAACAGTCATCCAGGAAGCTGCTGGCCTTAATAGATGATGTGAAAGAGGGAGGAGAGGAACAAGTTTTAGCATGTGCAAACTCCTGGCTTTGCCTTCAGGGAAGGTCTTGCTGTAGGGTGGAGGCAGGGGGTTACTCACTGTAGAGAATGTGTAAGTACTATTTCTAAATTACACGTGTGTTAGTCCTAGAATAGGGAAAGGTGGCCATCTGTAGAGAGGCGTTCAACAAGCACCTGTTTCTCAGTCCTCTTTGATGTCCTCCTTAAGACTGCACTTCTGTGGGCTGGTGAGATGGCTCAGTGGGTAAGAGCACCTGACTGCTCTTCCGAAGGTCCGGAGTTTAAATCCCAGCAACCACATGGTGGCTCATAACCATCCGTAACAAGATCTGATGCCCCCTTCTGGAGTGTCTGAAGACAGCTACAGTGTACTTACATATAATAAATAAATAAATCTTTAAAAAAATAAAAAAAATACTGCACTTCTGTTTTCAGAACAGGAACGAACCGAGGCCAAAGTAGGGACAGAGAGTCTCAGCTCCCCCCACCCCCCAGGGAATGCATGCCAGTTCCTGGCTCAAATGTTAGCACCCCAGGGCTGTGGCCTGAGCTACCAAACCCTCCCTGCTACTCTACTGTCTAGGAGAACCCCTTACCATGTGAGGCTTGCTTCTTGCCACCCCGGGTTTTCCTTGGTGTTCTTTCTATGCAAAGGCTGTGATCTGCCCACAAATGTTACACTCCAGTAGGGCTCCATTATTGTGAATGGTGATTGACAATCTCCTGCTCATGAGTTTGCCTGTCCCGGGGAGATCTAGCCTTGTTGGAACTGGCCAACACCGTTGCCTGTGTCACCTTGAACTTGTGAAGACCTTACAGAGACACTTGAGTTTCTGACCAAGCCACATACAGTCCTTCTCTGGTCTCTATTGTTTTAAATGAATGTTTTACCTGTATGAACGTCTCTGCAACATGACATGTGCCCACACAGACCAGGGAGGGCGTTGGAGTGTCCCAAACTGGCTTTATAGTCATAAGCTATGATGTCTGTGTACAGAATGAAAATGAAACCTGGGGTCTCTGGAAGAGCACCAGTGTTCTTAACGGCTAAGCCAGTTAAGAACAGTTCAGCCATTCCCTGTATTTGCAATGAGAAATGCCAAGAATGTTGCAGACAGGCTCTGTGCTGTAGTGAGGCTGAGAAAATGACCAGAAAGCTTGTCATGAGAATAATTGGGTTTGAGTTTACTCTGCAACTCAATAACTTTTATACTCAATGGCTAAATCAAAGGGCGGGCAATAAGTTCACAGATGATATAAACAGCATAAATATCCTCTAGACTGTTATCACATACGCAAGCTTCGTCTGGCTGAGCCAAGGCCCTAAAGAGAATAAATAGTTTGTAATCAGAGGTAACAGAAAACCTAATATATCCATGGTTAGTGTACTGGCTAGTTTTGTGTCAACTTGACACAGGCTGGAGTTATCACAGAGAAAGGAGCTTCAGTTGGGGAAATGCCTCCATGAGATCCAGCTGTAAGGCATTTTCTCAATTAGTGATCAAGGCAGGGAAGAGCCCCTTGTGGGTGGTGCCATCTCTGGGCTGGTAGTGTTGGGTTCTATAAGAGAGCAGGCTGAGCAAGTCAGGGGAAGCAAGCCAGTAAGTAACATCCCTCCATGCCCTCTGCATCAGCTCCTGCTTCCTGACCTGCTTGAGTTCCAGTCCTGCATCCTTTGGNNNATCAACAGCANTGTGGAAAGTGTAAGCTGAATAAACCCTTTCCTCCCCAACTTGCTTCTTGGTCATGATGTTTTGTCCAGGAATAGAATCCATGACTAAGACAGTTAGATATCTTTCTTTCTTTCTTCCTTCCTTCCTTCCTTCCTTCCTTCCTTCCTTCCTTCCTTCCTTCCCTCCTCCCTTCATTCCTTTCTTTCTTCCCTCCTTCCTTCTTTTCTTCTCTCCTTTCTTCCTTTCTTCGTTCCTTCCTCCCTCCCTTCTCCCCCCCCCACCTCTCTGTTTTCATTCTTGGGTTCTAGTATAAGTTTTTTATTTGGGGTAAACTATCTTCAAAACCAACTGCACATGTATCCAATAAAGTGCTATCATGGGAAACATAGTTGCAACCCTTGGAAGTCCTAATTAACTCATTCTGCAGCAGTCAATTTTCATAGATACACCATCTAGAAAACTGAAGAACCAGGCTCTGTCCAACAATCTACCTTGTTTAAGTGGGTAGCCATACAGAAATAAAGATCTGCCTAATCAGACTGTTTTATTTTTCAAATGAAGATTAATTTTCTTCTACATACTTAAGCCTTTATATATCTGCAAAACTAGACTTGGGGATTTGGAAGTGAACTTTACTAGTTAACGTAGATAATTTTAAATGCAACTAGTACTTTCAGACAATTGATGATAGGTTATCCTTCTTATTGATGAGGCTAGTGCATTGTAACTGCTAAAACAATACATTCAGATTAATATTTTCCAAATTGTTTGGAGCCATTTTCTTCCAAAATTAGAATTCCTAGCACAGAACATGTACAGGATATGACTTGGAGATTTTGCGATTTTTCAAGTGTCCCTCCAGAATTTCTGTGTTTAGTTTGATATCTTATCCTTCAAAATAGTCACCCACGAAATCAACTCTGGATGATCTTAAAACCCAGAAGCAAGTACAACGCTGGGCAGACATGCTTAAATAACTATTCTATGGTTCAAAGGACCCATGAGTGAGCAAGGGCTGGCTGGCAAGGGAATGCAGAGAACACATTTAGCCTTTGATGGCTGCATTTCCAACCTTACCACTTTTATTTAAAAGTCCCCAGTAACGACAAAGCTTTGCAGTTTGAGATGCACACATCTGATTCCTGGAAGTGTTTAAAAATCAGTTAGATGAATCTTGGGAAGAAGAGAAGTGACCTTGGCAGGATAAGGACTCTTGGAGAAGTACAAGGAAATACCAAAGCACTGCAGGATAAGGACTCTTGGAGAAGTACAAGGGAATACCAAAGCACTGCAGGATAAGGACTCTTGGAGAAGTACAAGGGAATACCAAAGCACTGCAAGCCACTTGCTCATAGCCTGGCTCTGGAGGCAGTTCCAGAAAGGAGTTGAGCATGAACAATAACTCTGAGCTAGGTAAACCCATCTCAATGGGACTGTCAGAAGGACTATGCTCATTTGAATGGACAGAAAAATCAGCATGCTAATTTTCTGCATTTTTAAAGTTGGATGGTAAGGTTAGATGATTTTTTTTTTAAAAAAAAAATGTAACTGGGGAGAATATCTGATAACATTATTCTAATATAAAGTGGATGTAATCCCATTTTCCTTATTTATTTCTGATATTAAAAATATCTGGGGCTAGAGAGATGGCTCAGGGGTTAAGAGCACTGACTGTTCTTCCAGAGGTCCTGAGTTCAATTCCCAGCAACCACACGGTGGCTTACAATCATCTATAATGGGATCTGATGTCCTCTTCTGGTGTGTCTGAAGATAGCTACAGTATATGCATATAAATAAATAATTTTTTTAAAAAGTAAAATAAAGTACCTGTTCTGAATATCTGTTACCTCAACAAAAATCAAAAGGTTTTTAAACAACAACAAAAAAATGTCTGAAACGGGAAGCCCAGAATTGGAATGATGACTCTGTAGTTGCCAAGGGCTTGAGTTCCTGTGTATTAGTGTATTGTTTCCAGCTTCAAAATCACCATGTTACCCCAAATGGCTGCCATGGCTTTGTTCACATTTCAGTCTTCAAGAAAGAAGGAAGAGCAGTTCAACAAGATGGCACAAAGCACTTGTCGTATGAGCCTGATGACCTAAGTTCAAACTCCAGGACTCACAGCAAGGTAGAAAGAGAGCCCCTACTCTGGAGTTGTCTCTCTGGCCCCTGCATGTGCACCATGGCTTGTGTGCATGACCTCCATATTTCTCTCTCTCTCTCTCTCTCTCTCTCTCTCTCTCTCTCTCTCTCTCTCTCTCTCTCTC
>NC_034604.1:69967964-69974843 GCF_900095145.1 Mus pahari | reverse complement strand
ACACACACACACACACACACACACACACACACACACACACACACACACACACAGAGTATCAGCCATTTCTTCTTTTATACAGTCCAGGACTCAAACTCAGGGAATGGTGCTGCCCATAGTGGGCCTTAGGTTTTCCCATTTCAAAGAACAGAACCAAGGCAATCCTCACAGACAGCTTACAGCCCAACCCAACCTAAACAATCCCTCATTGTAACTTCCCAGGTGATTCTAGACTGTATCAAATTGACAAAGTAATCATCGCATCAACTTTCCACAGCGTTGGCCAGTGCCAGCTTTACTTCTTTAAGGACAGAACTCTTCTCCGATTGATCATGTCCCCTGGAGCTAAGGAGAGTTCTCCCTCTGTCATCTACACTTACTGCTCCATGTAAGGAAATCCGGATGTGAAACCCTCTCTCCTTGCCTGCTGCAAACTGAAGGACAATTATTCTGGCATTCTGAGGTCTGGAAGCGGCAGGTGAACAGGGGATGCTTTATGAGTTGGGCTGAAAGCTTTGTTACTTTGTTACAGTCTTTCTCGATCTTGTCATTTAATTGGGCATTAAAATAGAGAACACTATTTGTATCGCTGTCTTCTTCATTGGCGAGCATCTGGGTTGACCCTGGATGATGCAGTGATAAAACAGTGAGAGAAAAGTGTGTCTTTCTTCTGCTGTCATTTTGGAGAGCCAAGGATCCTTATTTGTCCCTCCCCCAAAGAGTGGCTTTATTTTTAGCCACCTGCAGTGCTGCAGGTGGATGTCCTGTTGGATTCTATAAGGCAGCTCAGACAACCCAGGCACATCCAGTTTTAGCAAGAAGTTCTTTTTTTGTTCTGGCTTAAAAGCACCACATACTACCATATCGAGGATGAGGTGTCCTCTGAATTAGTGAAGAGCCATGTGGGGTAAACGCCATGTTCCCATAGCACATGCTGAACTCCTTGGTGCGTTTTCTTTGAAGGCCTTTGGGTTCTGCTGAGTTGTTTTATGCTTGCATAGAGGACTGTTGGGCTCTAGTGCTTTTAAAGAGAAAAAAAGACTTAGATAAAAATACCTTAAGAAACGAGGCCCTGGGACTGGGGGTGAGGGGCTGGGGGGGGGGGAGAGGGGAGGAGGCAAGGATGCCGAAGCACTGGGGTGAGCTCCAGAACTCTGGAGTCTGGGATTTAGGAGAAAGGGGAGACCTCAGTGTAGCTTTCCATTCTCGAGTAGACTCTGCGCTAAGCGTGCTCATCAAGACAGTTCAGAGCGCTGCTAGGGTGGTGACTTGGACGTAGTTTTCAAACCTCCCCTTTACTTTATAACCATTTGCTGGTATTTGTGCAACAATAACTGAGACATTTGAAGCTACAAATAGAAATAAAAGAACAATGTCTTACCTTGGTTTGTCAAACAAGTGTCTCTTCTGCCCAGACCCATCCTTAAGGGAACATTCTTCAAGACAGCATCTCCATCCTTTTTCTTAGGCGCCTGCAGGGACCTTATTTTCACATGGCCTATCCCATGGCCTCTCATTCTTCATGAGCCAATAGGTATAAATGAGCGGGCTTCTTCTGATCTCATAATGCACACGATGGTTGGCTCTTAGTCACTAGCCTGTTGTGCCACTGTGGTGGGCGAAACCTTGGAAAGCAGATACTTGTGGGAGGAAGTGAGGTCATTAGAGGTGTACCTTTGAGTGGAATATTGGAAACTTGGGCCTCCCTATTTTGTCTCTTGGCATCCTGGTGCCTCTACATACTTCCATCACAGTGGCAGTGAGATCAACTGACTATGGGCTGAAACCTATAAGGTAAAATAAATCTTTTATTCTTTGGATTTTAACACCTCTCTCTCTCTCTCTCTCTCTCTCTCTCTCTCTCTCTCTCTCTCTCTGTGTGTGTGTGTGTGTGTTCACATGTGTGAATGTAGTCGTGTGCATGCCACGGTGCATATGTAGATGTTAAAGAAAAACCTCCAGCATTGGCCCCTATCTTCTACTTTGGTTTGAGATAAGGTCTCATCCATGTTGCATATACCAGGCTAGCTAGACCATGAGCCTCTAGAAATTCTCCTGCCTCAACCTGCCATTCATCTTAGGAGCACTGGAATGATAGGTGCATGCAATCAATCCAGGTTTTATGTGGGTTCTGAAGGTCCAACTTCGATTCTTCATTACTTCTGATGCAAGTGCTTTACCCACTGAGACATCTCCCAGTGGACAATCCTCCTTTAAAAAATATTTTAAAAGTGTATGTGTGTATGCCTGAATAGATGTGCACTATACATGCAGTGCCCAATGAGGCCAGAAGAGGGCACCATATACCCTGGAACTGGAGGTGCAGAGTGCTATGAGCCGCCTGTCATGGGTGCTAAGAACTGGATCCAGATCCTCTGCAAGCAGATCAAGCATTCTCAGCCTCCGAGGCCTTCCTCCAGCCCTAACTTTATATTTTTTATACATCCACGCATTTCAGGTGTTTGTTACAACATCAGAAAACTGACACCATGTTGCACCACAGATACGAACATTTATCTATCAGGAGGAAGTGCATGATAACAGAGCTGGTGTGTAAAAGTATTAAATATCATGAATATACACTTTTTAAAAAATTCATTTTCCTGCTCATCCTCTTCTTTGTGTGTGTGAACGTGTGTGCATGCATGTGTGTATATCACATGAATGTGGAGATGCTCACAAGGGTACCAGACCCCTGGGCCTGGATGGGCGGTTGTAAGTTGATGGGTGTAGGTGTTGGGAGCTAAGTTTGTGTCCTCTGCAAGAGAAGTGTGGCTGTTGTTTCTCTAGCCCCCCTGGTAATGCCTTTTAAATATCATTTAAAGTCTGCCAAGGAGTGCCAATAGTGAGCAGTATCCAGTTAGGATAGTCTTTGGCAACTTCAAGCCAGGAAGTCATCCATGGTGAACCCAGAACTACCTTAGAAATTACTACTGCGAAGGGTCACACTTGGCCTCGTCTGTTTATTGCATCTAAAAGGCATCTTTGGCATAAAACTATTATATGGATTTGGATTTAACATCACAGTGAAGAGGAAGCCGTGGTGGTAACCCCATCACCAAGTCTGTCAGAAGACCTGACGGGAACTGGAAAGATTCTAAGGCCATGGATTGGAGCCCAGATGCTGAGGGGATCAAAGGCTATCCTAACCCTTAATAATCATCTGTGAAGGAAATCTGTTTTCAAAAATAATTTATTCAAATACTTTATGCCAAAATAACTCTAAAAAGCATTAGTTTCTGAGTTGCCCCCAAGCAAATATGCACTTAACTACATGAACACATCTATTACGTCATAATTTTTTTTATTATAGACTTTTTATCCACATGAATGTTAAAGAAACTACAACAGAGTTAAATACCATTTTTGATAACATGATTATATTCTTAATTACACTCAATATTAAACTGTAAAATATTTCCAGAGGAATACAATCTTCATACAGCAGGCAAAGTACCAGAGAGGAAGGGGCCATGTGTCTGTCCAGCTTGCTATGGAAAGCAGGTTTGTCTAAACCTAAGTCCCCATTCCCAGGATTGTTCTTCTCTCTTCTTTCCACTAGGAATCCCTTCCGGAAAAGCAAAGGAGAATCGTATGGTGCCGCAGAGACCACACGAACATTTCCCCACTCAGCACTTCCTACCCTCTGGGTTCAGCTATGCTTTCAAAACACAAATATTCAAACTTTGGTTCCACCAAAAGATGTGACAAGCATTGACCAGTCCGGTTGGCTCCCCCCTCCCCCCTCCTAATGAATGGCCGCCACAGTCTATTTTACATGGTTGCCCATGCTGGCGCGAGGTCACTTGTCCTTGGCTTTTCTCGAACCTGGTTTTGGTGCCCAAGCCCTTTCACTTTGCAGTTCTTCTTTCTGCAGGTCCGAAGTGCTCCGTGGTAGGCTGTATCTTACAGAACAAGAGTAAGTGGGTCTGTCGCCTGGGAGGGAACAAAAACACACAACAACCTAAGAAAACAAGAACATTTAGAGTGAGGGAGAAGATAGCTTTATTACAGTTTCAATACATTTCAAATGAGTGTGTGTGTGTGTGTGTGTGTCTACACATGCATAGGTTGTTGTGTGTGTTGTATATGCACATGTATAGGTTGTTGTGTGTGCATGCACACTGGAGTACGTGCATACCTATTAATATGTATGTGGAAGTCACAGGTTGATGTCGGTGTCTTCCTACATCACTCTCTCCTCTATTTTTTGAGGCAGGGTCTCTCACTGAACCTGGGGTCCCTGATTTTGCTAGGCTGGACGGCCAGTGAGCCCCGGGGATACCCCCGTCTCTGCTCTACCAGTGCTGGGGCTTCAGAAACACACAGCTGCATGATCAATAGGCATCCAAACTCAGACCCAGATGTTTGTGAAGCAAGCACTTTGCAGAGCCTGAATACAATTTTTAAAATGTAAGTATGCTTGGTATCTGTGCATATTTGTACGCTATGCAGGATTATGCATCTCTGCTGACTTTGAAACAACCGAGAACCGTTAGTGCTCTGCTTTGCCTTGCCTGCTTCACGGGAAAGGCAGTTGACTGGATTTAGAAATTCCAGTTTGTTGTTGGGCAAGAATGAAGCCAGCCTGCCATGGAAGAACCGATGCAACCCCTGCTCCCCGGCCTGCTGGTTTTGCCTGAATGCTCTAAAAACATGCTATTTTGATTGTTTATATTATTACTTTGTCTTATGGCAGCAGCAAAACTGTAGAAAAAGCCTAATGGATCTGTCATTCAAAATCAACAAGAGCATCAGATTGGCACATTCATAACGGATGACAAGAGGTGAAGCTGCAGGTCAGGGATCAGAGAAGCGCAGATAAAGTTCAGAGTCTCGGACCACACAGCAGGTAGTGTGTTCTCGTCTCTGTTCATCATGAAGGATGGAGAAGCAGCTGGCTGTATCTCAGTGATAAAATAAGGATTAAATAAGACAATTGACATAGGCACTGAGGACAGTGGGGATCCATGACTATTCTCAGTACAGGTTCTGAGAAGACCTTTGTCCTCTACCATCTGACAAGCGTCTTCCTCCATCTTTGGCCATACAAAAGGAAGACAAGGGCTGGTGAGATGGCTCAGTGGGTAAGAGCACCCGACTGCTCTTCCGAAGGTCCGGAGTTCAAATCCCAGCAACCACATGGTGGCTCATAACNATCCGTAACAAGATCTGACGCCCTCTTCTGGAGTGTCTGAAGACAGCTACAGTGTACTTACATATAATAAATAAATAAGTCTTTAAAAAAAAAAAAAAAAAAAGGAAGACAATATCTTTCAACATCCTTCTGCAATGTTTTTCTCATTGCTTTTAAAGTTCTTCCTTTCTCTCCCTCTTTCTCTTCCTTCCTTCCTTCCTTCCTTCCTTCCTTCCTCTCTCTTTCTTCTTTCTTTCTTTCTTTCTTTCTTTCTTTCTTTCTTTCTTTCTTTCTTTCAAACGAAGTGAAAACACTAGGAATTTAGCAGAAGGGTAGATATTCTTAATTTAGGTGAGTGTGTGCAGAAGCCACATTTTCAAACCCGCTGGAAGTGTCTCAAGTAGCAGTTAGTGATAGAAAGAATGCAAACAGAGGCAGAAATAGGTGGGTCATCTTCTGTGCCTTGGTTACACATGCTCCCAATTTGGTTTTTAATAAGAGTAGCCTCAGGAGCTAGGGAGACAGCTTAGTGGTAAGCATGAACCGCTCCTGCGGAGGACCAGAGCTGGATTCCCAGCAGTCATGCTTGCTTGATTACACCTGCCCATGACTCCAGCTCCAGGGCATCTGACACCTTCCTCTGGGTTCTGTGGGTACTTGTACTCATGTGTACCCTGCCCCCTCCCCACATAATTAAAAATAAAATAAAACTTAAAAAAAAAAAAAAAACCAAAAGCAGCCTTCTAGAGTAGGAGAAAGAATGCAGCAGAGAAGTCTGGGATGCAAGAGTGATTCCCCAGGGTTGCAGGACAGGAAGAGATCTCACCCTTTTATAATGTATACAAAACATTATATGCAATGTAACAATGTAACGTATTAATGTGATATAACAGCAAAGCCAAAGCTTTTGCCTGGGTTACATTGTGTAACATTTAGAATCTTGCCTGCTCCTCAGCAGTTCTAGTATCCAAAGAAGTCAAACAGAGAAGGACTGTGAATCCTGCCATTATCAGTAGCAAGCTGCGTGGCCTCCCAAAGCTTCAGTGTTTGGATCTATGAAATGGGATCTGAAATGGGATCTACCTTACAGACTTACAACAGCTACCTCACAGAGCTGTAAACCGCAAAGGTTAATAGAGCAGAATCCGTTTGATTCTGGATCTGGCACAGTTAATGCTAAAGTAATGGTAGATAGTATTGTTACAGCTTGGAGAACAGTGTACCACTGTAAATGAGCCTCCTAGGATGCACTTCCCACTTAGGTAAAACAGTTTCATTATTTCCTGGTAAAGATTGGGTGTTTTAGCCAGTTATCTGAACGACACTTGTAAAAGTATGAAGGTAATTAAGAAAAGAAACAGTGATAATTAGAGCCACATAGACATTGTAACATTCTCTTTTGGGGGTAGTGATTGCAGGCAGGTTATATGAGGTGTCTAGACAGGAGCTGGTCAGAGCAATCATTACAGACAAGGAAGAATACCAGAAGTGATTCTGAAGTTAAAAATGGGCCCAGGGGCTCAAGAGATGGGCTCAGTGGTTGAGAGCACTTACTGCTCTTCCAGGGGACAGGGCTCACTTTCCAGCACTGATAAGGCTCACAGCCATCTGTAACTCCAATTCCAGGATGACACTTTTGACCTCTGTGAACTTCTGTACATACATGGTGCACATACATACAGGATTCACACACACACACACACACACACACACACACACACACACACACACACACACACACA
>NC_034604.1:69936269-69967529 GCF_900095145.1 Mus pahari | reverse complement strand
CTATATCAGGGTCCCTTCAGCAGAATCTTGTTGGCATGTGCATTAGTTTGGATGTATTTCTTAACTCTTTCTCATTGCTTTCCTGAGCTCGCAATACAACAGACTAGCCAAGCAGAACAATGTCTAATCTAATGGGGCTTGTTTTAGTAGATGCTTTAGAGATAAATAAACTAAACTACCCTTTACACAGCTGGTTTCTAAACAAATAGAATTCATTGCCCCAAAGGGGACTGTGCCTAGGTTGAAGAAAGACTTTAAATAAATCCACTGATAATGACTATTTTAAGGGCGGGTTAAGAGTGTTCAGTGCATATGCCGGAACTGTAAGGTTGGTGTTAATAGGACTACCTTGGCTCTTCCGGTGGAATTACAGTTACTGTGCCGGCCTGGGTAGATGCTTTAATTTGACACACCATGGAATTTCTTATGTTCTAACAGAGGACCAAAGAGGATTTGTGGCACAGTGGTATGTGGCAGTCGTCACTGAGCTTATTAAATGGATTGCCTGTGGTTTTGAAAAGCTTCCTCCCCTTAATATTCATATTGGCATCCACTGGGTGGTATGAGCATTGCCTTAAGGGTCACTCTTGCATAAGACGCTAATGCATCAGGCCCTAATTTGGAAACCTGTGGTCACTCAGGAAGACAGAACAGCCTCTCTCCCTGGGTGTAACGATTTTTATCTTATAATCTCTCTTGGGGTAACTCCTCGAAGTCCCACTGAAAGTCTGAGACCGCCTCTAACAACATGGTCGTGATTCTCTGCTTGGCTGACTTAGCTAAGCAGTTAAGTAACCGCTAATCTTCCCAAAGCACCAGGGTCTACTTAGAGAAATCCCTGTTGTCTGCAAGGATGGAAACAAAATCAGCATGGGGGAAGCATTAGTTACTAAGCATAAATCAATCTCTTTCTCTACCGTGGCGCAGCCATGTGCTACGCCACTGGCAGAGATTTCACAACTGGGAGTGTCACTGTGTAGGTGAAAGACTGGCTTTTGTGACAAGCAGGGCAGGTGGGGTGGGAGGGAAAGGAAGAAAGACTCCTTGACATTCTTACACATGTATCAAGCCACCCTCTCATGGATGAACCTCACAAACACCGAGACAAGCGTTCAATATAATATCTTTTACACGAGGCTCACAAATATGCAAAACTAACTTATATTGAGGGCAAGCCATGGGAGAAACTGGTTGGGAGCAAGGCAAGACTGTCATCAAGTGCTTGAAACTTAAAAGCAAATTTATCTCGTAAATACTGACTCTGTTTTGACTGCAGACATCACCACTTACTTGACATCATAATTTGTAGGCTTTGCCAAATGAGGGTTATACAAAGGTTATTTTTAAACACTCTTGCTAATATTTTTTTTTCTCGTAATTTGAAGAAAATTAGTTTGGCATTTCCAAATACTTATGACCACTGATTTGGGCTGTTCTTGCCTTGATTACCTTTGATATCCTGATTTAAGATGGAATCTGAACAACTTAAAACGTTCTTGTTCTCTTTCCTAGTACCAGCTTTCTCTACCACAATATGGAAAAAAAAAATCAACAAGTCAACATCAGACTTAGGAAAAATATTTCAGCTGAGAGCCAAACTCACCCAAACACTTGAATTTAGCTTTATGGAGACAGCATAGGATACTTTTACTTTAATCTCTGCTAAGAACAAGATGTCTAGCATGGGGTAGACAATACTGTGTCTAAGGCTGTGTGCCTTGGCATCTCTTCCTGGCTTGGCAACACAGACACAAAATGTCACATCTCCCCTCTCTGTATTTCATTACCTGGTGTACAAAATGAAGAGACAGCACAGGATTTGGAGAGACAAATGAAATGGCGGCATTATCATTACCAAAGCAAATACTGAAGTATACTCCCAATAGAGATGGCAGCAAGGCCAGTCATGCGCACATGGTAGATACACAATGTGCCGAAGAGAAGCTCGGGCTAGAGAAAGGACAGTGAACCTCCTTTGTAAGGGTTTCCCTCACGGATAGACTCTAGCGAGTTAAAAACACAATTCGGAGCGGGGACGTCTCACATCTTCTGAAGGCAATGAAGAAAATGCACCTCTTGCCCAGGAGGAAATGCTACCCCGAGGCTTGGGAGATAGTGCGGTGGGCAAAATGCTCCCTGTGAAAACACAAGGACCTGAGCTGGGATCCTTGGTACCCGGAGAAAACCTGGGTCTGGTGCCCCGTATCTGTAACCCAAGCGCTGGGCTGAGGGGATGGTAGAGACAAGCGGATCCTGGTAGCTTGCTGCCGCCAGTCTAGCTGAGGTGGTGACTTCCGGTTTCAGTGACGATACGGGATCAAAAAGTAAGATGGAGAGCAAATAGGAAGATAGCCCAGCATTGACTTCAGGCCTTCAGATTCTGCATGGACAAGTGTTCCTGTGTTCATACATAAATGCATGCATGCATGCACAAAGGCACGCAAGCACACGAATACCCTGGAATTGGCTTGATTCAGAAATTCTGACCCTTAGATCATCCTAACCTATTTTTTCATAGAAACAAACATGTTCTAGGTTTTTGCAGTCTTACAATTCAAATTAACGAGCCGGGAGTGGTGGCACATGCCTTTAATCCCAGCACTTGGGAGGCAGAGGCAGGCGAATTCCTGAGTTAGAGGCCAGCCTGGTCTACAAAGTGAGTTCCAGAACAGCCAGGGCTATACAGAGAAACCCTGTCTCGGGGAAAACAAACAAACAAACAAACAAATGCGTCTTCCTCAACACCAAAGGCTGCTTCTGAATTTTTGATTTTTTTTTTTTTTTTTTTTTTGGTTTTTTGAGACAGGGTTTCTCTGTGTAGCCTTGGCTGTCCTGGAACTCACTCTGTAGGCCAGGCTGGCCTCGAACTCAGAAATCCGCCTGCCTCTGCCTCCCGAGTGCTGGGATTAGAGGCGTGCACCACCATGCCCAGCTGCTTCTGAAATTCTTAGGCATAATTAACTATACTTAGAGAATTTTCACTGCCTGTTTCCCCTTAAGTTTAATTTTTTTTTTTTTTTTATCTTTTAAATTGTTACCAGGAAAGTGACCTTGAAGCTGGTTTCATTTGCAAGAATTATTTTGGTTTAGGGAAAAGCCAGCTCACTATTCCCTGAACAGAAAGTCTCCGTAGTCTATGTTACTCCTCAGTTCATATCATCGGAAGTCACCACCTCAGCTAGACTAGCGGCAGCAAGCTATCACGATCTGCCTGTCTCTACCATCCCCTCACCCCAGCGCTTGGATTACAGACATGGGCCACCAGACCCAGGGTTTCTCCAGGTGATGGAGAGTCAGACTCAGGGAGACTTCTGGCAACAGCGCTGGGTGAGAGATGACACACTGCTGATGTTTCAGAGGGCCAGAGGGACCCTCACGGAGAAGGAAAGATCAAAATAGAAAGATTCATGTTTCTAAAGACTGGATAGAGATGTTTGTAAATCTAGGAGTTTGCCATGACATTTCTAGGAAGCCCTTAGCCATTCATTTAGGAAGTCAGAGCCTGGGATTACAAACCCATTTGCTCTACTGATTAAACACTGGAGACAACTTTCTCAATCCCTTGGGCTATTACTAACACCCCAATGAGGAGCACACCAGCACTGGCAGGAAGGATTATTGAGAAAACCTGTGCCCATTGGCAATCTCACCTTTTAGCTTTTGCTGAGATGGGCGCCAAGCTTCTCTTTCCTGATCAAGCTTGCTGCATAGGGGATCTGTAAGACAGAAACACACAAGGTCATCAAGCTAGAGACAGGTGCTCAGTGGAGACCCTTCCCCCCCTAACAACACTGGTGGATCTTCCCTGCAGAGAAGAGCATTCTCTAGGCTCAGCAGTGCCAGGCTGCTGGGGCACAGCGTGGGAAAGGCCACCTACAGGCTATCGAAAACATGAGAGTGTTGCTACAGAGAAGCATTGAGGTTAATACGAGGCTTTTAACAAGGTATTAATAGTATGGTATTATTAGTATTTGACAAGTGAGTTACAATGTTGAAATAGGTCCAAAGGGCACAAACGATGAATGTGATTACAAACTAGCACAAGGTAATCGGTTTAATTAGAGTGTTTCCTTTATAAAACATGCTACCATGGTGAATCACAAAGAAGACTAAGCATAAATTATTACTGTGGGTAAATTCTCAATTACTGATGAGAAGAACCAGAAATAACCGCACTGAATGGGGGACATGGCTCATTCTATCTGGAGGGACTTGAGTCTGAATAGTGGGTTGAGAATGGAAGCCTATCACATTTGATATGCGACTTTTCATTAGAAAGTCCAAAGGGCTGAGAGGAGACATACATTATTTACATTTGCTTTCACACTGACCCCGGTCAAACGGCCCTGTCATTGTGTTATTCTAACCCTGTTCAAGCAACTCAGTCATTGTCTTTCCTGCCTGCATCCTTCTGAGGTTAAATGTGGACTCTAAATTTGCATCTATGTTACACTTGAGGGGACACATATCCAGCCCTCTTTTGATATTTTGTTTATTTTTATTTTGTGTGTATGATCGTTTGGCCTGCACGCATGTGTGCACACCGACTTCATGCAGTGCTGTGGAAGGCCGGTAGAGGGGTCAGATTCCCTGGGAATAGTTATAGACAGTTGTAAACTGCCATGTGGGTGCCGGGAATTGAACCTGGCTCCTTTGGAAGAGCAGCCAGTGATCTTAACAGCTGAGCCAGCCTCAATACTCAGTCTTTTAGAATGTAACCCAAAAGATGACTGTTACATACAAGTAGTAAGGGGAAAAATACAATCATTTTCCTTCACTTAGATAATACTTCCTCTCTGCCTCCTTCTCCCTCTTTTTCCCTCCCTCCCTCATCTTTCTTCCTTCTTTTCTTTATAGCTCAGGCTGAATTAGACTTGTGATCCTCCTGCCTCAGCCTCCCATTTATTAGGATTATAGGTGTGCACCGGTGTGCTTGGCTATGGAGTATTTTGATATTTTGCTAACGCATCTCTTCACTCCCAGCCTTTTAATGGATATTAGCTTTACTCTCTCGATCCACTCACTGGTCCACACGTGAGCCTTTATCAATGGAAAGAGACTGTGAGATGACAAGGCTGTGGTGACTAAGAGAAACAGGGCCGATTTTGCTATAAATTGTTCTAATGGACAAGAAGAAGAGAAAAAACAAGCACCTCGCCATTTTGAAACACGAACATGTCTGATAAAGCGCAAGCAGCAGCATTGAAATTAGCTAACCACACAGCAGCATAAAGTGTTCAGTGCTCCAATCTCATACGGTAGGATGTGGGCTGAGATCATTCAGGTAGCTTTGACAAGGGCCATTAGATAGGGACCTACTCTAGTCACTTCTTCTCATGGAAGGTTGTGTTATACCTGCTATTCAGAGACACCCTTGAATGGAGGTTTCCCATTCTGGTGTAGGCTGTAAATACCAAAGAATGTGGGTGATCTCCCTTGTAAGCTGCATAATATGAGGGTCTTGAATGGAATTTTATCATTTAGGATAGCAAGATCTGATATAAACCTCCAAGTGAGATAAGTCAACAGAAAGACATGCTTGTTCCATTTCCCTGTTTACAAAGGGTATTTAAAATGAGGATCAGATACTACAGGACTTTGTAGGGGCCTTTTATGTGCAGGGCAGTGTAGGAGAGAAATTCATAGCATCCTGGACCACTCGCCAGAGTGAGTAAACCACATGCTAACCCAGAGAGAGCTGCCGCAATGATGCTTCTGTCAGCCAAGTCTCATCTCTTCCCTTTCACTTCCCCTCCTCTCCACTCTCCTTCTTCCCCTCCCCTGCTCACATTTTATCTAGCTAGGAAAAAAGGGGTGGGGGCTATTTCCAAATAATGGCATCAGGGTCTCAGAGCTCCAGGTTAGAACTTAAATGGCCACAGAGAGTTGTCTTCATACAAATACAGGCTTCCATGTCTGTGGCTTTGGAGCAAGGATAAAATAAAAGCCAGGCAACGCAAGGGCAAAGAGCCTGTGCATCTGACCCTGCATCATAAGTGGTAAATAAAGATTACCACATGGCCCACTCATTCCTTAAAACTATAGTAGTTTACAGAGCCCAAGGCCCACCTTCCCCTGGACATTTTCACATCTCTGAAATTGGATGTATGATGATTGATGGTATATTAGAATTATAGTTGGAAGCTTTTCTCTCTGTGAGTCATTAGGCAACGGTACCTTGTTCAGTTGATGGTTTCTCAGACTCTACAGAACGTAATACTGGATTTACAGATGCCAGCAAACACTCCTGACTTGGGAGCTTTGTATTCTACAGGACCTATTTAAACTTCTTAGTCCCATGGAAGACTGCCGTAGGACTTACAAAAGCTCTCTTTTCATTTTGGCCCGTGTGGAAATCATTAGGCTTGGATAGGGAACTTTGAAATGTTTATAACTTATATCCTATCCAGTTGACCATAGAGGACAAAGGCATTGGTATCTCTCTCTCTCTCTCTCTCACACACACACAAAAGATAACTTTCTATTTTGTGCCAGTTAGTTTGAGTCCAAACACTCAGGTGAGCCAATATCTCGAAGGTAGAAACATGACAAGGATGCCCCAGGATGGAGGGACGTCATTGTTAAGACACAGGACACTTGATCACTAGAGGAAAAAGGTGCCTAGTGGTCAACGTGTCTATACTATAGAGTCTTACAGAAGCTCCTGTGGAAGTTCAGATTTTCATCAAGCCCAAAGGCTCGCAGGGACCTCCTTAGTACATATACTTAGCCACAAAGCAAAGCTTCTTAATGTCTCTGGGAATCTTTTTGTAAAAATACCAGACAGGAACAGTTCTTTCTGTCTTTTATAGAAATTAGGTCAAGTTCTCCTCCCAAGGAATGTTAGACAACATCCGAGGAAAGATGGTTGTCATGGAGAGGCTGTCTTCTCACTCAGGAGCTGGCTCAGAAAGACTTACAGTTCCTCAGTAAAGAGCTAGCGTGTTCCCATCCCAGGGAAGTGGTAAGCTGATTTGACCGCGAATGAAACATCAGTACTGAATTTATTGCTCGAATGTTATTTTAATTGAAGGCTTTTAGTGGGGGGGGGGTGTGCTTCCGGTTCCCCGGCTGCGTGTGACTGCAGCTTTCTAGAACAACAGCAGAGGGCGCTTCAAGACTGGCACATGTCTTATAACTCTAAGCCTTGGCAGTAGCTGTCAGACAGGTTCAGGGGCTAAGTCTGGGTCTAGCCCTGGATTGATGGGGTGCTCTGTACTGGTGGTTGACAACATCCTTGAAGATCTCGGGGTTTGAAGAGCGTACCTTAGGCAAACCTACAGTAATTGCTTAGACAGGTGTTCTTTCTTAAAGAACAATTGTCAAATTAACAATGAAAAAAAAATCTCATCAAGTTCTTGCTAGAAATTATTACATTTTCCAGGACTTAAGTCTCTTTCTTTCTTTCTTTCTTTCTTTCTTTCTTTCTTTCTTTCTTTCTTTCTTTCTTTCTTTCTTTCTTTCTTTCTTTCTTTCTTTTTGTTTTTTCGAGACAGGGTTTTTCTGTGTAGCCCTGGCTGTCCTGGAACTCACTTTGTAGACCAGGCTGGCCTCGAACTCAGAAATCTGCCTGCCTCTGTCTCCCAAATGCTGGGATTAAAGGCATGCGCCACCATGCCTTAAGTCTATTTCAATTAAAAGGTTATGTATTGAGGAAAACATCTTCACTTTTTTCCCCAATCCTAATAGACAGTATATTTTACTTTTAAAATTCTCCTGGAGGTCCTGTGTCTTTTATTACACTAAACACTTAATATTTGCACAAATTTGCTAAATTTTAAGTTTTGCATTTGGATCATAAGTAGAGAAATGTCTACTTTTTGTAGAAATAAATCTGGATTCATGGAGAAAACACTTCAAGCATTTGAAAACTCAGAACAGGGATGGCAGGTTTTTTTTTTTTTTCCACACAAGTAATAGAAGATTCAAATTTTAAGTATTATTTTAAGAGTTAGCATGTGGCCACTTATAAATGTTAAGTAACCTAATTTTGCATGTGTGTTAATGTATATATACATTCATTACAGTATATATACATTCATTTATAAATGCACAAGGAGACGCCATCATTTGACTGTATAGACATTACAAGTTTGTATTCAACAAACTAGAATAAGAAAGCACTGAAATTATAGTCAGCAGAGGACCTGAAAAATGTAGGAACCAAAGAAAATCATAATTTTCTTTTTATGGCAACGATACCCAAGATGCTTTCCATGGAAGTATTTCAAATAGGAACACTGTGTAACAATACAGAAGGAATGTGCTCTGCATCTACAGCAGCCATTACCAAATATGATGACTTTAATATATTTTTAATTCATCTGAAGAAAAGAGTGTGCATTCTGTAATTCTACGGTATGTAGACTTTGAATACAAAATGGCCGCAGCCAGGAGGTCAAGTTCGCAGCCATATTTACAGAGAGATCATTCCACTAAAACGGGGAGAGCAAATGAAAACATGACACTTGGTCACTCCTTGATAATCTTCAGATATTCTCTGAAGATATCCCCACAGGTCCTTTATAGACACATAAAGCTGAAGAAGGAACTGGCTAAGCTACTGTGCAAACAACATAGAGCCAGTTGTCTCATTTCTAAAGTTGGTAGAAGAATTCCAAAAAACGGATCCTTCCTGCCCCCAAATCAATTCTGACACCAGGCTTATTCAGTTACACTATTGCAGACACTATTTTGAGAAGGGCCATGCTATTCTGCTGGTCACTCATACTGGTGACACCACATGGTCTCCAGGTGTATTCATGTTTATTCTTCATATGACTTTGGATTATAATATTCCTGCCAGGTTCAGCCTTACAGAAGCTCATTTTTGAGAGAACGGACACTCAGGGGATGTGCCTTGAGTCCAAGTTGGTAGACCTTACGACATGTCTGCAAGCTGCAGAGAAGTAATAGCTCTCCATAAGTCACTGGTGTGCCTTCCTGTACTGGTGTAAGAGAGCCTGTAGGGACATCAGACTGACCTGTGAAAAACTGAGAAAGAATGAAAAAAACTGGGTGTATTGTGTGGGAGTGGGGAGGGCTTAGGGTGATTGGTGCAGCAAAATGTTTGTTTCAAGTATTGATGGGGCTGAGTTCTGGAGACAGCTCGGTAGCCCTGGGTGTCCAAAAGAGAGGAAGAAAGAGAAACAAGTCATGTTTGTTTTCTTAATTTTTATGTTGTTTGCCTGTAAATGGCTGTAAATGGCTGTAAATTTCAGGAATTATATTGTACCTAAAGAGGTGTGTGTGTGTGTGTGTGTGTGTGTGTGTGTGTGTATATGTGTGTGTGTGTGTGTGTGTGTGTGTCGGCGCTTGGGAGCACAAGTGTGTTAGGGGGTTGTTTAGCTCTTCAAGACTGTTTTATTCACCCCAGGAACACTTTACTAGCTAGTGAGGCGTGACATAATAGCACTTGCTGTGTTTAGTAATACCAACTTGTATCTTTCATGTATCTAGAAAGACCTGGGACATTTTCTCTTCTAGCAACAGTGCATGCTGTTATATGGATACATCATTCTTTCCTGTTACTAAAGAAGCTGTCAAAAGAAATTAAGACCTTAAAACTAGCTTTAGAAACCGCCCTGCAATGAATGCCCAACTCCTTTCCTATAGTCCATTTTGCTCTATTTGTGGTCATCCAGAAATCTCAGTTCTTGTTTATTTCTTGGGCGACAATTGGTCTTAACATTCTATCCCCCCTGCCTTCAATCCTACATTTATATTCTTCCTTGAGGGAGAAAACAATAAGTGTATTCACTGTAAGAAATTTTAGCTCTTGCCATCTGAAATCAAAGGCTGAGAAGAGTCAATAAGTTTGTTTTCATTCTCTGTATGCAATGTCTTATCGATCAAGTAAGAATATCCTCAGCTTCCCAGTGAATTTAGATATAAACAAAACCAACACACACACACACACACACACACACACACACACACACACCACCACCACCACCACCACTACCACCACCACTACCACCACCACTACCATCAACAACAACAGCAACAACCCTACCACCACACACACACAAGAACAATACGCTGAGCAAAATCTGGTATAAAGGTTTTCCAATCCTGGAATTATTAATGAGCACCTGAATCTCCACCAGAGAAGCCACGGTGGAAATGTCACAGTTCTTATAAATTCCACCTTTCAGCTAAGACCACTAAGCAGAAGATGTCATGAATCTAAGATTGCTTTAACCACTCTCAGGAATCTCTGTGAACATGGGTGTGCTTCCTTCTTCCATACAAAGAAAAACGTTAACCACCATCTTTCTCAAATAATCCTGCCAGTGAACTACGTATTTGACTCTTAGGACAAGACACTTCAGACGTGCTCAGTGGTCTGAGGGTAGAAACAGATCAACTAAAAACAATATCAAACGACCAAAATTATGACAACCATGCTTCCAAAATATTACCGTAAATCTTTCTCCAGATGCTTAAAAAAATAACCTCAAAAATATTGAGTATAAACCATTTTCCCTATCGTTTGCTCTCTGGAAAACGAAGCAGCTTGGGAGAACAATTTAAAAACCTAGGGCTCATACCAGATGCGTCTGCACGGGGTGGAACAGTGAAGCATTCAGAAAACAAAACCTCAATACAAGATCCTTCTGTCTATCTGTGTTCTCCTGACTGCTGCTGCCATTTAAAGGGATCACTTGGAGGCTAGGATAGAGAAGAATGCTTCCCGTGGAAATGGCTTGCTTCTTTTCATCAACCCCCGAGAGCCTGTAATTGGTTAATTGTGTGTATATTCTGCTCTATTGGCTGAGGAGGGCCTGGCTGGTAAGGGGTGCAGAGGGCAGGAGCTAGTGTCCCCATCTGTGAATTCCCATCTCATCCCTGCACGGTGCCTGCGAATTTACACTGGGAAAGAATGCTGGGTATCCCTGGTTTGCCCACAGAGGCAATGCACACATCTGTGTACTAACACATGGGAGGTAGTTACAGTTAGAAGAAACACACTGACACATCTGTTTACTCTGAGCCTACGTAAATCCCTTGGTAATTAGCATCTCAACCAGCGGAGAGGTAAGTGGACCAAAGGATTTTGGGCAAAACACAGTGGGACATGCATTGAGGGTTTTGAAAACAAATCAGGGATGTTGCATGCATTTATAAACAAAAATGTGTCTTACGATTTGTAACTGTTGCACCATCTCTTCTCGGTAAGCCAGTTCCCTTTTCATCTGATCCTGAAAGTTATCTGGGGAAGACAGAGAAAAGAAGGAAACTAAAGAAGATGCAAAATCCAGGTGTTTGGGCAGTGCTTGCTTCATTGTACAGAGCACTGTTCCCCGCTGACCACCACTGGCTTGCTGGCCATGTCATGCACGACCACGAGATGCTGCAGGGATGCCACGGCTTGAGTACTGTGTGTTTTGAATTTCATAATCACCACACAAAGTTTTGTGCTCTTTAAACCGAATGATGTAGTTACAGAAAACAATTTTAAAATGCTATTATATAGAATAGCATTGACATTCTATGTGTTAATTATTTTAAATTTTTTCTAAATGCCTTCCAAACCTATAGCCTAGCCTAGCCTAGCACAGCATAGCACAACTCAGCACAGCACAGCATAGCACAACTCAGCACAGCACAGCATAGCATAGCACAACTCAGCACAGCACAGCACAGCACAGCACAGCACAGCACAGCACAGCATAGCACAACTCAGCACAACACAGCACAGCACAGCACAGCATAGCATAGCACAGCACAACACAGCACAGCACAGCACAGCACAGCATAGCATAGCATAGCATAGCATAGCACAGCACAGCATAGCATACATAGCATGGCATATTCTCCATGGCTTAGTTTGTTTTTTTAAAGTGTAGTCTTGGATAACTTGGCTTCCCTCCTCCCCCCCCCCCAAAAAAAAAAAGACAAAGAGCAGGGATTCATACTGCACTGTGGCTGATAGGCAGAAGCTTGGAGAAACCAGAAACCTCGCTCACAACCTTTCCTCTCTCTTTACCTTTACAGCTGTCTAACTGGCAGGATCTTCTGTGCTTCCCCTGTCACCTCCCGTGTGCCAGTGCCTCCTTCTTAACAGGCTTCTGAGGACCTCACACCTCTAGTTCCTCCTCCGCAAATCCCTGTCATTTCCCTAAAATTCTGCCTGAGAAACCTTCATTTCAAGGTGACATTTTCAAGGTCACACATCTAAGTCTCAGGGAATAAAAATAATTGGCCTCTCACTTTCTTGGCATTTACCTTTCTAAACAATTATAATTCCTGTCCCCCAAACCCAAGGCATACGTTATCATTTGTGTTTGAAAAGCATCTGATCCCTACTTTCAGCTCTAAATGTGATGAGGAAGACTTAGAGTAGAGGGGACAGGGTGGGTCAATGAGAGGAATGCTGAGCAGATGCTAAAAAGCATCTTAGGGAGGAAGGAGAAAGGGCATCGAAGGCTGTGACAGAGGGCAAGGGGGGATTCCAGGAACACTGCAAGCCAACCACCCACTTCCCAGCTTGTAAACAGGCCTTTTGTCCCTTGTCTCTGGATCCTTGTTCCACCCTTACAGCAAGTACCTTCATTTTCCCAGTTCAAATACTTCTTCCCTGTAAAAAGTCTTCCAGTTCCCTGGACTATCCCACCAAAAGCAGTTATCTTTCTTTTGGATCCTTCCAGCCAGCTGCACATGCCTCCACTAACACATCCACAGTACATGTTACTAGCTGGAATACACCTGTCTTCTAGCTTGAGAATCAGTGAAGACTGAAGGAATGGGATTTAAAAAACCATAGCATTATCACCAGAGGGCCAGAGCTTTGGTACCATTGGTAAGTGCCCTGCCCTGGGTCCCTGAACCTTCCTCAGAAGGAACTGGGTGAGAATGATGTCCCTGGGAAATATTCTTATTTTAGCATTTTAAGATCTGATGACAGAGCAAACTGATTTGGTCAGGGACAAACACCCTTTCTGTGTTCACATGCCAGGAACAGATTCTGATATGCTGTGATACTGATTAGAAGTAAGGTGCTGTGTGAGGAGTTGGTAGCCATCACATATCAGGAGGCTCTGGAGTGGGTCAGAGTCCAGAGTCTGGGCACAGGGCAACAAGAGAAACGCCCATCACAAACTGACCTGGTATTAAAACCTTCTCCCATGACCTGCCTCTAGAACCTCCATATAGCTGCCATATTTCCAGACAAGAGTGCTTTCTTTCTTTCTTTCTTTCTTTCTTTCTTTCTTTCTTTCTTTCTTTCTTTCTTTCTTTCTTTCTTTCTTTCTTTCTTTCTTTCCTTCTTTCCTCACAGTAGATTCCTCTAGTCAGCCAGTGATCTGCCCAGAGTGGTAACTGGGGGATGAGGATAAGGGGCAGCCAGGAGCTGACGACCCAGCTGGGACACTTGCCTGGAGCCTAGAAAGTTCCAGGGTTTAGGGTGGAACAGAAAAGGGCAATTTAGGTTCACAAGACATTTAAAGATGCAACTAGATGTTCCTTAAGTCATGCTTACTGCTCTGCTGCGATACGGTGAATACAGTTCCTTAAGAGGCAGAACATCAAGGGTTAGAGAAATGGGGAATGTCTTTCTTAAATTGGAGTGGAAAGGGCATCAATGGCAAAAGACCAAGAGCAAAGAATTTATTAAACTTCAGTTTCATTTTGTTTGAAACCAAGTTTAGCAGTTTAGGCTAGCCTCAAGCTCATTATGCGGCTGAGGCTGACCCTGGTCTCCTAAACCCCCTGCTTCCATGTCCCCAGTGCTGAGATTACAAGCATGCAGCTCTACACCCAAGACTGATGGACTTTCTTAAAGAGAAACAAATTTTCAGTGTGGAAACGAATTATACATTCAACATCCCAGGAAACACCATAGTCAACATTTAAAGGTAAATTTAAGGAATATTGGTTACGTGTCAGAAAACTGATACTTTACTATTTAAGGAGATTCTGCATGGGGAACTGTATCTCAGGGTAGAATGATTGCTTAGCATGCACAAGGTCTTGGGTTCCTTCCTCAATATGGGAGGAAAAAAGAAATTTCTATAAACCAGTGACAAGTAACACATCAAAAGAAATGTGGCGACGGAGAGCATACAATGAGGCTCTCGAGACATTTAAAGGCTGATAAACAAAATGTAGTCAACGTGTTAACCAGCCTGGGAAGAAAAGAAAATAGAAAAGAAAAGATGCTACATGTGCTGCAGAAGACAGGAAGGCACAAGGCACACTGGTGCGTCCTTTCTAGAGAAGGGCTTGAAGTTAGCTTTTAAGAGATTTTCCAGTTCATACCCTTCTGCAGAGCGGTTCATTTAGGAGCAACACGGAGAGACAATGCTAGCTAGTCCTGTGCAAAGACTTAGCTACAATCTACCCTGGCTGGAACTCTGCATAAAACTTGGTCCCCAAGGTGCTTATTTACCACTCTTTTAAAATAACTGTACTGTTTAAAAATGTCATATACGTCACTGTATTTATATAATTTCTCCTCCAACTCCTTCCACACGGCCCTGTTTCCTCTCAAAGTCTTTAATATATATTCTTTTTATTTTTCTTAATATGTATATATTTTTCTTTATGAATATTTAATATGTATACACACTTTTTAAGTACATATTTAATTCACACGTAAATGAATGGACACATGAAAACAATCTACTGAGCCTATTTTGTGTTTCTCACATGTATATGGCTTTAGGGTTGACCACTTAGTATTAACTAATTAGTGGGCTCATCATAAAAAGATGTACTATATTTTTAGTAGGAAGACTGAAATATTAAAATGTCAATTGTCCTTTTGGGGGAGGGTGGCTGTGTAATGAGATTATGAGTGACTTCCTCTCTTCCCTTGGTATTTCTGTCTAAATTTTTCTGTGATAAGTATGCATATGACTTTTGAGATCAAAAGACTGCCAGTTCAAAAAAGTGAAAAAGCATTTTTAAATTTTGCAATATTCGATCACTGGTGAAGGCATAACTGGAGATGAAAGCTCACTAAGCTTACTCCTCTAATGAGAGGCCGCTGAGAAAGGTTCTGCCGAGCAGTACAGCAGCCAAGGTGGCGGTAGGGCCCGGCATGGCCACTGAGAATACTTTGCAAGCACACTTTCCCAAACAGCAGCTGTACACAGCATGCATTCCTGGGACACCTATGAGTAAGAACACCCATGTGGCACGTCTAATGGTCACAGACTGATGATGTCGACAAGAGGCTTCATCTAGGTGACTGAGCTTGTTTTCAGTAAGAAGCACTCAGGAGTCTGTGGGGAGGCTCAGTGGGCAAAGGTTGCCCCGTGACCCGAGTTCAGCCCCAAGAAACCATCTAAAAATGCTAGGCGTGGCTTCACAGGTCTGTAATCCTGTGATGGGGAAACAGAGGCAGAAGTATCTCTGGTGCTAGGTCGCCAGCCATCCTAGTCCAATTGGTGAGGGCCAAGAAAGACCCCACCTCAAAGGAAAGAGCTTTCCTGAGGGATGCCCCCCCCCGACTGTCTTCTGGCTTCCACGGTATGTATCTATATGCATGTGCTCCACTATACACATGTGTCCACCTCGGACAAGCATACACATAAGAAAGAAAAATAAGTAACCAGAAAAATGCATCTGAAGAGTGAGACTGGGGCTAGAGAGATGGCTCAGCAGTTAAGAACACTGTCTGTCTTTCCAAAGGTCCTGAGTTCAATTCCCAGCAACCACATGGTGGCTCACAACCATCTGTAATGGGATCTGATGCCCTCTTCTGGTGTTTCTGGAAACAGCTACAGTGTACTCATATAAATAAAATAAATCTTTTTTTTTTTTTTAAAGAAGAGTGATACTTTATGAAAATCTAAATTTAGAGCACTTTAGATGAATCTCAACATTCACAAAGCTCTGTTCGTTGATATGCCCCTATGTGACTGACTAGCCTGTCCATTCTCTTCTCTTTAAGCCCACAGAATCCAGGGCTAACTCATTAACTCAGCAGGGCACCTCTGTGCAACATCCTTTGCTGATCCGATATCGTCCTTCACAGTCAATGTTAATTTTAAATACAACATCAACACTCGAGTCAACCACTTCCTAAGAGCAGTCTGTATACCCACAGTATACCAGTGTTGAAGGTGGCCACAGAGGAGTGTTGGGGAGGGGGACGGCAGCATGGTTGGGTGGAAGCCATCAGACAACACTGGAGAGATACATCCAGGTGATAGAAAAGGCTGTCAAAGCCAGCATGGGAAGGCCTCCCGGTGGTGGAGACACTTGAACTGTGTTACAGATAGGGTAGGAGGGCCTGAGCAGGGGAGGCCAAGAGAATTAGAGGGAAAGTTGGAGAAAGGGTGGTCTCTGCGGCCACCGGAGCAGAGAGGAAGAGGTGAAAATGTGCAGAGGCAGAGGGTGCTGGGTGAGGGCTTTCGCCAGGTAGGAGTTAATGTAGAGCCGTAAATAAGCTGCGAATGAGCGGGTGCAAAGACAGATTCTTGGATGCAGAAGTTTATGGTAAAGGTGGCGTTTTAGGGGGATGGTGTGGGCCGGAGCAGAGAGGAGTAGGGGTGGACACTATAGCTTCCATCGACTGCAGTGCAGTTGGAAAAGAGGCCAGAGAGTGTGCCTCCTGCAAGCAAGGGAGCATGCTGCTATGGAACCTGGAGAGCCCCCCACCCCCCCGCCCCTGTTCTCAGCCTGCCTTCCTGCCTGGTGCCCAGGTTCTGTCCTCCTCCTGGGTTTCCCTAGCATGGTCAGGCTCATGAATTTAAGTTCTGGGAAGCCGTTCGACACAGTTAGAGGTTAGCTGGCTTCACCACCTCCAGACTTCTGCGTTCTACTAAGGATGTGGGCTCTTCCGCCCCCAGGATGCAGGCTCCTCCGCTCCCCTCTTCACTTTTTTTCTTCTCCTTTATTTGCTTCGTTTTTCTCCCTCCTCCCGTTCTTTCTCCCCATGTTCTTTTCCTCTCCCTCGTCTGCCTCTTTTCTCATATTACACCTGCTCACTATCTATGTTCAGAACTCATTTTTTTGTGACTCAGCTCAGATCTCAGAACCACACAAAGACCCCACAGCCCAATGTTTTAGCGATCCTCCGTGCAGCTCAGAGTCCAGTCTCCCCTCCTCACTCCACCATCACCACCTCGGACTATGGACCTAACTTAAACTGAGTTCACACACAGCGTTTTGCATGGATTGTGTCACTTCGTGCTTTCATCCTGGGAGACAGGAATTATCTGCCCCAGTTGGCAGTTTCCAGGTCAGGCAACTAGGGAGGGGAAGCTTGCTCAGGTCTGTTAGATTTTAGAACTTGGATTCCTAATGGCCACACCCTATAGCTCCGCAACCGTGTGTCAGTGAGTGCTCTAAAGAACCTGGATTTTTGCCTGTGACTGTGAAAGTCTGTCTACCTTTGGAGTCTCCTGTGCTTCCTCCAGGTGTGGCTTCCAGAGCTCAGGTTTCCTCTTCCCATCAAGGAAGGCTGAGTCTGCGTGCCGGCCTACCACAGTCCTACTTAGATAACAAGAACATAACGTGTGTTTCCTAATTTCATCGAGCGAAACTGTCTTTTTTTGGTGTGTCTAAACCAAGCATTATTCCAAGTTAGGTGTAAGTACACCACCTCCTTGGCAGGTAGGGCAGGTTTCACATGTCCCAAACTGGAAAATGTTATTTATTGCAATACTTCATATGTGTAGCAGTCACAGGCCGGCTCAGTTCAACTCTGATCTTGCTGGCTAGATGGCTCAGCGGTTAAGAGCACTGACTATTCTTCTGAAGGTCCTGAGTTCAAATCCCAGCAAACACAGGGTGGCTCACAGCCACCTGTAATGAGATCAGACACCCTCTTCTGGTATATCTGAAGATAACTACAGTGTACTTATTTGTAATAATAAATAAATCGTTGGGCCGGAGTTGGGGTTGACCGGAACAAGCGGAGGTCCTAAATACAGTTCCCAACAACCACATGAAGGCTCACAACCATCTGTACAGCTACAGTGTCCTCATATGCATAAAAATAAATAAATCTTTTAAAACAATAAAAACAAAAAACCAAAATGACTGCTAGGTTCTAGTTTTGTTTGTTTCAGTGTTTTTGTTTTCTGTATGGTGGTGGGGCTGAGTTATGCCCTTGCACAGCCTAACATTGCTTTAGTGTACATGATTTATGTTAGAGTAAGGACAATGTATAAGCATATATTCATTGAATATATACTGTGAATTGCATGATCCCTTAAATGACTATTAATTAGCTGTTACTAGTAGAACAAATGTGACCACACTAGCCTCTCAGGGAACCAAGAGGGCTCTCTGGAACTTCACTGGACTAGACCCCACTCTGCTAGAACTAAAAGCAGAGATCCCTCAGCTCCACAGTCAGATCAGCTTAGCTATGTGGAGACAAATCTTTTGTTACCCTCTTCGCTGTGAGACCACAGGTCACATTCTTCCTGCAGCTGGAGCTTCCTGCAGCTGGAGCTTCCTGCAGCTGGAGCTTCCTGCAGCTCAGGTTTTGTGCTGTTCAGAATCCATGAGACATGCCAGTATTCTAAAGTAGTGTCTCAGAAAAAATTTAAATTTGCATACTTTAAAAAATACTGGGGTTGGAGAGGTGGTTCAGTGGTTAAGAGTATGTACTGCTCTTGCAGAGGACCAGAGTTTGATTCCCAGGACCCATGGTGGGCAGCTCACAACTGCCCGTTAACTAGCTCCAGGGCACCTCTGGCTTCCTTGGGTACCTGCATTCAAGTACACATGCCCACACATGGATAGACATACACACACACACACACACACACACATATACACACACACACTCTCACACACATATACATACATACACACACTCACACACATATACACACATACACACACACTCACACACATATACATACATACACATACACACATACACATACTCACATACAAACTCACACATACACTCATAAACACACACTCACACTCATAAACACACACATACACACACACTCACACACATACACACACATATATATACATACACATACAAACACTCACACATATATACACACATACACACAAACTTACATACAAACTCACACACACTCATAAACATACTCACACACACACTCATACACATCACACACACATACACACTTACACACATACTTATACAATACACATCACACACACATACACACACACTCATACACTCACACATATACACACACACTCACACACAATTTAAAATAAAAATAAATCTTAAAGATTTGCTTGCATGCTATTTCCTTTCTTACTCTCATTTTTCTGAGGAGAAGCATACAGCAAAGGGAACCTCCTAGAAGCCAGAGAAACATTCCCATGATGCATTTGTTTCTGGGCTATTCCACCATGGCAGGTGAATTTTGCAGTTTTACATGGACACCTACCATGAAGCCTTTCTGAAATTCTATGACCCTGGGAACAACAGTAACCTGATTTCCTGCTTCACATTGGAATCAGACGTCCCATTAAAATAGATCGATGGTATAAAACTATTAAAATTAAATTAATTTAATTGTGGTAATGTCCCTTAACTCTGGGTTTTGGTTTCTTTGATTCTGTTTATACACTGTCAAGTGTAGCCTAACAACATTAAGTGGAAAATTCTAGAGACAAGCAATTCATAATTTTAAATAAGGTTTATTATAATATAGGTGGTCACAATTGTTCTATCTTTGTCCTTGGTTGTTATTGCTAATCTCTCAGATTAAACTTTATTGCATGAATGTGAATAGAGAGGAAAAAGAGTATGTGGAGGGGGGGTCTTGAAACTATCTGCAAGTTTTGTGTACCTACTGGGTGCTGCCTGCCTTATCTCCTCAAGGTAAGGGGGAGCTACAGTAATCAAATAGATTTGTGGATGCCAGCCTGTTTAAATCTTCCTGTTTATGCACATCTCCTACCCACATCAGTGGCTAACCAGAGCTAAGAATAAAGGCTACCTGCACCTTTGTTTTTCTTATTTTAGAAACTAATAATTACCATGGAATTATTGTAAATTAAAATATATAGTCTGGACATATTTCAATATGTGCACACATTTCACACTGAATTGTATGTTTACATACATACTTTAAAATGCACATGCACTGACTGCTACCCATATATCAGAACATAAATAGAAATCTTATCTTTGAGTTCATTTGGAGCACAGATAAGGGATTTACTGTGTGTGATTACTTCAACACAGTGTGGGCAGGCTGTGTGGGCTTTGGACTTAGCCGCTTCTGACTTAAACTCACTCTCGAGTCTAACTCTAGAGATTCACACAAATATCACATATGGAATGAATGAAGAGGAATCCTTACTGAAAACTGGGAAGGATGCATTTCCTTTTAACACTTGGAATTCTTGCTCCAGCCGCCTCCGTAAATCTATTTGCTCAAACAAAACCTTCTGAAGTTCCTCTAATGGGGGAAAAAGAGAAGAGCCATGTTACTAATCTTTACAAATAACTCTCTAGAGAACTGTTATATCTGGCAATTTGTTATTATAAGACAAAATATCTTACCAGTTTAAAAAGTCTTGCATAGACATAGGATAGATTTTGTGCAGAAATCCATGAATATAAATCAATGTAATATATTATTTTAAAGTATTATATTACAGTGTCATGTATTGATTGATATGTATGCATTAATCTCAATTATATCCACCCAGTGGTCCATATATTATTCATATGTTGCTTGTCAAGCTTAAAATATGGTACAGAACAAAAATATCTTCTTATTATCTCTCTACTCTATAAAAGCCAAGAGATGTATACAGATTCCAAACTTGTCTTTACCTTTTCCCATGTTTTCTACATCCTTTTTGAGTGAATGAGGTGAATTGGTTTCTTGTGTGTGTTCACCTTAAAAAAAAAAAAAAAGGAAAAATATTAGTTTGCATGGACTATTTTCCCTGAGATTTTCGTTTTCTTTTTCACATCTAGAAAAAGCTTATGTTATTATTTAACATAAGCTGAAGTTAGAAAGCCACAGGACTCAATGATGTTCTTGAGAATGGGTACTACTCCTTCGAATCACAGAAGCACTCTAGAACACGAGGTTAGAGCCTGTCTGGCTCTAGAACAGCTCCATCGCTCCAGAGAGGAGGCCCTTCAGACCAGCCGAGAGAGGAGTTTCCTAAGCTTTTGGTATCTCCAAAATCTATAACAGTAAAAAAGGAAGGAGTTCTTGTCTTGGGGGAACAGTAAGGTCTGGAGGATCTCCTGGCCATCGAAAGAGATGTATTCTATCTACAACAGAGACGTGAAAGAGATTATCTGTTAGTTTGTAAATATTTACTTACTCAGCCATAGCTTTTTAGCTTCTCATCCAAACTAACTCATCATGATAACTCATCCCTACCCATAAAAAGTGATGTGGGAGCAGAGGTTGGAGCCCAGGAGCTAAGCCAATGCCTCAACCCCAGCACCCAAACCGAACTAAATAAGCCATCAGCTGATGACAGTAAGAACTAGATTAGACTGTTGCTTCTGTTTTGCTACATGCTAACCAGAACAAGGACAAACGAACTGATACATTTATCTACAGCAAATTGCATCTTCCTGAAAGGGAGAGCCCAAAGTCACCTAAGGTTTAACCCATTCATTCAGCTAACTAGATGATTGTGTTTTCAAATCTCAAGTTACTTTCTGTTACTTTCTGTACTAACAGGTAATGGCTCTCTGAGAAGGTTTTACGGATTCCTCATACTGGGTCCCAGAGGTGGCACAGGGCTTTGTCTCCTTCTTTTCTTCACCCACTAGGGCAGGCACTGCTGGAGGCAAGCACCCTCTCTATCTCTTCTCTACATCCAGCCAGCCAGCGTCTCACAGGGTGTGACAAACAAGCCCCCAGTGGAGTGTCTTCTGTTGTTACTGAAGGAATCTCAGGAGGGCTCCAGCCAGAATGTATCTATCACTTCAATTCTCTGCTTGCTCTTTATTCATTTCCTTCAGAAAGAAATGGGGTGTCATAGTCCCCAGACACTTCTTGGAATAGTGGGAGACCTCACTGCCAAGCTGAAATTTCCATAAATAAAGAAACAGGATTCCTTTGCAAAGCATCAACCTATACCATAGACAGACATCTGTATTCCACGTGCTGTCTGGAGTGTGTGAAAGGTGCGCATGAATGTACATTCTTCTCTTTAAGGACGTATATGTATCATACATACATTCAAACATTCCTACATGTACTCATACTTGAGGGCAGAGTCTAATGTATCCTTCACCCTCCCCCCTCCATGTTCCTTACGGGCAGGCATTCTCTAACAAGTCGAGCATATTCACACAACTTCATTTCGATACATCTTGAACTTGATCTCTCTACAGTCCCGGGTGTATTCTTGGACCAGGACAGGTTCTCTTTTCCTTATAGTAAGGGAAATGCCTGTGAAGTCCCAAGGGTGGACCTCGATAGGACCCCTAAGGAATCTGATCCTCCGCTAGAAAAGTAACAGGTTGATACCCAATCATGAATATGTAAACCGTGCATGGTGATGTCTTGAAGTGAAGATGTGTGGTGGGTGCAGGCAGGGCTGACTGCGTAGCGTCAGCTGACCAGTATAGAAGTTCCCTACTGATGAAATATGAATCCCCACAGAGAAGGGCAAGCAGGTGGGTCCATGCCTTGGAGCATCCTCACTTGCAGTTAGAGACTTTCTCAATCTAACCTTCAGAGAATGACTTAGAGGAGAAGTGAGTGTTTCCAGGAGCATGCTCTTACCATGTTGTGGACCAGAATTTTTGACTCATTAATATAGTTTGAAAACTGTTTATCTTACGTTACATTTCAATTGGATGAATACCTTTAAAAGTGAGGATATATATAACTATCGTTCCTTTCTCCTTTGTAATTACTAACACTATATGCAAAGAACACCCATAAAACAATAGCTAGTAAATGAAAACGGATCGACTGCAGGAAAATCTACTGGTGACGTTAAAAATGGGCTGCTCTTTTTACCAGCCCTGGAGGTTTTATTAACGTTTTGCGTTAGTGTCTATTACAAATAAGATGTTTTGCTGTGATTTCTGAGCAAAAATGGCCAGTGTAGAACGTAGAAGATATGAACATCCCCTTCTCACTGAGGTTTTTTTTTTTTTTTTTTTTTTTTAAGTCTAGGTGTCCGGTAAATAAGGACACAGAAGCAGTCTCAACTGTGCTATGGACGTCTCTTAGTGGACTGCCGCTTTCTGCATTCTTGCTAATCTGTGGGAACCAGATTGTTAATGGTGGTTAAAAATGACCTCTGGGAGCCCGGATGTTTGTTCACTATTACTGTTAATGTTTTCCATCTGTTTATTTTTTTTTAAGAGGCAGTCTAATACTAGATGAAATCAATGTGATTTAGTTGACAATGGGCTTCCAATTTTGACTAATATTCCATCAGGTTAAATGCGTTTCACTTCTTAAAATGAATGAACAGCTTTGGAGGCATCCCCAAATTAAAGCGCTCACCTTCTTTCCCTCACATTCTTCTTTAAAAAAAAAAAAATCTTTACAAGCAGAGAGGGTGGGGGGAACTTAGAGATCTCAGTGGCTTAGAGGCAGAAAACCGTTATCCATGGGAGGAATGTGTTTCTTAGAGGCCTGGCCTCAAAGACGTCAGAAGGTAGAGGAAAACAGAAGTGGTTTGGCATGGGAAAGGAATGGACAACCCTTGTGTAAGTGCATTGGGAGGAGGAGAAGGGGGATAAGACGCAAAGCTGATGTTTAGGGATGCGCCACCTCCTCATGGGACCTTTATGATCCATGGACCGTGCTCACCCCAACGAGCCATGTATGATAAACCTCACAGCAACCAGATACAACCAAAAGCCAAGGCCTGGGCACATGCCTTTGCTTTCCCGTTCTCTCTGGGTCCCTCGGCCCTGGTGGCCTCACGCTCTAGGGGTCCTGTTGCACCCTTGGTTCTGCCCACGCTCAGCCATCAGAAAACAGAGAAGAGGGATGGGTTGTGAGAATGTCCCATGCTACGGCATACACAGGTAGTGAACATCAAACAAGGAGGGACTAAATCTCACAAACACACAAAGAACCGGTCAGTGAATTCTCTAGCATAACCTTTATAGGCTTAAGACAGATCACTTTCTCTTAACCGTTGTGGCGTGCAAGAACCTGGGATGGATTCCCTGGTCACCACAGGGGGAAAAACATCCATTCTATGTTCCCTTGGTGGCTTCTGGGTTCCTCATGCTCTGTCCCCAGCTCATCTGCCATTATTGCCAGCGTAAACCCTTTACTGTGTTCAGGCCTGTGTTTCTCACTGTAGATTGTTTTGCATTGTATTGTCTGCCTCGCCTGAGGGTACCCGACCGTCTCCCCACTTTCTATTCCATCTAAGACATCCAATGACTTTCCGAAATGCCGTTTAAGTCTCCTTGGCATGGACCGAGCATTCCTCACACTCCAGCCTTTATTGACTGAAGCCCTAATCTTTGAGATGATGGTTCAAAGCAGTTCAGTCAGTGGGGTCATCAGGATGGGACACTCATGCATGGGATCAGTGCCATGGGTGGGGCTTACTTCCATCATGTCCTGTATAGCCAGGAAAAGGCTGCCTACGCTTCTCTTAAGAAGCCCCATCAGACACCGAGTCTGTTGCTATCTGGATCTGGGACTTCACAGCTTCCAGAACTTGAGAAATAAATACTGTTAAGTGTTTTTGTTGTAGCATCGCAAAAGGACTAAGACACGGCTTCCATGAAGCAGTCTTAGTTTCTGCAGTGCCAACAACCACCCCTTCCTGGGGTGAAGGTACAAGTGTCTCTCCTTTATCCCTTTGTTTCCTGCTGGGAGACTGGCTTTCTGAAGGCGGCAACACCACCACCTTACCCCAAGGACGGTGAAAATACATCCCGAAAATGCCTACTGGACTAACAGACTCTCCTTTGTCCAAGAAACACCAACCACTACTATTGTAAACCTTCGGTTGTCATGAGGGCCTTTTTTGGTTTTTTTGTTTTGTTTCGTTTTGTTGTAAAAGATATATTTATTTTATTTATAAGAGTACACTGTAGCTATCTTCAGACACACACCAGAAGAAGGCATCAGGGCTCATTACAGATGGTTGTGAGCCATTATGTGGTTGCTGGGAATTGAACTCAGGACCTTTGGAAGACCAGACAGTGCTCTTAACCACTGAGCCATCTCTCCAGCCCTAAACTAATTCTTATAGTTAAACTAACTCTTATAAGTGGAAAAAGTACATTTCAATTTGTTTTACAATCAGACTAAATCAAGCTAACTATATTTTCTGTCTACTGGGAAGTTTGTGATGTCCCAATAAAAAAATAAGTTTTTTTTCTTGTCTGAAATTTTCAAAGTTTTTAGTGTAAAAACAGTCCAAATTCTAGGTAAAACATGGAAAATATTAATTAATATATGTGTCTGCATGACTTCCAGTAAAAAAAACACATATATTAGGATTCATTTATTTTATTACAACAATAATTTTATTATAAAATATTTATTTTTATATATATGTTAATGATTTATTTGTTGTAATTGCTACGGGTGAAACCTAGGGCCACACGCATGATAGGGACACTCATTTCCCCAGGCTCAGTGACACGAGCCACACAAACATGAAATGCCATGTTCTGTTGATGGTCACAGGACAGGGAAAGAAGCTAATAAAAACAGATGTCACTGGGACTCTCCCTGGAAGCCATTCATCAGTGGTCTTACCCACACTGGCCAAGATGTGCCCACTGGTGCAGTAATGACAAGACTTTACAGAGGCAACAGATTGCTCTCTGTCTTGGACTTGAGGCCTGCTTCACAGGCAAGAATTTAAGCTTGGTATTGCAAGCATGGTCTAAACCTATGCCTAGGGAACTTATTGACCCTAGGGGAAGAACGTATTTGGGTTGCCATGTTGTCAACTCCCTTCTAAACATTTATGCTTATGTCCATAGATTTGTGCTGCTTCCAGCCTTGGTTGGAGAAGCATCTTACTGAAGTGGATAGTGGTCACTGCAGAGACTCTATCCTGCTCGAAGTACTGAGAACAAGTGATGGTAGGTGCTCACCCATAGATGGGGCACTGCCCCCATCAAACACACCCATAGATAGGACCCTGTCCCCATCAAACACACTCAGAGATGGGCACTGCCTACATCAAACACACCCATAGATGGGCACTGCCCACATTAAACACACCCATAGATGGGCACTGCCCACATTGAACATTGAGCAGTAGGAGCTCTGTAGAAATATTGAGAACCGGAGGACTCGGAAGGAGTGCTGTCTTCCGGAGGTGATAACGGATTGCACACACAAACTCATAGTAGCTGTGGTTATCTGAGTAAGATGGGTGCAAGATCAAGCCAGTTAAAAACTCCAGCATGGATGAGGGAGGGGACCCCAAGTTCCCACCCTAGCTGAGCAGATACTGGCAGTTACTGGACGTGAGGAAGGAAGAGTCACATTCCTTTAGGAGTGTCACCACTGGTGGGTTCCCCAAGCCCCAGGGCATGATCCCATTGAAGTCTTTGGGTTGAAAATAGCAACAAGCAAACAATTCCTAAAAGGAGGACATGAAGTTGCCGTGGGGCAGATATGATGAAAGATTCTGGGAGGAGGTTGTGAGGAGTGAATACATTCAAGGAACATTATATACGCATATGGAAATTTTCAAAGAATAAGTGCAAATGTTTAATATTTGAATTCAACCAATAAGATTTAAATGTTGGACCCTTAGTGTTCAGGTTATGTACCCTAGAGCACAGGGTGTCTTGTCTGTATGGGGCACAGCATCAAATACCAAGTCTTACAATAAGGAGTAGGAGACCTGGCTTTCACCTCTTCCTTCTACTGAAAGGCCTCCCCACTCCCTGGTGTCCTACTCCTTGGCTTAGCTTTCTCCCCAAATTCTTCCTTGAGTCACACACAGCAGTGCTCACAGGGTCTGCCAGGCGGCTGCCCCAGCAGCTAGCACATTGCTCCTCCCAATACTGAGAACACTTGGTGGAAATCTTTTGGAGAACATGTTTGCTTGTTCTTTTTGCAAAAAGAAGAAAGCATGCATCCTCCCTCCGTCCCCTGAAGGTCACTTCCAAATAGATAAACATATTTTGATTTGGTTCAGTGTCGGTACATGAGATCCACACAGTACTCTCACATTCAGATGACTCTGTCTGGCAGACAAATGTTTCAACAGCCCCAGGGGACTACTGATGCACTCCTGACTGAGCTTGGGTGCAGGGGAGCAGATATCTAGCACACTCAGGTGCAGCTGGCCCCTGCATGATGTTTCAAGCACGCTGCCACAGCCTCTCGGGTGGAGATTCTACCCTCTTGCTTCCTGGAACCCCACCAGGGTGGGCTGGCATTAACCAAATAGGCCTGTTGAATTCTTAAAGTAAACACTGTATTTTGATAATATCTTAGCTATGTAATCTAGCCTAGGCCTTTTCTGAACCTGTCCTCTTTTCCCTATAATGTATCTTAGAGGTGCAAATTAGATTGAGTCAAAATTAATGTACAATTGGAATAATAAAAAATTTAGCACAATATGTTTACGTACAGGATTTTTAAAGGACACTTTGCATCCAGGCATAAGAAATCAATGACAGCAGCTAGGGAGATTGCTTAGAAGGTGAACTATGAAGACTGGAGTTTGGGTCCCATGCACCCACTTAAACAGGTGGACGTCATGACCTGCCTGTATCCTAGAGGGAGATGCTCAGTGTTATTTTCTAGTCTACACACGCACGCATGTGCACCCACATGTACGAGGACATAGATACTCACACACAAACTACACAACAAATACTACAAAATCAATAACATAGGAAGCAAAGTTAAACAACTTTCTCCTCTGTCACTGGGTTAGAGTCCTGCTGGTTTCTTGGTGTTGCATCTACACCGAACTACTTCTCTGTGATGCCTGACACTTTTGTAAGGTAACAGAAATGGAGGCAAAAATGTCACCAAAGAGGGAGTGCTACAGCACAGCCTAGAGGAGCACTCTCACCATTAGTGAAAACAAAGAGAAACTGCAGGAGTCTGTGATGCCAGGGAGGTTACAATGAGACCCAGTAAGGACACACTTCCTGATTGATACCCAAAATGTATTATTTAAGTTGGGCGTGGCTACACATGTGTGTAGACCCCAGCACTCCAGAGGCAAAGTTAGGAGGACTGAGAGTTTGAGGGTAGCCTGACTATATAGTGAAAACTTGGCTCAAAGTACAAATATATATATAAACACGCACATATATGTTATATTATATATATTATTCATATATTATATGTATCATATATGTTACATATATTTGATTAATGACACTGGAGTCCATTCTAGGTTTCTCCTGAGTTTCATAATTGAGTTAATGCTATGTGAGTTAATACTATGCAATATTTTTATCTCCTTTCCATTTATTTACTTATTTTGTGTATGTGGGTATGTGTGGTTGAGAGCATATGTGAATGTGACATATGCATATGGAGGTTGGTGAACGACTCGCAGAACTTAGTTTTCTCTTTCTACCATCTTGACAGCCCTCATTTTTTTTTCCTAGAAAGCTTTTCATTGTTATTTATCTCATTGAGTTTCACATACATTTTTTAAAAAAATCATTAGCACAAAGAACAAAGTTTTCCTAAATAGAAAGTAGGTCTGAAATACAGGGATAACTCAATTCTGGGCACATATATTGAATGGCTTCAAGATATGCTATCTAAAAGTAATGTTTGTAATAAATTAGAGGTTTTATTAAATTCTACAGGCGGATCAACTTACCCAAAGTTCCCTTAAAGTAAGAGTATTAAAACTCAGGCCCACTACTCTGGCTTTTAAGAATTTCTCTTGTCTCTCTCTCTCTCTCTCTCTCTCTCTCTCTCTCTTAAATCATAAGCATGTTCTAAAATCGAATGGAATAATAAATCAGAGTGCTTCGTCTGCTATATATTCATGAGAAGTGTAACTGCTTCTTACTATTCTTGGAAATCCATCCACAGCATATTAAGTACACTAGAGAATCATACCCGTGGAAATCAAATTGATTTTAAAACTTCTGTACATATAACAAGATGCAGCCGTGCTTGGCGTCCGCAGGTGCTGGCTGCCTTTCTAGGAGGGATTGGAAGGTAGATGAGGCCTCTTTCCTTCATTTCCTTGACCTGCCATAGCTCTGAGCTGTCTCACCAGCTTACCCCACCGCATTCAATTTCAAATCACTTAACTTCACTGAAGTTATTCAAAGCGGAGATGCGAAACCCACTCTGGGATTGCTGGTGAAATCCTGTCACCGACAGTTTTGAGTTGGTAATACTTTTTACCGAGCCTTTATCTGTTTAATTCTATGTGGCTTGGCGTACTTTTGAGGTTTTGCTGCTTTCTGGGGAATTTTGGTTGCTGAAGACTGTCTTGCTTGGCCCCTCGAGTTATACACAGTACAACATCTACTGTTGTGCACAGTGCTTTTCCAGACAGGATTTAAAAACCTCAGTTGTATAAATGTCAACAAATAGCTTATTGATAGGCCTAAAAGCTTGGAATAAAGGTGATACTGAACCAAATAAGGAACAACTACTCCACGGAAATAACTGCTGCGGAAAACCAGACTTTATACTGAGGACCAGTTAATGCAATAACTGCCACCAAGGATAGACATGTCTGTATCTATACATAACCACTGAAACTTCCTCTTAAATACATTGGTGATTACCAAGAGAATGAAACATTCATATAAAAACAAAAAACGGCCATCTGATTTACCAGGGAGTTAAAAAAAATCTGTTTTATTCTCCCAAGTTCTGCATATGTGAAGGAATTAAATATTGTACTGTCAGTCTTCAAAAAAATCATGATTGAGCTAAGTGCTGGCTGAAAGAACATAGCTTTGTAAGCCCCACTAGATAGTGTTAGGTTTTCTACTTGGGTTTTGTTTTGAGACAAATTCTCACTATACAGCATGGGCTGGGTTGAAAGTATGAGGATTATGGGTGTGGCTTGGGTGGCACATATATATATTCCTGTATACATATATATTATATATACATATACATGCATATATATATGTGTATATATATATATATATTCCCCTACACACACACACACACACACACACACACACACACACACACATTCCAATCATATATGTGATGCAGTGCAGTCTGGCTGGTTTGTCTCCCATTCTTTGTTGATAGCAACCAAAGGTCAGAGACTGGCTTTGCTTTCTTATCTCGGAACCTCCAGAGTTTAACTACCTAGTATGTGGTGGACATTCTCAGCTAAGTGAGGAGCAAATGAATAAAGTGTATGGACTCATGTAGTCCAGAAAGCCAACGGTTCTTATGTGGAGAGAAATCTCTCCAGGGACGAAGAGGAGGCACTGGGTGCTACCACAGCAGCAAGCCATGTATGCTCATGATCTCCCTGACTTGGTTTAGTTTTTGATGCTGCTAGATGAATAGAATCTGGTTACAATTAAATAAATTTTAAAAATGATAAAACACAGGTGCCCATTCTGGGGCTTTCTTCAATGGCTTTTCAATAGGAAGACCACAGGCTAATTTTTTTTTTTTTTTTTTTTTTTTTTTTTTTTTTTTTTTTACAAATAAGGGACAGCTGAAGGCATAGCATGCTAAGTGTCACAAACCCCCAACCTCTTCAACCCTCTGAGGTTTTAAACTGTACATACAAAGTCAGGAGCAGCGGTACCCACTAGTAGTATCAACTATTCAGGAGGCTGAGGCAGGTGGCTTGCTTGAGTCCGTGGATTTGAGATTAGCCTGGGCAATACAGGGCGACTCCATCTGAATATGGATTAAGTGATAGATGGGATGAAATACACTTTCAAAGGAATCACACTTTCAAGGGAATCACAAAGATGACTGTCTTGGGCCTGTATTCTAGCATCAACTCAGCCACACTCATGGAACGTCGCATATTCTATAGTGTTTCCACCCTTCCCCATTCTTCCCATTCAGTACAGGATAATAATATGATGTGACCTACTACCTCCATACATCCCTGAATAATGTGAGAGAGAGATTGAGATATGGAAAATCGATATGAAGCAAGCTTCTCTGGGAATCTGTATCAGATTAATTATTCTGAGAAAGGGAATAGGACTGTATCAACAGTATGCATAGGTGTTATTACCACCGTAACTACCGACTGTACTGCCCCAAGCTGGGCACCACTGAATGACGACGTGGACCTGGATCCTGTCTGCACCATGGAATGCTTGTGTGGGCCTGGGTCCTGTCTGACCACTAAATGATCACGTGGACATGGATCCTGTCTGCACTTTTTTTTTTTTTACCTGTATCCTTTTATCGTATGAATTGTGCACTTGCA
>NC_034604.1:69928769-69931269 GCF_900095145.1 Mus pahari | reverse complement strand
TGGGTGATGGTGGTGGTGATGGTGGTGCGCCGGGGCTGAGTGGGGAGCGCCCGCCGACGCCCCGTGCAGCTTGGCCAGGCTCTCTGCGTCGTCCTTGCCGCCCACCGGCCGGAAGGCGCTGGAATGGTGGTAGCTGCCGCCGCCCGCCTTGCGCCCTTCCAGGAGGTGCGGGTGATGGGGAGCCGGCACTCGGGTGCCCACAGAGCCTGCTCCGGAGGACGCAGACCCGGTCCCGGACGTCACTCCTTGCTCTGCGGGTGGCGTGGACCCGGCGCTGCAGTCCCCGCCGCTGCCGCCCGGGGGCGACTCGAAGAGCGTGTCGCGTGCTCCAGTGCCCCCAGTAGCAGGAGGACCGGAGCCAGGGCCATTGGCCACCACGGGGGGAGGCTGGCCCGGCGGGGGCGCTGCCTCGGCGCTGCCACCTGCACCGCCCGGCTCGGCCAGGTCCAGGAAGGCCTGACGCAGCAGGGCCGGGCTGTCACCCAGCGCGCAGCCAAGCGCAGACGGTGGCTGCGGTGGGGGCTGTAGGTAGGTGGGCACGGGCAGCCCGCCGGGGGTCCGCGGTGGCCAAAACATGCAGAAGGGAGGGTAGAAGGCGTCCTTGCGACCTGCGGGCCAGAAGAGACCCGACAGCCCTGCCTTGGGCGCCGCACCCGCGCTCCCCGCGCCCGCTCCCCCCAGGGCCTCGGCCGCTGTCCCCGCATCCTCCTTCTTGTGGCACAAGCCGAAGGCTGCGGCAGCGGCCGGGAAGGTGTAAGGATGCGGGAAGAGGCCCCCGCAGCCGGGGAACTTCTGTAGCACGCCCCCGAACGAACCCTTGCTGGGCACTGGGATGACTGGGTAGCTGCGTGGACCTTTGGTGCCAGCTGCTGCACCAGCCCCCGCACTGGCACCCACGCCCACGCTGGCCACGCAGCCACCCCCGGGGCCACCTGCGCCTGGCCCGGCGCCGCCTGTGGCTGCGGCCACCGAGAGGCTGGCTGCGGCTGCCGAGAGGCTGGCTGCAGCCACCACGGCCGCTTCCTGGAGGGAATCGTCGTCGTCGTCGAAGCGCGGCCGCTTGTGATGGGCATGAGGTGCGCCCGCCAGCTCAGCCAAGGGTGGTGGCGGCGGTGGCGGGGGTGGAGCCCCCAGCAGGTGCGGACCCAGCAGGCCCCCGCCCCCGGCCACTGCGGCTGCGGCCGCTACCGCAGCAGCCTTGACGGAACTGAGTGGGTGACAGGCCGGGTGCGCGCTGGGTTGCGGTAGCGCGCGCTTGCGGCTGCCACCGTTGAACATGGCCTTGACGTCCTCCCAGGCGAAGACTAGCTCGTCCTGAGGGCTCTTGTCTGTGAGCTTGAGATGGCGGCGCCAGGAATTGAAGTTGGCCGCGTCTGGCTGCGTGTACTTGGCGTCCGGGGTGCGGTGGGAGTGGAAAATGAACTTGTTGGGGGAGAAGTACATGTTGCAGTAGCTACACTTGATGCACTTGGCGCGAGAGCTGTTGTAGCGCGCCGGGATGAAGCTGCCCCGGCAGCCCCAGGCGCACTCGTGCGACACGTCGAAGGCGAAGTTGTCCGGCAGCTTGGGTGGCCGATTTTCGCCCAGGAATGACTTACAAAGGCGCTCGGCCTCACGCTTGGTGATCATACCACAACGCCGCGAAGAGATGGGCATGGCCCCGGCCCGCCGCAGGATCTCCAGTTGGACAGGTGTGCACTGCACGCACGTGATGCCCAGAGCCACCCGGCGGTTGTGGATCTCGTTGTAGCTGAAGTTCTTGAGAAGAGTGTTGGAGATCTGCGCCAGGCACAAGCGCTCCTGCCCGTCGATCACCAAGGACACGATGGGAATGCCATAGAGGATCACCTGGCCCACCTGGTTGGGTTTAAGGTTGGCGTGACCTGGCCGCGGTTGGTTCAATGCGTCGGGCTGGAAGGCGCTCGACGGCGATGCAAGTAGGATATCATTGGGCCCTGGCAGTGGGCTGGAAGCCATCTCCTCCACGGAAGAACAGCGGGCTTAGCGCTCCGGGTTTGCCTTGGAGACTGGAAAGGAAAGGAGAAAGTTGACTTGAACCTTTCCTGTCTTAAGACAGAGGGGTGGGATGAGAACTAATTGAAAATGACAATAGCTTGCTTGCCTTGCTTGAGACCTGATTATTACTGAGCAATCGAGCAAGTTTCAGATGCGCAAAGGTCATCTTTTAAAATTTCCTTCAAGATCACCCTTGAGAAAGTTCAGCGACTTGGATTTAACAATTTGTCTTGTGTCCTACTCGCCCCAAGCAAAATCTGTCTACTTATCTATCTGTCTATTTATCTGTTTCAGCAATTTCCCAAGAAGCTCAAGACATCCCGGATTTATGGAATAAAATGATTGTTGGAACAGGATATGTGTTCAATAGGAAAGCAATGACTGTTGTTATTAGTGATTACACAAGTCATGAAGAACTTGAACTTGGCCATTAAAACCTAAATTGAGAGAGAGAGAGAGAGAGAGAGAGAGAGAGAGAGAGAGA
>NC_034604.1:69915788-69928658 GCF_900095145.1 Mus pahari | reverse complement strand
GAGAGAGAGAGAGAGAGAGAGAGAGAAGAAGAAGAAGAAGAAGAAGAAGAAGAAGAAGAAGAAGAAGAAGAAGAAGAAGAAGAAGAAGAAGAATGAATGAATGAATTCAGGTGTGCTTGAAAAAAATCGATTTTGGTTAAAAAATTTAACCCAAATATTTGGAAAAGAGAAATTTGTGGTGTCTGTGGTTTTCTTGGTGGAGAAGGTTCACTGTTGGCTGAAGCATTTCTCGTTAAAGCAAAACGAAATCTCTTCTTTCCCAATCTTGCTTTTAGGTGTTATTTTATTTACTTATTTTATTTACTGTAATTTGAAAAATCGAGGGTTGGGATGAGGAAAATCTACATGCGTGATTACCCCATAAAGTACGTCGTTTCCAAAATTTCAAAGACTCATTGCATGAGCTAAGGACTTCTAGTTCTAGATGGGGGATCAAGAAGAAGTTAGAAATATAAGCATTTTTTAAAAAGTACTTTCCTGTTACTTTGATACTAGGTACGTGTGTCAGTACAGGCGAGTATATTAAATCCAAAAGCGTGCAAAGAAACACTTCTTGGGAGTCACACCTGGCAGAAGTTAAATATATCCAGTTTTTCACAAACGCTAGCTTTCATGACATTTCCACCCTTAACTATGTCGATATTGTTATATATGTTGAGAGTGAGCCCAGCGGTAACCATAATTTCCAGATAGGTGCACTGAAATTGGATGTATGGGTTCCGACTGAAATAAAATTCCTAATTTCACCTGGTGTCAGTTGGCTAGCCCAATGCGGAATAATAAATATTCACTAAGTTGAACATATAGAAAAGGCAGAGGAAAGAAACCTGTGCCACCATAATGCTAAGTCAAACAAGTTAAATGGCCCATTTCCTAGGAACACACGCAATGGTCTTTCCTACTCGCACCATGCGTAGGCCAAAGCTGTCCATTGCCCTGGAAAGTCACCAGTAGCCATCGCCCGGCCCACAGACTGGATTTTGTTACATCGACCACAGTGAATACACTAACTAATCCCTTTAACTGAATGTGCCTTCTTTGGATCCCCAAGACATCTGGATGACCTCCTCTGACCTGCTGCTTTGGGGAACCTTCAGCTTGCCTCATGCTCTGCGACCTCCAAGAAGGCCGAACAAACCTGGACTCCATGGAAGGAGCTATTCTTGCCGCATCAGTCACACGGATCAGAGGCCGTATTTTCGGGGGTTAGGGCATTAAATGGCCCTCAAGGCGTGGTGATACCTGAGCTTTAGACAACCAGCTCTAGCTTCCCTGATGACCCTTCCAGGCTCATTTTTTTTTTTTTTTTTTCACTTAGACAAGACCGAACTATCTCAGCGAGACCTTGGGAAAATTCGAACTCTTGCTTCTTAGAAACACGCGCTGAGTGGCGTTAGGAACCGCAGCTTTCATAGGAGAAGACCCGGCAGAAATAACTGCTCTTGAGTGTCCCCACATTTACCCCAAACCATTCCAGAAACTCCTTCAGCAAGACAGAAATAAAATTTTGGTTGGGGTGTATTTTGAGGGGCGAAAGAAGAGACAATTAAAAGTTAGTTAAACTGAAAAAGGAATGTGAGAAACTTCTCCATCTGTCTCATGAAGCAAATGACCCTCCTTCTCCTGACTCTGAAACCATCATTCCAAGGCCCGCCGCCCCTCCACCTATCCCAGAAATTCCTCAGCTAGGTTTCTCTAACCATTAGCTAGGTGCCGATTCAGGACCAGCAGGTTTGGGCAGTACCTGGTAAGCCCTTGACGTCTTTAGGCGCGTAGCTGCCGGCCCATCTTCCGAGGGCGCTCGGAGGCGAAGCATCCAAGCGGGTCCTCGAATCCAGTCGGCGCGACTCAGGCGAGCTGAGCGAAGATCCAGGTACTGGCGCGAGCTAATGGCGCTCAAACCTCGGCGTGGGGGGCAGAATGAGGGCCTGGATTGGGGCAGGGTGTCCCCACCACCACAGAAAGTGTGGGTGCGCGGAAACCCGCGGCAAGCGAGCCCCAAGTGGAGCGTAGTCTGACAGCGCCTTTCTCTGTCTCTGAACTCGTGTCCGATGGAGGGGACGCCACCCAGCGGGCAGGGTGACGTCACCGTCTCCCTGACACTCCACATTAAAGGGCTGGTATGTTACAGGGAGGGAGGGGGAGAGCGAAAACGAGAAGGAGCTACATAGATATCCTTTTCCAGCAGGCACGAATGCCACCACCTAGCCAACTGCAACTGGGCAGCTCCGCAACCTGGGAACAGCAATGAGACTGGATCCCCTGATCTAGTTTAGGAGTCCAATGCCGACTCACTGGCAAGAATCCTAGGGAGACTCTAGAATACCAGCAAGCTAAGCGTCTGCCTGCCTGTATTAGCCCCCATTTTATTTCTCGAAGTAACCCTCCTTCCCGAAAGGTTCCTCCAGAGCAGGAAGCACACGAGCAGCCTCTGTGTCTCCGAAGATAAGCAGATTAATTTCAGCACTCGTTTGAAACACTGCAGAAGAAGAGAAAGGAGAGAAGTTTCTCCGTTGGGTTCCCAAAGCAGAAGCTGGGAAAGAAGCAGGAAGAGATTACTGACCCCAGGTTTGCTCTTACTTTCCAGGACAAAGTAGCCATCCACTGAACCTTGTCCAGCTGGTCGACAGTAGGCACAACTGGATGAAGACACCGGTGGGTACCAGTGTGCATCCATCCACCAGTGATGGCTAGGACACCCCTCTAACTAATTTTTTAAGATCTATGCAGGCCATGTCCGCACAAGGAAGAAGTAGGGTGGTCTATTACGGAGGCCCATGGACAAATTGCCAATTCCCCTGGAGAAATAAATTTCTACAGATTCTCCCCCTCAACCCCAAAGAAGCCTACTAGGATGGGAATGATCTTTCTTCATAGTTCCCTAAACTGAGGCACACTTTGGGATATTAATGAAGTATGCAATGTTATCTCCTAATTGGTTGGCTCTTAAGAGACAAAGCAGTCACTGGCCAGTTTATCAGAAAGTAAGAAGCCATTTGCTTGGAGGATATTCTAAGGAGCAAGGAGTGTACTTGCGAGTTATGTTCTTCCAGTACTATTCCAGATGAAGCCTGGTTCCTGCCATGAGGGATGGGCAGTTATGCTGTGGGAATGATGGAGCTGCCTCCATTAAGCCCAAAGCCTAGCCAGAGCCCATTACAACAAAGACAAGTATAAAAATGTGAAACCTTATCAGCTCTCCATAGATTAACAGAGCCAAGGAGAGCCAAGGAAGTCAGGGCCTTTGCTCAGGACTTTGTGGGCTTTAGAGAACTAACATCCTGGAAACAGTCTCAGGGTCAAGAAAAGGATGACATTTGTTGGAGGCAGAAGTTTCAGGTGGCAGTGAAATAATGTTTCACTTATCTGAAAGCAAAAACTAGACCCTGTCTTGAGGGGCTGGAAACAGCACAGGGCTTCCTGTCTGTGCTTCTAGATACCCTTTGCAAGGGGGAAAGCTAGGAAGACCAGCTGTCCACCAGGAAGCTTGTTTCCAATGTTCCAGGGCCCAGCCTGCACCTTCCTTCTTGCCTGCCTTCTTTTTGGAGTCAAGGGCTCTCTCAAAATAGGTTTAGACTTGCTCTGTCTGTCCCCAGATCCCAGGATGCTGGAAGGAAAGGCCCCAGCCCCACAGAAAGCCATACACTGGACAGGCTTAGGGTGACAGAAGTTGATTATCTCTCTGTGAGGTACCACAGGAAATGCTGGGGCAGCTCTGTGGGGAGGAAGTGCCCCGGGTTTATGCTTTTACCATGATGCCCACTTATTACTAAAGATGCCGAGTCCTACTCTTAAAAGGGTATCTTCAAATATCTTTCTTTGAAAAGAATTCCTCTGACTGGGTCTTTGCTTTCTATCCTTCTGTCCATTGGGCAACTCCACACTTCGGTGGCACCAGCAGTCACCGACTTCTCATCTATCAATGTGCTTCAGAGCTTTACTGAATTATAAGCCTGACAGTATAATTTTTTTTCAAATTTTATTAGAAAGAGAAATGTAAGACTAAATATTTTTATTCAGATGATTATATGAAGAGCCAGTATTTCACTTCCCCATCGAGTCTGGATAGCTTGCTTGTGGTGGGGAGACAGGCCAGTTGTAGATACAAAATAGTTTTGTGCCCCTCCCCCCGAAGTGGATTCTGTTCTCAGAGAATCTTGTCTGAGCTCCGTGCATGGCAGTCCATCTGTGTTCTGTGAGCAACTGTACTACTCGCTGCCTCAAACCCTTTGTTTGCTTTGAACAAGTTCCATACTGCTGCCCCTCCAGGCTATGCCAATCCTTGCCCTGGCATCTGGGGCCCTGACAGGCCCTGGGAGGAGTCTGCCCAGGCAGGAGGAGGCTGTTTGGGACGAGTTAATCAATGCTTTCCTATTCGAGCGGACATGCATTTTACACGTCGGGACTCTCTTCAGCCTGCTAATTGATTCAAATAGTTTTATTGGTTAAACTGGTGTCACCCGTTTGCATGATCTATCACCGCACAAAGGAGAGTATTTCCACTCTCATCTCCATTCCGGGCGGCTGCGGTTCACCCAGGCTAAGGACAGGTAAAGGAGCCCAGACGCCTGGACCCAAAGGAAAACCACAAACCGAGCTAGCCCCCTCGGAGCTGGAGGGGAGAGGCCTCTATGCAAGAGTACGCGGCCAGCACTCTAGCGCTGATGGAGTCTTATAGCTAAGAATATTATTAACTGTTTGAACGGAACCCAAACCAAGCCAGGGCCGAATCCAGAGTTTTTCACTTTGGAAGGGGTTTGGTTCAGAGGAGCCCGCAGTTACTCGGGCTGAGAAGGACGCCCTGGAAGCAAAGAAGGGAGCTGTCCGCGCGTCCGCGGTGCTGACGCAATGCGATGCTCCAGGGCATAACCGATCCTGGAGGAACTCTCAGCCGGTCGCCATGGGAGCATTAGATTCAGCTTTGGGCAGGGCCCATTATATTTAAGAGGCAGGCAAGAGGTGCTGCAGAAATCACAGCTCTAACTTGTCTTAACTGCCCGTTTAGGAGATAAAGACCTTAATATAATAGCTCGATTACAACCAGAGACACCACATATCTGTCCTAACCTCCCTTTCTCTCATTTGGTGCTGAAGAACCCATGGTACTTGCGTACTTGCATATCAGAGGTTCCCTCCTTCTAATTCCTGTTCCCCTGCTCCTTTGACGCCTTTGGCATGATATTTCTGTATCAGACAAGAGAAAGGCATGATTTCCTGGTCACTCCCAGAAGTGCAAAAGGAGATTCATAAGGAAACTTGGAGCCTGGTGGACAGATGAGGTCACCAAATAAAGGGGATTCACGTGAAGCTGGTACAAATTTCTCTGTGACCATTTCCCAGCGATGGGAACTTGCTCAGATACCTACATTTCACAAGCCTCACTTGCAAAATAGGGAGGTTGCTAGGTAGTGCACTTGGTGGAAGTGAGAATTAAATTATATGTATATACATGCTATATATGTATATATGTGCATACACATATGGTGTGCTTTACACATTTAATCCATGGTACTCTGAACTGGCCTCCCCTGGAGAATGAGATCAAGGACTCAGTCTGTTAGAACGTGTTCTAGATAGCACAAATGGCCCATAATAAATGGCATCGACTATGCTTTAACTTAGTGAGCAGAGGTGAAACCAACTCACTCATAGGAATATCAGTTTTCCTCTCTAAAATTATATTTTCCCTTAACTGATAAAGCATTTTTAAAAAGTTTTATTTTATTTTTTTAATTGTGTATGTGTGTGTGTGCCCATGAGCATAGATGGCTGAAGAGAACAGAGGTGTTGGATTTCCCCAGAGTGGGAATGTTAACAGGCTTAGTGGACCAACCCATGTGGGTACTGGGAGTTGAACTCCAGTCATCTACAAATGGATGTGTTCTCTGAGTCACATAAAGCTATCTTTTCAGCCCCAGTATAGCTTGCTTGCTTGCTTTATTTATTTATTTATTTATAGATGGGGTCTTGAACTTTCAATTCTCATGTGAAGTCATGCCACATTTTAGTGTCTGTTTTATATACACAGGAAGCCAAAATCCCAACAAGTGTTTGTTCATCCCACTTTAAAGAAATTAAGAATAAAAATTTCCAAGGATGATGGCCATAATGATACAAATTGCTGACTACTCTCAATTCTCAATGGCCGTTCTTTCCACAGCTTGACCAGCAAGCCCAGCTCAAACTCCTCGATTGCACTGACTCATTCAGAGTCACGTAAGGCAAAGCAAGGTCCAGAAGGCAACCAAAGTTTCATTCATGATGGAAATCACAAAGATATGATAAAGACCCTTAAACTTTTGGAGGCAGAGATAATCTTTGAACCTTCCCTAAACATTGTCCATTAAAAAGGACTGTCCATAATAAGCGGTGAGGACACAAACTTTCTTGGGGAAAGGAAGATAAAATTCACCCCCAAACTGCGTACCTTTAAATTCCTCATGTGAATGAATGATTCCTTCTTAAGTTTCAAGCACATACCTATATAAGAAATAAAAACTCTGGGGGAGGGTTCAAGTCTTAATTTTTCTTTATCAAAAGAAGCCATTATTGCAAGAAAACTTGAACTTGGGTAAATGGCAGAGAAAGCTCTTTATCAGTTTGCAGGAACCAGGAACCATTAAGACAGGTACTGCTGCCATTTCTTTTTTCAGGTTTAAACAGAGAACGAACATTTATTTTCTCACAGTTCCCACATGCCTATGAATACAGCCAGACATCATTTATAGGAGCTAATACATCCAGGTTGGAGCATGAAGTTAGTGCATCTGATGCTCACTTAACAAATATTAGTTGATCAGGATGAAATTCAAAACTAACGAAAACAATGAGGATTTGTAGATGCACACTCTCCCTAAATACACCTGCAGACGTGCATTAGAGATGAAGAGTGACACAGGGAATAAGCCTGTGCACTAGGCTCTCCTCCTTCCCCCCCCTTTCTCCCTCTCTGGGAGCATGCATACACATATGACCCACCCCCTCCACTCCCCTTCTTTGCACACTGAGAAGGAGGGAGGGGGGTCCTTTGAAATGGAGGTGGTCCCAGCTGGAAAACCCCGGAGCTCATTTAGATCACATCACTTCAGGCTTTTGTCTCTGCTCCTGAATAACCTAGGCTGCTGCAACAAAAGGATAAGCATCTACATAGAGCTTGCATTGGCAAAGATGATGCATCTCAAAGATGCTGCTGCAATAATAATGGATAACAAGGCAAGATGCCTGCCTATTTTCTTTTCTCTTTTTTTGATTGCCATTCCTAAAGAAGGGAAAGGAGAAAAGGGGATAGATGGGGAGAGATGGAGAGAGAGAGAGAGAGAGAGAGAGAGAGAGAGAGAGAGAGAGAGAGAGANGAGAGAGAGAGAGAGAGAGAGAGAGAGAGAGAGAGAGAGAGAGGCAAGAAGCAGAGATTGTGAAAGAGGAAACCAAGGCAAGTATTTTATTTGGGTGGATTCCCACGAGAGTCTTTAATTGTATGAAGATTTCAACTACTACAAAGTATATGAAATGAGGTTCCAGCTTACTTGATTTTATAAGTGGCTCTTTTATTTCACGGAACTAGTTTAAGAAGTGGCTGACACAGAGGATGTAGAACAGGACCTTTTAAAGCTTGGAAAAGGGAGGGGAGAGGTGGGGGAGGGGTATAGGTTGTCTGCTGGTGTGTCACTAGAGAAAGAAAAATAATATAGATACACATTTAACATCTCCCTAGCTGACACTGCTAGATAGAACATTAGATTTTATTTTCTGGGAGAAATGAAGGAATTTCTTGTTTTTCTTTTCCTGTTCTTTCCCCCAATACTGCCCACATGAAAATTCTGCTTTGCCCCCAAGCTTGATCCTATTTGCTATTACACTAATAAACTACCATGTGCTCCCTGGGGGGGGGGAGAGGGGTCCAGTAAGCAGCGCACATTTCTTCTGCATGCAAACTTTAACTTTGTGTTAGCAAAAGGTGACATGACACATTAGTCAGCTAAATAAAGCTCATGATAAGCTACCCCAACTTTGAAGCCTTTAAGAACTAAAGGCTGAAAGAGGTTTTTGTTGTTGTTGAAGAGAAATATCTTGAAATGCACAAAAATGAAAAGTCCTTTCAACACTCTATCTGAATATTTGCTAGATGTCATATCTTCAGGAATATCCCCAGACCAAAGGCAATAGCATCTCAACTTTTTTCCAAAACATATTATGGTATCACTGACAAACTCTTAATGTAGGCAAATAATTAAATTTTCCATCTTTTAGAACTGTGTAACCTTGGGTGTCTTAGAAACAAATTGCACAAACAAACCATGGAGATGAGCACTGGGGGTTTCAGAGGAGATATAATGAACCAACTTTAATTACTAACTTGAAATTAAAAATGTAATATACAGATTTAAATTTATTTTCACCTAAATTGTGTATAAAATTATATGGCTTTTGCAGGCTAAGAAATGCTTTGTAACCAGCCATGCTGCTAAAAAGTCTGAAGTAGTTTCCAAAAGCGAGTTCCCAGACTCACACAGTAATAATGACACATTTATCATTACTGATGACCACCTACTGGGTAATTATTGCTTTGTTACTACTATTACAATCAAGAGATTTCTTTATTTACTGTTAACATTCACTTAAAACTGAATGTTAATGACTGTTCTGAATTCACCAAAGAGAGTTTTCTGTTATATTTCAGAAGTACTTATGTTCTGGTTCAGAAATGGAAAACCATATCATAACAACAGAAGGAGCATACTTCATTCTCACCTTCTCTGGAGAACATAAATGGTATTCCGAAGATTTCTGGAGCAAAATTCTTCAGCTCAGAATTCCCCAAAGGTCAACATAATGCAACCACTTGACTTGTGCTAATTATCTAAGTATTTTATTACAGGAGATCCATTCATTATTGATACTTGTTTACAGTAACTTCCTATTTGGGAGAGTTGTATTTTATATGAGAAGTAAACCAGCCATTGCTCCAGGGCTAACCTTTCCCATCTCATTTCTTCTTTCCCCTCCGTCTAGTTTCACATTCCTCCGAGGTTTTGTCCGTACTGGTGCACATACAACCCCAGAAGACACCCAATTCCACCTTCCTTACCCCTTCACAACTCCCAGTTCTTCCGAGTAAGCTGCGAGTTTGCAGAGTTGGCTGGAGTTGGAATGGGTGGGAAAATATAACTGACTGCAGGTTTTCATATTCAGTCTAAACTCCTCAAGGCTCGGGCATCTTCACTTAGAGATCAGGAGATGAGCAGTACAGAAAAGGGTATGGTGGAAAAGTCCCATGGTGGTGGGGCGAACTCGGAGGGAGGCTCCTGAAGTCCCTGGCAGGCCTGAGTCTCACAGCCAGTGGTGGTAGTGCATTCTACAATAACTTTTTCCAAATGCTTGTTCCATGAGTAAGACACATACTTTGCTGGTGGGGTGACCTCAGAGAGTCCCAGTGAAATACTACATAGGCTGCATGGTCCAGAGACCCTGGAGAATTTAGTTTTAGAAACTTGTGAGGCTAGCTCTCCGGTGCTTCCCAGAGAAGCCAAAGGCCCTGAGCCTAAATATAGGAGATTCTTCTTGGGGTTTCATCCAGGATAGGGAACCCCTGCCAGTTTGGATGTAAGGTGTCAAAAGTCAGTAAGCTGTCACTGGAGGGGATCTTGCAGTGGAGAAGAAGCTCACAAGGTAGAGTATGAAACATGGGGGTAGCTGGAAATGGCCTGTTCCTCTAAGCTGTGGTGAGTGCAGATGGGAAAGAACTGGCTAGAAGCTGTTGTTGTAGGGGTTTGGATCACTTGAGAAGGATGAAAAGGGGAAGTCTGGAATGAGGTAGAAGGAACTTTGGGGAAGCACCTACAAGTAAACTGAGATTGATCTATTCTGCCCAAAGCCCAGAGCAGAACTGACAAAAGCTCACATCTCAGATTTACCCCCAAGTCTTTACTCTGTAGCTTAGAACTTCCACACTTTTGAGTTCTTAGTACAGAGAAGGGGGGGGGCACAGGTCCCCAGGGCTCTGTGATGAATCCTGGTGAGGGAAATGGAGTGACTGGGAGAGTCCATGGTGGGTGTTTGAGGTTTGGTCAGCTCACCCTCCCCCCACCCCCACTCAGCTAGTCTCCTTGCCTCCTGCTTTTACCCCCGTGCCAGGGTGAAATAGCACCCTGTGATCTACGGAGGAATGCCGTTCCCAGCAAGGCTCCTTTAATGGTCCTTAACAAACTCTTCGATCTCTCTTTAGCCGCTCTGGCTCTCACTCACCGCTTCCCTCTTCCCTTCTCTACTGTCTCCATCAATTATTTATGACAAGCATTAATTATTCAGGAAAAGAGAAAACTCCAGCTTTGGGAACTTTATGAAGGGGAGCTGGGGGTTCCTTTCCTGTACCCACAGTAGTTTTGAGGTTTTGGGACTGCGTTTGGCGTGATTCCGCCAGGAACGGGAACTCCTGTTGGAAAGGAGATGAGGTGTGTGTGTGTGTGTGTGTGTGTGTGTGTGTGTGTGTGTGGTTAGACTCTTCATCTTGGTCCGCTCTGGCCTCTGACTGCTTTGTGGTAACCTCCAGGGACCAGAAGTTACGAAGCTCATCCGCAGGAGTCGCTGTCCGAACTTGATGGTGCTGAAACCGCCAGCTTGAGTCCCGAGGCTGCGGGTTGAGGGGTGGGGTGGATGGGTGTACCAGAGGGTGTTGTTGTTGTTGTTGTTGTTGTTGTTGTTGTTGTTGTGGGGCGATCTGGATTCGAGCTCTGGCAGGGGCTCCTTTCTAAAAAGTCTTGTTTGGCTTTTTTCCCTTCAACCGTTCCCTCCCCCCCCCCCCGCCTCGTGACACCAGGAACGCTGTAACCAAAGATTAATTGCCTTAATCAAATCGACCCACCCTCTGCAATTAATCTTTTACCAACAAATTAGAAACAATTTACCTCAACCTCTTGGGTCAGAAGGAGAGAAGAGGTAGGGTGGTGCAGGGAATGGACAGGATGGGAGACTTTGACAAAACCTGCCAGGGTGTGAGGCAGGCACTTGGGAACCGGTGTGCATTTAACGCCAGAGGGGAGGGAGGAGGTCGGGGTCAGTGGTGGGATTCCACTGGGGCCGGAAATTCCTGGAATGTCATTCAGCTCCGGGTTCTCAAAAGGAGTGGAGGCCGAGGGCAGAGGGTGAGGCCACTTACCTGTCCGCACCGCCCGCGCGGTCTTCGGCCCTCGGCGCTCGGTCCTCCCGCCTGCGTGGCGCTCCGCCGCTGCTCCGACTCTGTCTCCAGCGGCGCCCGCCGCCTCCCTCGCGCGGGATCCGCCGCCGCCCGCAGTCCGCGCTCCTCTGCGTGCCCGCTTGCGGGCTGGTACTCCTCCGGGTCCCCGTCCGGTCCCGCCCCTTCCCTGCTCTCTGTTCCTCGTAGCCCCTTAGCGCTTCCTACTCCCCTTCTCCGCAAGTTTGTAAGTTTGGGGTGAGGGTCGATCTTCTCGCACCCAGCTTCTCAGTTTAGCTTTCTCAGATCCGCACCCCCACTTCCCAGCTCAGACCTGGGTCTCTGACGCCGCCTGTTGGTCAGGCAGAGCAGGGCCGAGCCGCAGCGCAGAGACAGTCCTTCACCCCTCACCCTCTCAGTGCCCAGTTCAAACAGCACCCAAAGAAGGCGAGGATGAGGGCCGGGTAACTGCAGTGAGACCTAGGGCAAAAGGTTAGCCGTGCACACCGGGTGTACATAGCCTGGGCTGAACTTGTGATTCTCAGGGGGAAAGGTTGTCTCAAGGCCTTCAGGTCGCCTGTGCCACCCACAGACAGGCAGTTCATCAGTTCTTGATAACAAACACCCGAGGGGAGGCTGGACCTAGAGGCTGGTGTCTTTTGGGAGCGTTGATCGCGAACATCAATTAAGTATCTATGGAACCGAGGGAAGGAAGCTGGGAAGGTTAAAGTCCTGCGAGTAAGGGGGATGGGGAGCTTTGGGGACTGGGATGACAATCATCTCACTAGGGAGTTTCAAACCTGGGGAGGGGATGGGCAAATATGGGCCAGGGGTCCCAGGTAGAGATCAGGACTCCCGGGGAGGGATTCTAGCAAGGTGGACAGAACCCAGGAGGTCTAGGTGGCCTTACATAGGGAGGTTTTCTGCACTGGCCTGGTCCCTAAGTGTCTACCCTAGTGCTAGTCTCGCCCACGGATTAACCTTCCCTTTGCATTTCTTGGGAAGTCTTGGCGTGGACCTGGACCCACCAAGGCCTCACAGAGTGGAGGTATGATAGTCTCCCCATCCTCCTCACCCTCTTTTTCATTCAAAGAATTGATGTAATGTTTCTCCCTATCCCTTCCTTCTCTAATAAACGATTCCCATAGATTATTTGACGCAGAGAAGGAAGGCGGCTGCTTAAAAAACAAAAAGCCATAGCCCTAATGAGTTCAATTACAATGTGGTAAACACATTGCCTCTACGCTTTAATTAAGCCTGCTGCCCAATTTTAACTCATTAGTAATTCATTAAGAGAACAGCCCGGTGCTGGCGGGTGGAAGGCACGTAGACAGAATGTGCTGGGCGGAGTCCACACAAGGCTGGCCGACAGCGGGGGGTGGGGTGGTGGGGGTGGTGGGGTGGGGGAGAGCGGCTTGCGTTGGGCCTCAAGCGAACCAGGTATGTGACCCACTGGCTTCAGTATCCATTAAGACAAGAATCCCCTCCCCAGACACACCAGACTTAGCAACTCTGAGCACCCAAGATGACCTCTCCTATGCTCAGCCCCTTGGGTTTATAACAGTTTGCAAACCTGTTGGGTAGGTAAAGGTGGTGTGGGGCGGAGCCTCGGAAGGGGGAAAATGTCTTCAGATTAAACCGGGTGGCCTAGTTAGGTGCGTGTATGCTTCTTTCAGTGAGAGAGAGAGAGAGAGAGAGAGAGA